>NC_084732.1:51593845-51933845 GCF_033978785.1 Entelurus aequoreus
GGAGCAGGGCCTGAGGATGATGGGGGATCGACGTCGATCTCTCGGGGTGAAGTCACTGAGGTAGTTAGACAACTCCACAGTGGCAAAGCTCCGGGGGTTGACGAGATCCGTCCAGAAATGCTGAAGGCTCTGGGTGTTGATGGGCTGTCTTGGTTGATACGCCTTTTCAACATTGCGTGGAAGTCTGGGACAGTGCCGAGGGAGTGGCAGACTGGGGTGGTGGTTCCCCTTTTCAAAAAGGGGGACCAGAGGGTGTGTGCTAATTACAGGGGTATCACACTACTCAGCCTCCCTGGGAAAGTTTACGCCAAGGTACTGGAAAGGAGGGTCCGGCCGATAGTCGAACCTCAGATTCAAGAGGAGCAATGTGGATTCCGTCCTGGTCGTGGAACAACTGACCAACTCTTCACGCTTGCGGGAATCCTGGAGAGGGCCTGGGAGTATGCCTATCCAGTCTACATGTGTTTTGTGGATTTGGAGAAGGCGTATGACCGCGTCCCTCGGGAGATCTTGTGGGAGGTGCTGAGGGAGTACGGAGTGAGGGGAACCCTGCTGAGGGCCATCCAATCTCTGTACAACCAAAGCGAGAGTTGTGTCCGGGTGCTTGGATGTAAGTCGGATCCGTTTCCAGTGGGGGTTGGTCTCCGCCAGGGCTGCGCTCTGTCACCTATCCTGTTTGTGATTTTCATGGACAGGATTTCTAGGCGGAGTCGTGGCCATGGCGGAGAGGGTATACGTCTCGGGGGGCTAAAGGTTGCGTCACTGCTGTTTGCAGATGATGTGGTCCTGATGGCACCTTCGGTTCGTGACCTTCAGCTCTCACTGGATCGGTTCGCAGCCGAGTGTTCAGCGGCTGGAATGAGGATCAGCATCTCCAAATCTGAGGCCATGGTTCTCAGCAGGAAACCGATGGTTTGTACAGTCCGGGTAGGGGACAGGACTCTGTCCCAGGTGGAGGAGTTTAAGTATCTCGGGGTCTTGTTCACGAGTGAGGGAAAGATGGAGAAGGAAATCAGCCGGAGAATCGGAGCAGCTGGGGCAGTATTGCAGTCTCTCTGCCGCACTGTTGTGACGAAACGGGAGCTGAGCCAGAAGGCAAAGCTCTCGGTCTACCGAGCTATCTACATTCCTACTCTCACCTATGGTCATGAAGTGTGGGTAATGACCGAAAGAATAAGATCGCGGATACAAGCGGCCGAAATGAGTTTCCTCAGAAGGGTGGCTGGCATCTCCCTTAGAGATAGGGTGAGAAGTGCAGTCACCCGAGAGAGACTCGGAGTAGAGCCGCTGCTCCTTCGCTTGGAAAGGAGCCAGCTTAGGTGGTTCGGGCATCTCGTGCGGATGCCTCACGAGCGTCTCCCTAGGGAGGTCCTGGTTGCACGTCCCACTGGGAGGAGGCCCCCCGGCAGGCCAAGGACCAGATGGGGGGATTACATCTCCTCTCTGGCCTGGGAACGCTTCGGGATTCCCCAGGAGGAAGTCGCAAATGTTGCTCTGGAGAGGGAAGTCTGGGGGTCTTTGCTGGAGCTGCTGTCCCCGCGACCCGATTCCGGATAAGCGGTTGAAGATGGATGGATGGATGGATAGTACAATTTAACATTTTTGAAAACGGTACTTGGCTTTACTTGGGGGTTATAGCATCACTTGTTTTATCAGGTCACACTGCAAACATGTTGGTGTAAAGTATATTTAAATATGTACAGATATTTACTGTCATTTTGATTAGTAAGGGAAATTGGAGTAAGATGTAAACTATGGCTGAATTCAACCCACTTTCTTTTCATGGAGGATTTAGGGTTTAAAGAGCATATCACTGCGTCCTTAGCGACAAGGGAAGTACATAGTCTCCTCTAAGCCCATCCCTCCTGATACGCTCCCTGCTGATACACTCATCACATGCATCTACCTTCCACAAATGAGATATGATTGTGGTGATTGAAATTTCCAGAGGCTGTCACAATCATTTTGATTTGAAAATAGACAGGAGATAATGGGAGAGACAGGCCTGTTATTAGAGCCCTGTCAGGGCTAAAATGATGCACCAAAGTGAAGAGGTTAAAGACACAGCTTCCTTGTTAATAATTAATTGCTGTGCGTGTGGTGGATCCACTTCATTGCTCCCAGTCATCACTTGATAATTGCTTTACATTTAATTTGGCTACAGTGACTGTTTTTCAAGGTGGTTAAATTGTGCTTCAAGTTAATATGGTCTCAGACAGAGACAGCAGTTTGGTCATAGACCAGTGATTAAAAAAATGACAAGGTAGACTGAAGGTATAAGTCAGTCATTGAGTTACAGTTGCACATGTAATTCACACAGCTAACCTAACCTACAGTATAAATGTCATCAATGCTGATAGAAAGAAATTTATAGGAGTATAAGTGAATATTCTGGTTATCATATTGCCTTTGAGATGCTGCGTGCGTGACAGTGATACATTTAAATAATCCATCCATCCATTTTCTACCGCTTGTCAATAATTTATTAAATGTATTTTAGATACAATCATATAGTTAAATGTTATCACATTTTTTGTTTTGTGCTCTATACAGTAAGCTGTGAAATTTGTGTGAAAAGTCAAATTTGGAACGCCGTAATTTGTTAAAGGTAGGCCTGGGCCAATAAACTTTATATTGTCGCGCAAATAACTGCCGATAAACGATATTATTATTAGCACTATTGTAATCATATTACATAATAATAAAAATGCAAGTAACCCTTTCAAACGCAATACACTTTTAGATACTTATTAGTATTTTTAAAATTGTAATTATAAGGTCCAGAGTTGTATTTTTTCTAAATAAGTTGTCTGTCTATCTGTGTTGGCTCTGTGACAAGGTGGTGACTTGTCCAGCTCCCTCTTAGTGGTAGAAAGTGGATGAATGGAAGTAAACAAACAATAAAAAAAAGGATTTGCAAATCTTTGTTAGCAAAAATGTAACTTATGTAATATTGAACATCATTGAGTGCTGTTTTCTCCACAGTTAAAAAAAAAACGGGTCTTATTTTTTTAGATCACTATCCAAATTATTTGGCATACTGGCTTGTTTGTCTGTGTTGATGGGCTCATCCATCCATCCATCCATTTTCTACCGCTTGTCACTTTCGGGGTCGCGGGGGGTGCTGGAGCCTATCTCAGCTGCAGTCGGGCGGAAGGCGGGGTACACCCTGGACAAGTCGACACCTCATCACAGGGCAAACACAGATAGACAGACAACATTCACACTCACATTCACACACTAGGGCCAATTTAGTGTTGCCAATTAACCTATCCCCAGGTGCATGTCTTTGGAGGTGGGAGGAAGCCGGAGTACCCGGAGGGAACCCACGCAGTCACGGGGAGAACATGCAAACTTCACACAGAAATATTCTGAGCCCGGGATTGAACTCAGGACCTTCGTATTGTGAGGCACATGCACTAACCCCAGTGTCACTGTGCTGTTGATGGGCTCATGTTGCTCCTAAATATTACCACACAGGCACATTTGGCTTTGTGATAATATTTCTTCATCCCGCGGGTGGGCTCGGTTGGTAGAGCGGTTGTGCCAGCATCTTGAAAGTTCCAAGTTCGATCTCTGCTTCTGCCATCCTAGTCACTTCCGTTGTGTCCTTGGGCCAGACACTTTACCCACCTGCTCCCAGTGCCACCTACACTGGTTTAAACGTTGCTTAAAGATGTAGATAATGGGTTTCATTATTTAAAGTGCTTTGAGTCTCTAGAGAAAAGCGCTATATAAATATAATTTACTTCACTTCACTACCTTGCAGTGCTTCTCACTAGGGGACCAGGAAAGCAGGGACGTGGTTGTTGTGATAGCTCGACAGGGTGATGTTACTGTTGTATTATTGCTTGCTACTAAAAGTAAAGTTGTTTATCAAGGCAAAACTGCCGTGAGTGTTGCCGTTCAGCACCTGTTATTAATGGCAGGACCGAGTTTATTTGCTTCTGCTCCTCTGGAAGGACAGAATAAACTGTTTGGTCATTTGCTTTATTACAACGTCCTTTATCACGTGATTACGCACAGATTCACGAGATCTCGTACCGTCCACGCTATTTTGCTGCAAGATGGAGTCGCAACAGAACGGCGGCGGGGATAACTCCACTGTGAATAGCGGCACTGTGCCAACGTTTAGCCTCCGTTCCGCATTCAGTGGAAATCCGGGGTTACAGGCTGCTGCGTATGTTGGATTTAACTCCTGTTTGGCCTGGTGATGCTTTGTGTTGTGTAGGACTGTGCTGCATGTGGGACTCAGGCGTTTCATACGAGACAGATTTAAACCCACCACTGGTTAAAGAAGCCACAATGACATGAAAATCGCTCTGAGGAAAAGAGATGCGACCGTCGGGGCATATTGGCCGTGACGCATATCATTTTGCAAGGGCCACACAGCCAAACAGAGGGGCAACGAGAGCCATGGCCGTCGGGAAATTCCTGCCCTGGTTACAACAACAGAATACAACAGACGGGATTGCAGTGTGCATGTGTAACCAATGTCAGTTAGTGTGGTAGTGAGATAGTAAATTGGTTAAACACACTCCCAGCCACCTTAAGAGCTGTGTGGGTTGACAGTCCATGGCTTTTAGCTTGCTAATTAGCATTGTTCATCTTAACTCTTAATCAGTGGGGATTTGTGATTGTCAGTTCGAGCCTGTTGTGTGCATAGACGGACTGGGCGGGATGTCACTTCCACATGTGTCACACTCTTTTTGAAAATGATTTTCATTTATCCATTTTTTGTTTGCTAATCAAGCACGCGGGTAAGCCAGCGTCAGTGGCAGTAAAATCAAAGCAATCTATTCATGTAGAAGTAACCCAGCAAGCATAAGACTTGATACTTGACCAACACAACGTTGATTATACATACATGTCCTTTAAAACTGACGTTGCAAAATAGTTGTATTTGTGAATTGAGACAACATTGGTCAAATCAACGTCACAACCTGTCATTGAATAAACGTCGTCAAAACGCATGTTGTTTCAACGTTGTATTTGTGTTGTAAAATATTGTTTGGAAAATGCCCACCCATCCATCCATTTTGTACCGCTCACCAAAATTCAATGATCAAATCAACGTCAGAACCAAACATTGATTAAACGTTGTTAAAAAGCATGTTGTTCTAACGTTAAGTTTGAGTTTCTCAACATCAGGACCTAATTCAAAAAGTTCTCAGCGTTATTTTAATGTCTTGTGCCTGCGGGGAAACTATCAATTTTCTTCTTCAATGTTCTTTTTTGGTATGTATTCATGGTTAGCTTGTCACGCGGGTTGGAGATATGGCCTTTTATTAATATCTCGATATTTTTAGGCCATGTCGCAATACACGATATATATCGCGATAATTTGCCTTAGCCTTGAATGAACACTTGATGCATATAATCACACCAGTATGATCATTCTATGTGTCTACATTAAAACATTATTGTTCATACTGCATTAATATATGCTCATTTTTAACTTTCATGCAGAGAGGGAAACCACAACTAAGTCAATTTACCAAAACTGTATTTATTAAACAGTTACTAAGCAGTGGCACAAACATTCATGTCATTTCAAAACAGAAAGTGCAAGATTGTCAGAGACATTTTAAAACAAGCTAAGAGTGCACTTTTGTACATGATGTCACTAAGATAACTTATCAAAACAACACTAACTTAAAGTGCACTTTTTGTACAGAACACCACTACAATAGTTTAAAACAAATAAAGTGCACTTTTGTGCATGTTGTCACACAAGATATTTCAAAAAGTGTAAAATAAAAATGAGCTGCAGAATAGGAAATCAAATAGTGTATGTCCTTCGCTATGTGGTAGGTTACTGCGGACGTGGTGTTGACTATTGTTTTCATAGGGTTTTGATCTGGAAATGGTTGCTTGGCCATTTTGTTGGTGTGGCACCGAACAGAGATGTTGCCATGCGGAGTTTCAAGCACTCTTCATTCTCTAGCGGGTGACTTTTCAAAATAATGCTACAAATTAGCAGTGGTGCTACTTTTTGTAGCAACACTTTTGCCGCATACTTGTTCAACATCTTCCCGCTTGAAGCCAAACCACCGCCAGACGATGGACCCTGTGCTGTTTTTCTTGGGAATTAATTCTTCCTTCATTTGTTACCAGATTCGCACCTTCTTTCTATCGTATTACCACTCGCACCATTCCGCTTGCATCACAGCTAACGTTACCATGCCGCTACCTCTCTGCTCCGCGAGGGCGTATGATGTTGCATGCGCGACAGTATATGACGTATGTAAGAAGGTGCACTTGTTTTATGTCTCTGTGAGAAGGAGAGACAAGAAAGACTGAGAAGAGCCTTAGTGTAATGCCCACAGCTAAAAGCAACTGCGTAAGAACGTATACTCGAATATCACGATATAGTCATTTTCTATATCACACAGAGACAAACTCGCGATATATCGAGTATATTCGATATATCGCCCAGCCCTAACGCAGGTACAAAGTGCCTCCCCCTAACTTTCCCTTGCCTTTCTCTCGCTCATCTAATCACCACTCAGAATTCAGTTTGTACACATTCACGTCCATACAGATCATTTGAAACAATACAACTCTTTAAAAAAAACAAATTTTCTTCTTGTCGGTGTTACAAAAAAATCTCAGAGCTCTTTGAAGGGAGCCACGACAAGGAAGCTCAAGAACCACGAGTCGCTGATCCCTGCCTCTTCAAACTATACAGGACCATGGATGGGTAACGAATTTGGCACTTGGCGGGAAAAGAAGCATATATTTTTGTCTCACGCTTAAAATTGCTGTGTTCGACTTGTAGGCGGCTCACTGGCCCATTTTCACTTTGGCCCATGGAAGCAAAAAGTTCAGGCACAAACCGTGTTCAGGCAATCTTACAATTTTCCATGCTGGATATAAAGTGCTCAAAAGTAAGGCTCAACCATTAAAAATATGCTGTCCCAATAATAATTTACATTGTATATACCGTATACATGGTTAGCATTTGCAGTTTTACAACAGTGATTAGGGCTAGGTGCTTATATGATCGGGATCGATGGTTGTGATTATTTTCAGGTCGATCCCGGTGATCAGTCGTTAGCATACATTATCTCGATCAAACGTGGTGGAGATGTCTTTTACAGGATACCGCAGTAGTAAACAGGAGGGAAGCAACAGTACTCGGTATAATCCTGCACCGGACAATCTGCCTTTACGGACCGTGGTCCTGTGTGTGTTTGTATACGTGTGTGTGAAAGTCAGGCTCTTCACAACGTAATTAATATCCAATCATCGTTGTGCCTCCTTCCCCACACATGGCTGGAAGTGGAGCCCATGCAGAAGAACATAATAAAGAAATATGGCCAACACTAGCATACAGTGCATTCGGAAAGTAAGCTAGGCACATCCATATTTGTCAGCCTGGACTACTGCAATGCACTTTATGCTGGCATTAGCCAAAAAGCTCTCTCCCGGTTGCAGTTAGTCCAGAACGCAGCAGCACGACTTTTAACAGGGGCCAGGAAACGCGAGCATATAACCCCAATTCTTGAGACTTTGCACTGGCTCCCTGTTCATTTTAGAATTGATTTTAAAACCTTGCTGTTTGCTTTTAAAGCTTTACATGGACTGGCACCTCATTATATCTTGGACCTCATCCAAATTTACACTCCTGCGCGCGCTCTCAGGTACGAGAGCCTGCTCCAGCTCGTGGTGCCCAAGACGAGACTTAAAACCAGGGGAGACAGGGCCTTCTCTGTGGTCGGCCCTAAGCTCTGGAACACTCTGCCCCTCCATGTTCGAACTGCTCCCACAGTGGAGTGTTTTAAGTCTCGTCTTAAGACCCACTTTTATTCTTTGGCTTTTAACACTACGTGAGTTGTGTGGTCCTATGTGTTTTTAAAATGTTGATTTCTATTTATTGTTTTAATTGGTTTTACCCTTTAAAATCGTTTTTAATCATATTTATTTTTATATTGTTTTTATATTGGTTTTATGTTTATTTATTTTTTGTTTTTATTCAGTCATTGGTGGAGCTAAGGATAATATTTGAATATTGTTTTTAATATTGTTGTGCAGCACTTTGGAAACATTTCTGTTGTTTAAATGTGCTATACAAATAAAGTGGATTGGATTGGATTGGATCTTTGGGCAGTTTTGCCCATTCCTCTTTGCAGCACCTCTCAAGCTCCTTCAGGTTGAATGGGAAGCGTTTGTGAGCATCCATTTTCAGATCTCTCCAGAGATGTTAATCAGATTCAAGTCTGGGCTCTGGCTGTGCCATTGAAGGACATTTACTGAGTTGTCCTGAAGCCATTCCTTTGAGATATTGACTGTGTGCTTAGGGTTGTTGTCCTGCTGAAAGATGAGAGTGCGCTGGAGCAGGTTTCCATCCAGGATGTCTCTGTACATTGTTGTATTTATCTTTCCCTTATCATGACTAGTCTCCCAGTTCCTGCTGCTAAAGTCATCCCCACAGCATGATGCTGACACCACTATTATTCACTGTAGGGATTTTTATTGTGTGTAGAATTTTGAGTACAAAAATGAAATTATCCCATTTTAGAATTAGGCTGTAATATTACAAAATGTGGAAAAATAAAGCGCTGTGAATACTTTCTGGATTTACTGTAGAAGTTGAAACACAACATTTAGAAGAAGGACCAATGTCTTCAGTGGCAGACTTTTGTCTCACTGACTGCTGAAGCGCACATTGTGGGGTGTGCGGTAATTCTGCTCTAAATGCGGACTTGCAGGCAGGCACAGAATGTCTTTGTGAATGAACTATTGATTTTGACTGGGAGAACACATTTATGTACTAAGTTAATCTGATTTTTTTTTTTTTTATATATATAAATATTTTTGAATCACAGTTATTGTTTGTTTTTGCTGTAAATCAACTCTTCAGATATATAACGTGCTAAAAACTGTACAGACACTTTTTGTTAACAATTTTTTTAGCTTGTGGATAAAAACCTTTTGTCCCTGAAATAATTATTAAACTTGTTTGATGTGTTGGTACACATTATTTTACAGTACGTCAAATTCAAACTGCACTTTAATGTATTTTCATTAGATATAAGCTACAGTAAAACTCCACCATCTTGGTTACCTCTTGCTGTTTGCCAAACCGCTGGTGAAAAGCACTGATGTATACTGTACAAGTAATGAAATAATATACAGTGTAAATCATTTAACATTTGAAAGTGTTAAGTAAATGTTACTTGAAATAAATGTCTTATAGTATTCAGTACACCAATGAGTTTTTCTTTACTGGAGAATGCAGTTTTTGATGACAAGCAATATTAACAAAACAACTTTGGGAGGAAAAAAAAGTTGTTTTCTTTACCCCCATAAAACATACCGAAAAACAACCAAAACCGTGGCCCTAAAATCAATGTACGGACCGAATCATAGATTTGAACAAAATGACAGAACATGCAGCTGAAGGCAGCAAAATAAATGTAAGCTCTAACTACGAATGGGAATTGATAATATTTTTCCGGTTCCGATTACACTTTTGATTCTTCTTAACAATTTGGTTTCTTATCAGTTTTCTTATTGATTCTTTTTTTGAAAAAGAAAGACAACAAACAGATGGATTAGCATCAACTTTTTTAGTGTAAGGGTAACATGACCTTATAAAGCCTGCAGTGAGGTCTTAAGAGGCACATTTTTAAAATTATATTTAAGAAATAAATAATCTTCTGTAAACTATACAAAATAAATAATGTGGAAATTACACAAGAATGTAAAATTTAGTAACATGTGATATGAACTCATTACGTGCAAAGTGAGGTATGTCAAGACTTTATTCATTATAATTGATGGTTATTGCTGGTATCTTATGAAAACCTGGAATTTAAAATCTCAGAAAATGTGGGGTTTCAAAAACTAAGCCATGATCATCAAATTTATAAAAAATAATCGCTTGACATATCTCACTTTACATGTAATGAGTTAATATCACAGGTGCTAGTTTCACATTTGAAGTTGAATTGCTGACATTAAAGGACTTTTACACAAATTCTATTTGTTTTAGTTTCATCTTTCTAACATAATGACTTAGTCAAAATGTGGTTGGAAAAAAAAATGAAATTTTTCTCTTGACTATAATTGAATACTCACCTACCGAGAAAAAAAGGAGCGTGTACTGTGGCAAATGGGTTCAAGCCTTTGACCACAAACATATTCTCTGCTCTGTGAAATTCGTTTAGCAAAAGACGGGAACTGGAGCGAGTACTGCCTGCCTCGGAGACAGTCCGAATCTGTCTCTCGTCAATCTCATCTAAATAAGAAGGCATTCATTTGAATTCACCAGGTAATAGCGCTAACATGATAGGCGGTGTTTGTTAGTACCTGTTGTATTCAGATGACGTGCTCGCGTTATTGCTGCTGGGATAAGATCAAAGTGGTTCAAAAACGTATCATTCCTCTATAGTTATGCATGCTGTGTGTTCAAATGTTTCAGCATATTGCTCGTATGTTCTCTGAGTGATAAAATAGCAGCCTTGCGATTATTACAAGTTGTGTTATTGCGATCTTTTCTTGTAAAGTACATCTTTATTGCAAAATTAATGATAGGTTTGCCATGCCAATTTAAGGCATGTATTATTACATTGTTAAGTTACTGTGTGGTTCCCATTAAGTTTGTTTTTTAGACTCAGTATGTTAATAAGATGTTCAACTAATCTTTAGTTTATTTAGGTTTAACTAGCAGGTTAAAACAATATAAAAAAATGGGGATATTAATCGAGATCAGATGATTTGAAAAAAAAGAATTGTGATACATTTTTGTTCCATATCGCCCAGCACTGACGGTGATTTCAACACCTCCATATTTGGTAATGAGAACTACAACTAAGATGTACGTTACAAACAAACAGCTGGTGTATAATAGGTACAATACTTACAGTACGAACACTTTTTAGGGCTCAACAAAAAACAAAACTGCCACATTCAACTTAAAGGCAAAGACTACTTTCCTCAATATGGCACCACACTTAAGACAAACTAAAAATTAATGCATACTGGCAAGAAATATGAGTGTAAGAAAAGATGTGGTCAGCTCAGTGTTAAATAAGAAAACCATTTATTTTATTATTAACAAATGTACTTTTATTACCACACGAACACACACAAAAGTGCTGAAAAATGATACCAAATAGTACTGATATCAATTCTTATTTGCTGGGATTTGGTACTGCATCTGGTCAAATGTTAAACGCACCTAACTTAACCAACTATTAGCTTGATGTCAACTAGCAGTTAGATGAAATATAGGTTTTGCAATACTGTCGCTGTCCAAGAGTCTGCAGTTAATGATGATTGTATGTTTGTGCGCCTCATCAATATCAGTGTGCTCTTCTATTGTTAAGTGTATCGAAACAAACAATGAAAACCGCCTTTTGCTTTGTTATATTTTTAATGAATGTCTGCTTTGTTATTCGCTGCTGTGTTAAATATTTTTTCACAACATGTCTAAAACATTCTGTCTGATACTAATTTGATCTAATAACATTTGAATTGGAATTCATTTTGAGTATTTTTTTTCTGTCACTCCTGAAGGAACATCACTTGATCATATTGTTTGTGTTATGGAGGAAATATAATGAGAGGAAATTATATTTTTTTGTTTTAATTTGCTGATTTGTTTTGTGTATGCTTAGCATTCTGCAAGTTTTGTCATCAGTAACATATTTATCAATATGTTTTGTTTTCAATATTTAGATGATAACACAGTTAACAGGTTCTTTGGCAAAATATCACAACATGCAATTCCTACCCATATCAAATGCATCTGACAGCACCAGTAACACAAAAACAGAAAATTCAGAGTTTTACCATTTAAATTTTTTTTAGTAACATTCTAATGGATAGGTCTATTTTTCTTTTGCAGTCGATTTGGGTAAGACGAAATAAATACTGTATTTTTGCTTACACTCTAGATGGCCGAAGCAGCGTTTAGTGGGTTAGGGAAAAACACAGCATCAAGAGGCATCGCAGAGAGGGAAGTGCCTCACATACGTCTGGTTGGTGATTCCGATGTGGAGGTAAAGACCTTGTTTACTTAAATGTGTCACACCGAAAAAGCATTTATATTTTCACACCATTTGTATTAACAGATGATCTGAGTTAATTGTTTTGCTGTATAGCGCACTATACTAGTAAATGTAACTTATCCTTTATTTAACTCACACAAAACACACTATTGGTTAGCTCACACAGATAATGAGTAAGTTAATTAGACCTGGGATAGAAACCAACTGCAGCAGCAAAGTCCTCATTTGTAACTTGAATTGATATGACTAGATTATGTGTTTCCAGAGATGTTTTTAATGTTTGGTTCATTTCTATGTTCAAGTAACCAAAGGCAAAATGAGCCTCAGTTATAAGCTCAGTAAAAATCATCTGGGGATTTTGACATGCGAATGTTAGCAAATGGAAATGATGAATTATTGTTTTCTCACCCAATAGGAAATATACGTATTTGGAAAAAAGTTGGGCCACGGTAGTTATGGGGTGGTGTATGCAGCCACACACATTAAAACACAGAGCCGATGGGCCATCAAAACTGTTTGCAAGGCAGAGGTGAGTTTTTCTGATGGCATACCATCAGAAAGTGGAGTTTTTGGACAAAAACAGACACTTTGATATGATTGTGTATCCTTTCAGCCAGGAAGTACAAAAATCAAAATGCTGGAGCAGGAAATCAAAATACTCAAACATGTGTACCACCCTCACATATTACGTTTGGAGGAAATCTATGAAACTGCTCAGGTAAATAAGCCTTGATGTCATTTACATCCAGCATCTTAATCATCACAGACTTTTACAGATTAAGTGGTGAGATGCATCTCTACTTTTTTAAGATGACATATTTGGTTACTGAGCTGTGTGTTGGAGGGGAACTGAAGCAGGCTTTACAACAGAAAAAGTTATTTCCAGAGGAGGAAGCAAAACACATCATCGGCTGTTTAGCTGACGCCATCACTTACCTTCACAAAAAAAGTAAGTAATTTATTATTAATTTCACGTAGTGCACCTAAATTGTGATAATTTGCACACTAGATAGAGGCTGGTACACACATAAATATTTTCTAAATGTGTATCTGTTACAGACCCCACACAAAGACAAAAATCAGACATTGCTCAGTCTTGATCTTTATGTGTGATTTGCTACAATAATATAAACAAAGCACAGAACACACGTGACGATTCTGTTCCACCAAGGAGCCAGACTCTAGTCATCTAAGCCCGATGTCTCGCGTGAACAAACATGATCTAAAGGGGTGGGCGTATCCATCTAAATAGCGATAGTTTAATTCCCAAGGTGGGTATTGGTATCGAACGACATTAGCGTGGTGGGATTGATCATTTTGCTGTAGTTTCTCTTTTATACATCCAGGAAATTACTCCGTTTTCTTCAGAGTTTATGCGACTGCAGCGTCTCTTCTAGTCTGTTATTGCAAACAGTGTTATTTTTCACAAATATCAGCGTGTCATGTTAGTTATTTTAGTGGTTTTCTTTACATTTTAAAATTAGTATTTTTGTTACCGTATTCTTTGGACTATTAGGCACATTTAAAATCTTTGCATTTTCTCAAAAATCATCAGTGCGCCTTATAACCTGGTGTGCCTAATGTACAGATTCATTCTGGTTGTGGTTACCGACCTCGAAGCAATTTTACTTGGCACATGGTGTCATGATAAGTGTGACCAGTAGATGGTAGTCACACATAGTAGATACTGCAAGATGACGCTAGCAGGCAAGCCCAAAACTTTGATGTTTTAATGAGAATATAGAACATTACACACAAGCACGGTGCTAAAAAATGTGTTAAAATTTCTTAGAACAACTTTGGTAAGCTACAAAGCCGCACCGCTTGATGGACTGTCAGAGCATTACTGCTATCGTAGTCATATGTGCTGTGCTTCAACATACGAGTATTATTATGGTGTGTGTATAAGGACCCCAATGTGGCACCTATTAGGAGACATATTATCTGGTGTTTTGTTTTGCAGTATTTTGCAAAACCAACTTGTTTTACCTATTGGTGCCTGTTGATGTGTATTTGGGATCTGTATAGGTCCTGAAAAGTTGTGCGTGTCCGCCATTGTCGTCCGCGCCGAAGTCAATAAGCTCCTTCTTTTTATCTATTCTCTTGTTGTGGGACATTCATCCTCCGCTGTTGCCATTTCTGATACAAAGTAGCGTACAGTGCTAACTTATATCTATCAGTAGACTTGCTATGGAAGCGCTAAAAGTACAACAAGGATGATGGGGAAAAGACACTGTCGAAGTAGAGCCAAGTAATAAATAAGACCGCCCACAAAATGGTGCATCGTGAAGAGAAAGCGGCTTGAAGATTGTCTATAAAATATAACTTATGCAACATTTTGACCAAAGGACTACCATTCTGTAGACCACAAGGAAGTATTTTTAATGTAGAAAAAAACCCATAATACGACCCCTTTAATGTACTTTATAATCCTGTGCGCCTTTTGTATGAATATAGACCTGAATAGACCCGCTCATCGGCAGTGCGCCTTATAATCCGGTGGGCCTATGGTTCGAAAAATACGGTACGTTGTTACTTTTGTTTACTTTTTGCAATGGTGACTTTTTTGTTCAAACAATTGTGCATTACATTGTTTTAAATTGTTGTATTAATTATGAAAATATTTTTATTTTCAGAAAATATCTTTCCATAATCATAATCAACTAACTAGAGGCAAATTCACATTATTTTTTTAATGATTAAGATGTTTCAAGTAAAAAAGTATCAGTATCAGTTTCGGCGATACCAGCCCTGTATTTATTTTCTTTGTATCTAATCGATACCAACATTTACAGTACCACCCACTGCTAGTGATCTAACAACGTCAAAGAAGAAGCATAACAACCAACCACTGTAGCAAAGAGTGGAAAAACAGGCAATTTAGAGGAGGACCTAGGAGAGAAGTGAATGATGATAATATTTGGACTATTAAAAAAAAAAAAATCCCAAACTAAAAAAACAAGACTGGAAAGTCATAGAGTCAGTGTGAACACAGACTTTATAATCTACTGAGGGAGCTACAGAGGGAGCTTGAGGTGATTACTAGAGTTGTTACAATATCAGGTAAATATTTAAATTATTTTCTAATGTTGGCTTTGATTTAAATCTTGTTGTTTGCCCTCTAAGTCCTCCTGTGTCCATGAACGTATTTCCTCAGTTTGTAAAGAAATACGACAAATATTTTGTGATACCGATATTGATCTAATCACTGTAGTAATGTCCATATACAGTATATAATATTTGGCATTGTTACTATCTGGCATTTGTGTGTCCATATACAGTATATAATATTTGGCATTGTTACTATCTGGCATTTGTGTGTATCCGCCCACCACTCTGAGCTCCATTTTAGTTATTAGCGCCGGTTAGCAGGGCTGTGTGTATCCTCTTACGATGTGTAATATAGTATGTTTATCTCTTCTCGTCTTTGAGTGGTACTTGTAATAAACATAGCTTATTATTACATTCCTGGCTCTTGCGTTGTTTGAAAGACAAACTGTCACACTCGTGCAATACCTGGTCCGTGTTTCTACTCTAGATTAATCTAAAAATACATAGTGGGTTTTTATCGATTCTTGTGGCTGCTACTGACTCAGCCGCATCGCTCGCTTGTCAATCCGTATATCTGGTCGCATCGGTTCATCTCTCACAACTCTAGTGATTACAGTCTAAATAAAGTACAAAACCCAAAACCAGTGAAGTTGTCACGTTGTGTAAATAGTAAATAAAAACAGAATACAATGATTTGCAAATCCTTTTCAACCTATATTCAATTGAATAGACTGCAAAGACGTGATACTTAACGTTCGAACTGGAAAACGTTATTTTTTGCAAATGTTAGTTCATTTGGAATTTGATGCTTGCAACATGTTACAAAAAAGCTGGCACTTGTGACAAAGCTGGCAAAAAAGACTGACAAAGTTGAGGAATGCTCATCAAACACTTATTTGGAATATCCCACAGGTGAAAAGGCTAATTGGGAGCAGGTGGGTAACATGATAGGGTATAAAAGCAGCTTCCATGAAATGCTCAGTCATTGACAAACAAGGATGAGGGGAGTGTCACCACTTTGTGGACAAATGCGTGAGCAAATTGTCGAACAGTTTAAGAAAAACATTTCTCAACGAGCTATTGCAAGGAATTTAGGGATTTCACCATCTACGGTCCGTAATATCATCAAAAGGTTCAGAGAATCTGGAGAAATCACTGCACGTAAACTGCATCAAAAACTGACATCAGTGTGAAAAGGATATCACCACATGGGCTCAGGAACACTTCAGAAAACCACTGTCAGTAACTACAGTTTGTCGCTACATCTGTAAGTGCAAGTTAAAACTCTACTATGCAAAGCAAAAGCCATTTATCAACAACACCCAGAAACGCCAACGGCTTCGCCGGGCTTGAACTCATCTAAGATGGACTAATGCAAAGTGGAAAAGTGTTCTGTGGTCTGAGGAGTCCACATTTCAAATTGTTTTTGGAAATTGTGGACGTCGTGTCCTGCGGACCAAAGAGGAAAAGAACCATCAGGACTGTTCTAGTCGCAAAGTTGAAAAGCCAGCATCTGTGATGGTATCTGTTTTTATTTACAAATTACACAACATGCCAACGTCACTGGTATTGGGTTTTGTAGCTGCAATGATTTTTTTTAGCTTTCTGATAGGCTACTTTCTTTACCACATCACAATTCGTAGAGTGATGGCTTGCGAGACGTTGGCGTTTCCACAAGTGCTTTGGTTGTAAATATTAAACACTCAAAAAATGTATTAACTTTAAAATGGCAATTTTAATTTAGTAAGATTCTAAATCGATTCATAATTTTCAGAAATCGATTAAAAAAACAACAACTGTAATTTATTATTTTTAGTATCAGTTTTTGTATGAAAAAACAACTTGTTATTATTGATACTGTTGCTTTTGGTATTGTATTTGTATGTCTTCTCAAATGATCTGTAAATGTCTATTCTAACTATTATATAAAGTGGAGTTGTAGTTGCTCTATTTTTTTTCATTAGATTGATTAACATTCAGTGATTTTTGTAAATAAAATTGAAATGTTTTTTTTTAAGAATACGTTTTTAGTCCAACACTGCCCGTAACTTTGGTGTTAAGTTACTATTTGCATCATTTTACAATAATTGTAGAGAGGTGGTGCTAAACACACAAGTGAAAGTAGCCCATGGAACATTTCAAATGTGCCTTGTACTGGAAGCATTTGTTTTGATAACCTATTTCCTCAGTTCACTTCATCTAGTCACATAGCTCCTTTTTTTCATAAATAGCAATAGAAAACAAACATTTTATTCAATTTTTTTTTTGAGAAACGTTGCATCTTTGCCCAATATTAAAAACTGTATTATTAATGTATAATTTCAATAAAAAATCATTGCATTCGTCTGACAATATTGGTCCTCACATTGTCAGACACTACAAAGTGTGTTTTTATTCTTGGACAGAAAGTCCCAAAGGGCACTAATGATGTAGCATGGGAGTCCGTTTTGTATAGTCCCTCAGGGTTCTTTGATAGCTGCTATTGATAGTTATTAGTTGTTCTAAGCCTTTGATTAACATTATTATTGCAATGATCGCATGGTCAGATTAGCAACAATAACTTTACCTCAGAAATCATTTTAACGGCACACTGGTATATCATACGGAGAATTGCATCTCATCTCCACATCATCTACGCAGAGGTCAATAATATTGGTACCTCACGTGTTAACTGTGCTAACAAAACAAGATCATGGTTAAAATTATTTTTAAATTGCAGTATATAGTAAGTATTGTATTGCACTATGTATGCTGTGACGCTGGCATTGGTGATTGTTTATGAAGAAAGACCCTGTGACCGGCTTGTGCAAACTAATGAGTTTTAAGCTACTGTATATGATACTCCATAATGATTTTTTGTGTATTAATGTGCTTCTTTTAACTACAGACATAATGCATCGGGATTTGAAACTTGAGAACATTCTTGTGAAAAACTCTCTTGATGAATGTAATGGCAAGCTTGATATCAAGGTAAAGTCAGTGAATTTTTTCCAACTGCTTCTTTCTTTTAACTGTTACAAATCTTTGGTTGTGAAATGTTTTACCCAGCAGCTCTGCTATAGTTAGAGTTCTAACTATACCTCATTACGACAGCCTCCCTCTGATTTTGACCACTTGTGCAAAGTAAGGCAGCGGTACCTTTAAAACACATGACCAGCTGAGCCCAGCATGCAGTGAATTGATTACAAGCCTGCAAGTGCAGCATGCAGGCTAAATCAGGGCTTGTCTACGTCACATTTCTAAACATATAGTACCATCATTAAAAAGTACTTTTTTAGATAATATGTATCCCTCTAGATTTGTAAGTACAGCGGTACCTCACTTTTCATCGGTAATCTGTTCCAAAATGTCTGATAAAGACCAAATCGTATAAAATCCAAAGCAATTTTTGGAGAAATAAATATTTTAAATCCAACTAATGCATTCAAGGCACCCAAAAATACTAACACAAAACACATTTTGTACAGAATAATTATAAACAATGCACAATAAAAAATAAGAGTGACATGGATAAATGAACATTTAACATCACCATTTTTTAACATCTGTTGGTGAAGACAGCGATAAGCCGATGGGGACATAGTGAAGATGGGAGTCAAATCAAGTCAAGTCAATTTTATTCATAGAGGGCCCCATTGTCCTGTTCCGCTTAAGTGTTTTTTTACGTGTTTGAAGTTGTGTTCCTCTTATTCATATTCTCTCATCCAGCCTGCGGAAACGCCCACCCTGCGTAAGTTAGGCAAAAGTACGTAAGTCTGGAATGAAGGCAGGCTCACTACTAACGAGGCCGACTTTGCCATGATGCCTTTTTTCCTTGGTTGCGTGAAAATCATGAAACATGAGTTTTACTAACACTTGTGAATGTCATTGAAATCCATGAAAAAGATAACACTTTAAATTTGAAAAGACACCGCTTGTCACGTGAACATACGTGTGTCGCCATGTTGATAGAGTGTGTGTATGAATGCTTCAACAGAGTGTCTTCTTCCTGGCTGGATGTGAATAATAATCCATAGATTAAAATTGAATTTATTATAACCATCCATCCATCCATTTTTTACCGCTTGTCCCTCTTGGGGTCACGGAGGTGGCTGGAGCCTATCCCAGCTGCATTTGGACGGAAGGCAGGGTACACCCCGGACAAGTCGCCACCTCATTGCAGGCCCAACACAGATAGACAGACAATCATTCACACTCACACTCACATTCATAACCAATCTGATGTTATTTGTGATATAAGGAGTTTTGATTAGTACAAATATTTGTGAAACCTTGATGCGTCACAGTGCACAAGCAGCTGTTGTTTTTGTGTGTGGGCTTGTGCGGGAGAGCACGACAGTTTGATACTAACTGTCCAAAAATCAGTTGACTCAATTGATGGACGCTACGTTTTATATGTATTTTCTTAAAGTCACATAGTTCAATGAACCACAGTCCCGATAAAGTCGTATGCATTGAATGTTCATACACGGCAGAAATACAGGCCGTCGCCTTACGCTGTGGTCGTACTCACGAGAAAACAATGTGCATTTTGATTTTTGATATTTAATTCAGAGTGTCATTATAGTCCTTTAATCCTCGTCTCAATGGATGTTTCCAGGTGTCTCAATTGAAGTTCTTAGAATAGATTTGATAATTTTATGGAAGTTTGTGGGTTCACTGCACCCAAACTTCAAGTGCATTATAATATTTCACCTTAGGGACGCTAGATTTATTTCACCCTCAGAAGTCTGTAGGAACACAAGTATTTAACTCGATAAGAAAATACAGGAAAGACCAGATTTGAGAACGCTCACATTTAAAGGCCTACTGAAACCCACTACTACCGACCACGCAGTCTGATAGTTTATATATCAATGATGAAATCTTAACATTGCAACACATACGGCCGGGTTAACTTATAAAGTGCAATTTTAAATTTCCCGCAAAACTTCCGGTTGGAAACGTCTATGTATGATGCGTATGCGCGTGACGTCACGACGGCAACGGAAGTATTCGTACCCAATGTGTCACCATACAAACTGCTCTGTTTTCATCGAACAATTCCACAGTATTCTGGACATCTGTGTTGGTGAATCTTTTGCAATTTGTTTAATGAACAATGGAGATTGCAAAGAAGAAAGTTGTAGGTGGGATCGGTGTATTAGCGGCTGGCTGTAGCAACACAACAAGGAGTACTTACTTGGATAGCAGACGCCTAGCCGATGCTAGCCGCCAACCGCATCTGTGATCGGGTGAAGTCCTTCGTCGCGCCGTCAATCGCTGGAACGCAGGTGAGCACGGGTGTTGATGAGCAGATGAGGGCTGGCTGGCGTAGGTGGAGCGCTAATGTTTTTATCATAGCTCTTCGAGGTCCGGTTGCTAAGTTGCTAAGTTAGCTTCAGCGTCGTTAGCAACAGCATTGTTAAGCTTTGCCAGGCTGAGAATTATTAACCGTGTAGTTACATGTCCATGGTTTAATAGTATTGTTGATCTTCTGTCTATCCTTCCAGTTAGGGATTTATTTATTTTGTTTCTATCTGCATTGGAGCCAGATGCTATCACGTTAGCTCAGTAGCTAAAGAGCTTCGCTGATGTATTGTCGTGGAGATAAAAGTCACTGTGAATGTCCATTTCGCGTTCTCGACTCTCATTTTCAAGAGGATATAGTATCCGAGGTGGTTTAAAATACAAATCCGTGATCCACAATAGAAAAAGGAGAGTGTGTGGAATCCAATGAGACCTTGTACCTAAGTTACGGTCAGAGCGAAAAAAGATACACCCTGCACTGCCTCTCTAGTTCTTCACTCTAACGTTCCTCATCCACGAATCTGTCACCCTCGCTCAAATTAATGGGGTAATCGTCGCTTTCTCGGTCCAAATCTCTCTCGCTCCATTGTAAACAACGGGGAATTGTGAGGAATCCTTCCTCCTGTGACGTCACGCTACTTCCGGTATAGGCAAGGCTTTTTTTTATCAGCGACCAAAAGTTGCGAACTTTATCGTCGTTGTTCTATACTAAATCCTTTCAGCAAAAATATGGCAATATCGCGAAATGATCAAGTATGACACATAGAATGGATCTGCTATCCCCGTTTAAATAAAAAAATTTCATTTCAGTAGGCCTTTAAGGGTTGCTTTACCCAAAGTGTGCATCTTGGATGAAGGCACGCAGTGACAGACTTAGTCAAGGAGAATGCTGCGCAGTTGCTAGTGTATGACCGTCAGGCACTTATTGAGCTACAAAACCCAAAACCAGTGAAGTTTGTACGTAAAAACAGAATACAATGATTTGCAAATATTTTTCAACTTATATTCAATTGAATAGACTGCAAAGACAAGACATTTGATGTTGGAACTGAGAAACAAAATTTTTTTTTGCAAATAATCATTAACTTAGAATTTAATGGTAGCAACACATTGCAATAAAGTTGGCACAGGGGCATTTTTACCACTGTGTTACATGGCCTTTCCTTTTAACAACACTCAGTAAACGTTTGGGAACTGAGGAGACCAATTTTTGAAGCTTTTCAGGTGGAATTCTTTCCCATTTTGCTTGATGTACAGCTTAAGTTGTTCAACAGTCTCCGTTGTGGTATTTTAGGCTTCATAATGCGCCACACATTTTCAATGGGAGACAGTTCTGGACTACAGGAAGGCCAGTCTAGTACCCACACTCTTTTACTAGGAAGCCACGCCGTTGTAACACGTGCAGAATGTGGCTTGGCATTGTCTTGCTGAAATAAGCAGGGGCGTCCATGAAAAAGACGTTGCTTGGATGGCAACATACTATATGTTGCTCCAAAACCTGTATGTACCTTTCAGCATTAATGGTGCCTTCCTGTATGGGATTCCTCGGCTCTCGAGCTGGGGTGGGGCCCTCGTGTACTGGGGCTCTTTTTTGCTGCAGACTGATGGACACAAACCTGTACCACTCCATTGATTTTCAGTCGTGTAAGGTTGGAAACAAACATTCTTTTTACTGTGTTTTAATCTACCGACCACCTGGTCCTGCTCGTTTATTTCTACATTAATTTACCAAGTTTATGTCATCTATTGTTAAGCTGGAGAGTGTATTAATTATTGGTGATTTCAATCTCCATGTTGATAACTCCTCTTGTCCCTTTGTAGCCGAACTGGTATCTCTAATACAGTGGTTCTCAACCTTTTTGCAGTGACGTACCAACTGTGAACATTTTTTTAATTCAAGTACCCCCTAATGAGAGCAAAGCATTTTTGGTTAAATAAAAGAGATAAAGAAGTAAAATACAGCACTATGTCATCAGTTTCTGATTTATTAAATTGTAGAGCAGTGCAAAATATTGCTCATTTGTTGTGGTCTTTCTTGAACTATTTGGAAAACAAGATATAAAAATAACTAAAAACGTGTTGAAAAATAAACAAGTGATTCTATTATAAATAAAGATGTCTACACATAGAAGTAATCATCAACTTAAAATTCCCTCTTTGGGGATTGTAATAGAGATCCATCTGGATTCTGTCAACACTGAATATTGCATTGTTGCATTTCTTTTCACAGTTATTTTTGACAGACTTTTAAAAAAAATCTCACAAGCTTCAAATAAGCGACCTCTATTGCATTTCATTTAACCTGTTGTTCACACTGGCACGCAGACACACATTTTCCAAGAAATCTGCAGTCAGTAGGTTTTCTGCTTCTTTTGACCCAACTACCTTTGGTAATTGTGATGATGTTGACACATTTATGACAAACATCGATCGCCGTTGTCTGACTGTTTTGAACACAGTAGCACCAGCTAAAAACACTCTAGGCTCTCATAAGAAACTTTGTCCTTGGTTGAACATAGCTATTTCCAGCTTTAAGAAAAGCTGTCGGAAAGTGGAACGTTTGTGAAAGCCACAAAATTAGAGGTGCATAAACTCCATCCTAAAGAAATGGTAATGGAGCTAAATGAAATGATAAAACGGTCTCGCTCAGCTTTCTTTTCAAATCTTGTTTTGCATGAGAAAAACTCAAAAGTTTTATTGGACACAATTGAAAATCTTGTTGCACCGCCGTTCCTGTGCACACACAGGATGACTGTAATCGATTTTTGAACTTCTTTGTGAACAAAGTTCAAGACATGAGGGCCAGTATCAGTCCTCCCTTGGGTAGCTTGTGCACTACATCAGCCCTTATGTGCATAGCTTGTGCAGTACATCAGCCCTTATGTGCTCATGGCTTTGGTGGTAAAATTGTTAAACTTTTCACTTCAGTCTGGCTCGGTCCCCAGCTTCTTTAAACATGCTGTGGTGTGTCCCATTCTTAAAAAGGCTAATCTTGATCCGGTGGAGCCTATAAATTACCGACCCATACCAAAACTTCCCTAAATGTCAAAAATCTTGGGAAAAGTAGTAGCTAGACAGCTAACTTTATTTTTGGAACAGCATGATTTTTATGATAAATATCAATCTTGCTTCGGTCAATCCAGTCCACCAAAACTGGCCTTTTAAGTTTCCAGTGACATGATGATGGCCGCTGATTGTGGTCGTTACATAGTTTTGGTTTTACTCTATTTTGCAATTTGCCTTTGATGCTGTGGATAAAAGTATATTGATTAATCAAATCAAATCTGAAATGGGGTTTTCTTGTGCTGTTGTCCAGTGGTTTACTTCTTATATAAATTGAATAACTTTTAATGTTACTTTTAATGATGTTATGTCCAATGTGTCATGTGTCAACCTGTCATGTGGAGTTGCCCAGGGTTCTGTTATGGAGTCTGTTTTATTTTTGTTCTACCTGATGACTCTTGGTCGGTTGATACGTGGTTTAGAAAGTGGTGCTTATCATTTGCAATGTTTTTAAAGGGGCCCTTTTGTCAACTGACCAAAAATTGTTTTTATAACCTGAGAAATATCTCTAAAGTGAGAAATGCGTTGTCAAAATCGGATCTTGAAATTATCATTCACACGTTCATCTCTTTTCATATTAATTATTGTAATTCTGTTATCACTTATTTCATTAAGTCAATTCTATAGAGACTTCAGTCTGTACAGAATGTGGCTGCCAGACTTTTGACTAGTGTACCCATAACAGTGCACATTACCCCCATTCTAATAAGTCTTGACTGGTTTCCAGTCAAATTTGGCATTGAGTTTTAAGATGTTAGCCCTGACTTTCCGTGCGTTGCACGGTAAGGCCTCTCAATACATAGCTGATTTGTTGTGCCCCTACGTTTCAGGATGCAGACTTTGGTCTTCAGACGAGGGTCTCCTAAAGATCCCTAAAACTCATTTTAAAACCCTCTGAGCTTGGCTGTGTCGACTCTTTTAAAAAAACATTTGAAGACTGCACTTTTCAAAAAAGCTTTTAGTTAATGGATTTTTTGTTGCTTGCGGGTGTTGTGGATCCCAAAAAAATGCAGAGGCGGAGAATTTGCAAGCAATAACTCTTCCTCTTTATTTGCAAGGGCACCCAAATAAGACCACACAAGGCGATGGTGGCGAAAACAAGCACACCATTAAAACAGAAAACAAACTACAAAAAAGTAAGCAAGGGTGCTAGGCAAAGCTAAGAAAAAAACTGGACAGACCTGGATTACCGTAGAAGTAGCTGGAATACAGACAAAACTGTGAGTGTGGAAACGACATGAAGAACACAAAGCTCCGGCGCAAACATGGTGCACCAGCACGGTTAAGTAGTGTGACCCTTTATTAAATTCAGGTGTGCCCTGCTGTCTCCAGCCTGCTGCACGCTACAGGCGATCTTGGACCCATGTGCCCAGTCCAGAATGCTGGAACGAAGCCGAGGAACCACGAACAGCCGACCTGGTGGACAGCCCCGAGGAGATGAGTCAGATTTGAGAGCCTCCAAGACTTGCCTCTTAATGTCCCACTGAAGTCCCCTGATGATGTGGGTTCGGGGAACAATTGGTTCCGGTGAAGTCAAGGGAGGAGAGCAGAGGCGGGACAAGGCATCAGGCTTCACATTTTGAGATCCAGGTCGGAAAGTGATAACAAAGTGAACCGTTTCAGGAACAATGCCCACCTGGCCTGGCGGGAGTTCAGTATCTGCGTGGTTCGTAGATACGCCAAGTCCTTATGGTCTATGGATATGACAAATAATAGCTCCGCACCTTCCAGCCAATGCCTCCATTCCTGAAGGGCCAGGATGACAGCCAGAAGCTCCCTGTTGCCAATGTTTTAGTTCTTCTCAGCAGGAGACAAGCGACGTGAGAAGAAAGCGCAGGGGTGCTGCCTCTGGTCGGTGGAGGATTGATGGGAGAGAATGGCTCCTATGTTTGTGTCAGAAGTGTCCACCTCAACGAAAAATTGGACGGTCAGGGTAGCAAAAAACTATTTTTTCAGCTTCAAAAGTGCAAATAAACGAGACCTTAGTGGAAGTCAGCTTAAGTCAGCGGCTCAGCAACGTGGCTAAAACTCTGAATAAACCGACGGTAAACATTTGAGAAGCCCAGGAACCTCTGAAAGTGTAGACCTGGTGTAAGCCAGTCTACCACCGCTTTGACCTTAGCGGGATCGGGTCTAAGTTTACCATTCTCCACAATAAATCCCAAAAAGGGAATGGAGCCGATTGAAACAAACACTTCTCAGCCTTGACAAACAGCTTGTTTTCAAGTAAACGTTGGAGGACTAATCGGACTTGCTGGACATGTCCGTCAAAAGTCGAGGAATGAATCAAAATATAATCCAGGTAAAAGAAAAGGAAACGCCCTGTCATGTTCCGAAAAATGTCATTAATGAGGCCCTGAAAAGCGGCAGGTGAGTTTGTCAAACCAAAGGGCCTAACCAGGTACTCGAAATGCCCGAAGGGGGTGTTGAACGGGGGGAGATAGGGCATGGTCCTTGCTAAAAACCGCTTTGAGATCATGATAGGGTGGCACGTTGGTAGTGTATATGACCTCAATAAGGGGCGTATGTGACGGCGTATGTGGCCCAGCGGCTGAACGGAGACAATGTGTGTGGCAGGTAACACTCCAATTAACAATAGCTGAACGTGGCCAATTGATGTGCGGGTTGTGCTTGTGCAGCCAGGTTAACCCCAGAATGACAGGCGCGGAACGAGAGGAGATAACGAAAAAGGTTAGGGTCTCACAATGACTCCCAGACAAGCGCGGGTTGAGAGAGTGGGTCGAATGAGTATAGTGGCTAATAGGCGCCCGTCTAGAGAAAACACCTTCTTGGGTACAGTCAGCTCAAAAACAGGAATATTGTGGAGTCTTATGAATGCAAAGTCCGGAATATTATCATCTGCCCCGGAGTCTATGAGTGTGCTAATATATATGTGATGGTTAGGCCACGATAGTGTACCTTGAAACTGCATTCTAATTGCCTGAAGAAGGAGAACTGCGACTCCTGGTGAGCAAACCAACCGGAGAGCGAGGGCCCATGCGAGGCAGGAAGCGGCCGCGACTTGCAGCGGGAGATCAGGTGATTAGTGGTGCCGCAGTACAAGCATAGTCGGAGGCGAAGACGGCGGTCTTTATCGGCGTTGGTGAGATGAGTACCTTCGAGCTGCATCGGTTTCTTCAGACTGCCAAGTTGAAGAGATGTCGCTGGGAACGAGTGGGCCCGTCATGTCGACTGGTGCAGATGTGTTGCTTGATGTGGATTGTCCCTGTCGTCGATCCCTCCTCTCCTTCAAAAAGCAGATGTCGGTCTGCACTGCGAGTTCGATAAGGTCGGCAAGGTCCGTCGGGAGTGTCAGCAGGATTATCAAGTGGCGAATCTCGTCAGCAAGCCCGAGGAAGAAAAGCGTCCAACAGCACCGATGGGCCTCAGTCACAGTCGGCGACCAAGGTGCGGAACTCGATAGCGTAGTCAGTCGTGTATCTTGTTGGAGCATGAAAAGGGACCTTGCCGCCTCTCCGCCACTGGAAGATCTGCCTCAGATCCTTGGAAAAGGTGGCATATGAGGCGCATGAGGCGGTCTGATGGTTCCATTCAGCCGTGGCCCATGCACCCGCGCGGCCAGACAGGTAGAAGATTACAAAAGCCACTTTAGCCCGCTCCGAGGTGAAAGCGGGGGCGTGTAGCTCAAAGTGGAGCTCACATTGTGTCAAAAACTCTTACACCGTCTTTCTCACTGGTGAACCGTTCAGGCCGTGATAGCAGCAGGTTGCCGGCTGGAGTGGCTTGTAATGGCTGGGCAGATGCCATGTCAGGCACGGCACTTGGGGTGGGCACGACTGTGGCCAGCAGTGTGTTAAGGCGCTCCTGCATGGTGTCTTGACGCTCCGACAGGCCCTGTAGACCTCGGGTCAGGACGTTTAGCTGGTCCCCCTGCTGGTTTATTCTTTGCGCCTGGCCGCGCAATGCTTGCATCATTGGCTCGGTCTCCGCGGGTTTCATAGTTTAGGCCGGAGCTTTACTGTTGCTTGCGGGTGTTGTGGATCCCAAAAAAAGCAGAGGCGGAGAATTTGCAAGCAATAACTCTTCCTCTTGATTTGCAAGGGCACTCAAAATAAGACAACAAAAGGTGATGGTGGCGAAAACAAGCACACCATGAAAATAGAAAACAAACTAGAAAACATAAACAAGGGCGCTAGGCAAAGCTAGGAAAAAAAATGGACAGACTTGGATTATCAGAGAGTAGCTGGAATACAGACAATACTGCGAGCGTGGCAACGACATGGAGAAGACAAAGCTCTGGCGCCAACATGCTTCACCAGCACGGTTAAGTAGTGTGACCCTTAATTAGATTCAGGTGTGCCCTGCTGTACGCCACACTGTGGGGGGGAGAACAGGTGCGGGGACAGAGAACAAACACACCAGAACCTAAGAATACCACATTTTTAACTATTAATCCTTAATATGATGTTGCCTCCATTGTTTTAATTCAATTGTTGGTTTAATTCACCTATGTTTTGTACAACACTTTGTGTTTTTTATCTGTGAAAAGCGCTTTGTGAATACAATTTGCCTACTTACTTACATACTTAATGACAGCATTCAAAACTGGTGGAAATATTTAGACGGTCATTTTTCAGGGTTTCGGCACAGCATTAAAAAGCATTTAGTCATTAAATGGATTTTGCAAAAATTAAGGCCTGAAACGGCATTAAAAAGTATTAAATGCGATTAGCAGAGGCAATACATTTTTTTATAAAATAGTAGGACTTGGCCGATAGTCAACACATCAATCAAACAATAAATGAAAATGAACTTAATAATGTTGCGGCCATCAATACATTGCTACATATGTCTGTTTGTTTCTTTTCTTTGGCTGTGGCTTTCAAACTGGATACAAGAGGTCTCGTAAGGTCCGAAAGCGAGAAAAGCATTGCCTCCACAATGACCACTCCGCTGGATGGCAAAATCAAACAGCTTTGCCATTCTTTCGTCAGTGTTGGGGCATAGTCCTTAACTCTGACATCATGTCATGTTTATGAGGCAGCTTGGCTTGTTTCATACACAAGTCCTTTATTTCAGTCTCCACTTCACACATAAGCTAACTTAGCTAACATAAGCAACTCTCGTGACGTAGGCACCTCACATGACCTACAGTGGCCTAGGATGGACAAACAAGGCAATGCTCAGAACAGACCACAAATCGTATTCTCTGACATTCCCAAAGTAAATGAATTAATAGTTCCTTCATCTGCCTGTCACTTTATACTTAACTTGCTATCTAATGTACCCATTTTAAACTATTGTAAATGTGTAAAATACAATCTATTGATGGATGGATGGGTTTAAATCAATTATCAATTTCCAAACACATGCATAATTTACATTCCTAATGTGATGTTTATTTATTATTCCATAAAACCTTTTCAACTATTTAAAAAAAAAATGGTATTTTGATTTAAAAAAAAAAAAAAAAAAAAAAAAAAAAAAGCCTCTGTTATAAAGCATATTTTCAGAGGATATGCATTCTTACAGCATGTTTCAAAGAGGTAACATTTAAAAAATGACTTCTGGGTATATTTTTTGGATCAACTAATTCAGAATTGGATGATAATTTTGAGTGCTTAAGTGCAGTTTCCCTTTAATAATTTTGAATGAAGGTAAAGTGACAGACAAAACCTTTTAATTGGTTATTGCCTATGGCCGGAGCACTTAGTCAGTACACCGGATGCTACTACAGAAAAATAAATAAATACAAATAAATTCTCAGATGATTCAGTCTTGCGAGCCAATTCTAATTTACTAGATAAAAACAGTTAATGCAAATGTTTCAACTATTCAACTTTATTATTGTCAAATGCTTACAATTATGAGTGTATACAGGCAATTGTAAGCTTTTGACTATATATAATAACCAATATGAGGTCGGACAAGGGCATTACATTTTCTTTAAAGTGGCATTAAAAAGCATCAAGTTAAATTTGCTGATACCTGCAGAAAGCCTGTTTTTGTTGAAAATACAATTCTACAAAATTTGCCGTACGAAAACGGAGGTGCCAACATAAACTGTATGCTCCATTGTGGAAAAAGGTGGCCCTAACAGCAGCTTGTCTGTTTAAGCACAAATACACATGAACATGTAATCATTTTAATATTGTGGTGGCTTGAAATGTGGAGTAAAGCATCTATGGATCGCCTACTTAAGTATGTCGATGATATTGGTTTAGCATTATCACTGCCAATGTTACTGTTCGACAGTTGTGTGCTCAAGTTTGAACAACACATTTTCACAAAAGTTGTTTAAGCTTTGCCACACGTTAAACACGGACAATACAAGCACTCCAAAAGCACAAACCTCCACAAGGCCTCAATAGTTAAAAAATCCTTTAAAAAAAAGTAATCCAGATGGTGATTCGGATAACCCGCAAAGTCTAATCACCTTTACTTAGTCCACTTCTGACATTTCATCAAAATCTGTCCATAACTTTTTGGGATATATGGCTGTTGTTCTATAGTGGAATGAAATAAAAGGAGTGAACCCGCTTATCAGTCATCCACTCTTTTTGTCCCTGTGGGTAGAAGTAGGGCTGCTAGTATACACACACAGAAGTTCAGCTTTGTAACGCAAACGTTAGGTAACATTTGACAAATCATCCCCAAAGTTCTGACATTTCTTGAAAGTTACATCAATATCTGCCCATACCTTTTGAGTTACGTTGCTTACTAACGAACTAACGAACTAACGAACTAACTAACTAACTAACTAACTAACTAACTAACTAACTAACTAACTAACTAACTAACTAACTAACTAACTAACTAACTATCTGACAAACAGACTCTGGTGAATACAATAAACACCATTTACAAGAAAATTATGTTATTTGGTTTTCTCTGACCAGGTGGCAGACTTTGGATTATCAGTGAAGACCTTGGGTGTTGGAAGTGAAAACATTCTTTTTGAAGTTTGTGGGACTCCAATCTATATGGGTATGTGAACTGAACCATTTTGAGGTGAGGATTTTGATAGATTGAAATACCATGTAATATGATTTTATGTACCATATTTCAGCACCTGAAATGATGAGCCAACGTGGATACACACACTGGATTGATATGTGGAGCGTTGGAGTCATTACGTATATTTTGTGAGTAGACACATACTTCATGCACACATAAAGTATTAATACATTAGTTCGACCCATATCCTCTTACAGGCTTTGTGGGGAGCCTCCATTTGTGTCCAAAACAAAAGAAACCCGCCTTAAGGAGATTAAAACAATAGGAGTCAGATTTTCCTCATCTATCTGGGACACAATCAGTGATGCAGGTGCACTTTATTTCTTATTTCATTTGTATGGAACTTCAAACAATATAAATTGTGATTAAATAAGGGAAATGTGGCGATGTGGAAATGTACACACTTTCCCAACGCTCCGCATGACCTGACTGAGTGTGTCAACAGCAAAAACAGTAGTGACGTGCCTCCTGAAGGCAAACCCTGCATACCGCATGTCAGCTAATCAGCTGCGGGACAACTCGTGGATTACAGTAAGACACCCGACTTTTCTCCTGCATTCAGAAACGTGCTTGTGTGAATGGCACTCACAAGGTGCTTTGTTCAACAGGGGGACACTAACACGCCCGCAATGCCCCTCAATGCACTCGAGATGATGCACAACTTTCACGAGCAGGAGAAGAGTAAGACCATTTAATTTCCTTATTGAAATAATCATAATGATCAGCACGGAATAACTTTAATAACCGCTTTTGTCTTGATATTCCTCATGATTGGTTCAACGTGATGTGATCATCTTGATCTGTATATTTAACAAATATGTAGAACTTGCCAAATAATGCCACTTTTCTCATTTTTATGATGTCAACTGTAGACATTATAACATTAAGTACACCTTTACAATATAACCCAATCCAATAATTGAGCTGCATCAAAAATATTAATGTTTTAAAACTGCCATGGAGGTTTTTAACAATTTTTATTGTTATTCTAGTTGTGGTTTGAAAAAAGGACATAACATTTTGAGAATAAAGTCGATATTTTACAAGTATAGTTTGTGTGTGCGTGTGTGCATGTGTGTGTGTGTATACATATATATATATATATTTATATATATACAAAGTACCTATATATTTGTATACATACACATGTATGTTTAAATATATATGTGCATATATATATATATACTAAGTAAGTGTATATATGTATACATATAAATGTATATGTGTACACATCTACATATATGTGTATAGATATATATATATACTTATCTATATATATATACATTTGTATATATATATTTTCCTATTTAGTACAGTAAATTACCTGTCATTATAACTTGATAAATATTGACTTTATTGTCAACACTCTATCATGATCTTTTATTCTCTCAAATGTATTTCTCTTACAGTTTATTGTCAGTAAATAATCACAATGCAATTTGTGAACACATACATGTGAACAAAGCATGGAGGTTTAAAGTAATGTACTGTACTAACACTGTTAACAATAGGTACACAGGAGCCTGAAGAAAGCCAGAACTGCGATTCTGTTGCCAGGACCGCTTCACCGGCTTCATCACAGACTGAAAGCAACAGCATGAGTCACTCAGATCTAAGTGACACTTCCTGCACACCTTCAACATCCACTAAGCTGGTACAGTATAACTTAGTACCTTTAGTACATTAGTCATTGAAGCCAAACATGCATTTTTATATTCACTATGTTTCTAGCACTCACGTGTGCGTTTGTTAGTGGGGATCAAGATACATTCCTAATATGTCTACTAATGTGCTTCAAAGTCCAAACATAAATTCTCAACATTAGTGATATCAGATACAATGCAGCAATGCTATAAATCCAAATAATTAAATGCCCTAGCAACTAAATAGGATTTGTTTGCATACAGGATTGAAGTGCATATTTATTTTTCATATTTTAACACTTTACTTTACTGTTCTCTTTAGAAATGCTACATTTTTGTGTCTGTGAATGTTTAATTCATGGCTTTTCTGTCCTATGTTTCTGTATAGACAAAACAAGAGTGCAGTAGTCATCATCTACAGGACAAATGTAAAAGCTCGTCTTCAGCCCCAAATCATCCCACCACCCCACAGGTATGTTGCTCATCTTGTTCAGAGGCGCATACTGTATTCTGTCCTTAGACCACTAGATGGTACCAAATTCACCCTACACAGAAGAAGCAACAAAGACAAGGCCATGTTGCTGGGTTTATTGACAATTGTATGTCATATAAATGTGATTCCTGCAGACTGGTGGGAAACCCTGCAAACAGTCGAGTGTAAAGTCACGCAAGTCTCAGCGTAAGAAGGACGTCAGCGCGGTGCAGAAAGCAGCCTCCCATCAAAATAGCCACAGATCACCACCACCCACTGTAAAAGTATGACTAACAAAGACAAGAGATGCCTCACATGACAGGGAAGAAAGTTGATTTAGTGTTTTGTTTTAATATTAGTATTTGGTGATGTGTTTTGCACATCGAATGATATGGAAGTGAATGTATAGTGCAATCTTGGTCACGAGTAGATACACCGGTGATGGCAGTGCCAAATAAGTTTGTTATACTCTCAGCAGCCACTGTACATCTCGCCACATTCAATACAAGAGCTGCATCTTTATGAAGATAGCACTCATTTGAATCTGCATTGTCAGAGCTATTCATTTAATAATGTTTATTATTGCAGTTCCATTTTGGAGCTTTGTACATTGTGTACAACATTCTACTCAGAGCTGATTTCTTAGGTCATTAGCTCTTATTGGAAGCTGTTGCAAATTATGCCCCATATACACAACTCGAAACCACAACCAAAATGTTGAGGTGTACCTAGTAATATGGCCAGTATAAAATATATTTATTGTAGGAAAGCAGTTCAAAAATCAATGATCTCCTGCCTGTACTGTCCTGTTTGTGCCAAAGGGACGTGGTCTGTTGGACTGAGCTCTACTGCACAAATGTTTACTTCTATACCAATAGCTGTTACCAGGCTGCCCAAACAATACATGCGTTTGTGGAGCACTCTTTAATGTAATCAAAAAGGCAGAAAAAGCAACAATGGTGAAATATCTGTTTTTAGTTTTTAAGCAGCAAATTGGAGTCAGAAAAGTCACACGTCAAAGGTCTGTCCTTATGTGGGCTCTGTATCGAGGATGTCGTTGTGGCTTGTACAGCCCTTTGAGACACTTGTGATTTAGGGCTATATAAATAAACATTGATTGATTGATGGATTGATAATCTTTGATATTAAAGTGTGAATGGCAATTCGGAATGGAACTGCTGGCACTGAGGTATTGTCCTTCAAATCGAGAAAAAATATTAAATGAATGATGGTATGACAAAAGATGGCTTATGTAGAAGAAAATAAAATTCAAATCAGTACAAGGTACAACTTTTAATTATACATATTAAAGTTCTCCTATTATGGAAAATGTATTTTGAAAACATTCTGACAGTAATTTGTGTATCTGCTTTACTTTGTGATTCCACTTTTAAAAGTCAGTTTTATGAGGTCGCGAAGGAAGAACCTACCTCATGGACATGATTCTTCATCTGACTTGCCCCGAGCAAGATAAACCTGCTTTGTGTTTATACGCCCACAACTTGATGGAGGACAGCTTGCTGTAAAACCGGCTTCGCTACACATTGTAAAGTAAAGCCTTATGCTCTGCCAACTATGCATCAATCTGCTACAGATGTGTGAACTGTAAGTTTGATCATTTAGTTTTTTAAATGCTGAAATGTTACCATTGTGGCTCACATAGCTATGCTAGTGTTGCTAATATTTCTGTACTCCTTTTCCAATTCTCAATGTTACGTTGTTGCTCCTTTTACTGTCGGGGTAACTAAATCTGTGAGTCATTTTGATTGTGCATAAAATCCTACTCAACTGGAGTGATACCACTCACGACATCTATTACGTTGGACAAGTGCAGTTACAGTGTGTCATAACTAGGTCTTTGGCGTGGTTTGCTCTCCCGTGGTGCAAAAGAATTGGAACGGACGTGGCGTGCAGGTAAAGACATAGTTTAATTATAACTATAAACTACAAAGTACAAACAAAAGGGTACAAACAAAAGGCGCTCACAGCGGAGGTAAAAAAACTTCACTAGGAAAAAACAAAAGGCGCGCACAATGGCGGAGAACTATGAACATTTAAACAAAAACTTACGTGACAAGAAACTGTGAACATGGCATGAATGTGTGATGTCGCCAGGACGAACAACAGAAACAGAAAAGCCTATATAGTGACATGATAAGTGAAAACAGGTGCGTGACTAACTGTGAACAGGTGCGTGACATGACAATGTGAAAACGTGAGACAGGTGTGTGTGACTCCAAACGTGGAACAGGTGAAACTAATGAGTAACCATGGAAACAAAACAAAACCAGGAAGTGAAACCAGGAACTAAAAAGTGTCCAAAAACCAAAACAGCACATGGCCAAACAAAAACATGAACACAGACATGACAGAACCCCCCCCTTACGGACAGATCCCAGATGTCCAAAAACAAAAAACAGGATCAAGAGTCATGGGAGGGGGGGAGGGGGACATGGCGGTGGGTCGCCAGACCAGGTGTCCCCGAATCCACCGGGGCAGGATCAGGTGGCGGCGACGGGTAGACCGCCGCTGAACCTGACGAGGTGGGCGACCTGGGAATGGCCACATTCGTGGCAGACGAGGAGGTCGGCGCACCTGGCGTGGCGGACGCCCATGGAATGGCCACATCCTTGGCCGACGAGGAGGTGGGCGCGTTGTCGTGGCAGGCGGCGAAGCTTGGCGTGGTGCGTCAGGCGGCGAAGCTTGGCGTGGTGCGTCAGGCGGCGAAGCTTGGCGTGGGGGGTCTTTGTCTTGGCGTGGGTGGTCTTGGCCTTGGCGGTCTTGGTCTTGGCAGCGTGGGTCATGGTCTTGGCAGCGTGGGTCTTGGTCTTGGACTTGGCGTGGTTGGTCTTGGCGTGGTTGGTCTTGGCGTGGCGGTGCTTGGACTTGGTCTTGGTCTTGGTCACTTGGCGGGTCTTGGTCTTGGTCACTTGGCGGGTCTTGGTCACTTGGCGGTTCTTGGTCTTGGTCACTTGGCGGTTCTTGGTCTTGGCTTTGGTCTTGGCGTGGGGCAGCCACGGGCGGCACTTGGCGGCGTGGGGCAGCCACGGGCGGCACTTGGCGGCGTGGGGCAGCCACGGGCGGCACTTGGCGGCGTGGGGCAGCCACGGGCGGCACTTGGCGGCGTGGGGCAGCCACGGGCGGCACTTGGCGGCGTGGGGCAGCCACGGGCGGCACTTGGCGGCGTGGGGCAGCCACGGGCGGCACTTGGCGGCGTGGGGCTGCGACGGGCGGCACTTGGCGTCGTGGGGCTGCGACGGGCGGAACTTGGCGTCGTGGGGCTGCGACGGGCGGCACTTGGCGTCGTGGGGCTGCGACGGGCGGCACTTGGCGTCGTGAAGCTGCGACTGGCGGCACTTGGCGTCGTGAAGCTGCGACTGGCGGCACTTGGCGTCGTGAAGCTGCGACTGGCGGCACTTGGCGTCGTGAAGCTGCGACTGGCGGCACTTGGCGTCGTGAAGCTGCGACTGGCGGCACTTGGCGTCGTGAAGCTGCGACTGGCGGCACTGGGCGTGGAGCAGGTACTGGCGGCGCTTGGCGTGGAGCAGGTACTGGCGGCGCTTGGCGTGGAGCAGGTACTGGTGGCGCTTGGCGTGGAGCAGGTACTGGTGGCGCTTGGCGTGGAGCAGGTACTGGTGGCGCTTGGCGTGGAGCAGGTACTGGTGGCGTTTGGCGTGGAGCAGGTACTGGTGGCGCTTGGCGTGGAGCTGGGCGTGGAGCAGGTGGATCTTGGCATGGTCGAAAAACTGGTGGTGGTGGTCGTGCTGGTGGCTGTGGCTTGGCAGGTCGAAAGACAGGTGGTGGGGGTCGTGCTGGAGGCTGTGTCTTGGCGTGACGAAAGACTGGTGGTGGGGGTCGTGCTGGTGGCTGTGGCTTGGCAGGTTGAAAGACAGGTGGTTGTGGTCGTGCTGGAGGCTGTGGCTTGGCGTGACGATGCTGAGCCACCCCACCTGAACAATTCCCAGCCCTAGCCCCCCCCCTCAAGGAGCGGATACCAGACGCGCTCCCCGCAGTCTGGAACCGTCTTTTGGGGTGGGCGGAGGGGGTTCAGGAGGAGGGCAGAATCCTCCCCTCTAAATTGTCCAAAATGTCTTTCTTTCCCCCCCACCTGGGCTTTTGTGGGTGAAAAAAAAATTTCTGACTTGGGCGTGGCATGAGTCCTGGGGGGCGGGGCATGGAATTTGGGTGGCTTGGATTGAACCGGTAAAGAATTTGGGAAAACAATCTCCAGGTCTGTGGAGTGCTCCTTGAGCTGCCAGGCTGGCTGATTTCCATTTCCGCCCGGAGGGGGAGGAGCCTGCAGGAGCGCAGCGTGCTGTCCGCTCACCTTCCCTGACATCCTCGGTCTGGAGCGCCGCTTCCGGGACAGGGATGACGTGCCAACGTCCCCGGGCCAAAGAGAGCTGATCGGCACCAGTTTGCCGGTCGGACCCCACATGAGATCCCTGCGCTCCATGGGGGAATGGCGGAGTGTCTCTTCCTCCATCGCGCGGAGGACCTCCCACGTTGCCTCGTCAAAATTGTCCAAATTTTTTGCGGGAGAGCTCTTATGCTGGCGACATCTGTCATAACTAGGTCTTTGGCGTGGTTTGCTCTCCCGTGGTGCAAAAGAATTGGAACGGACGTGGCGTGCAGGTAAAGACATAGTTTAATTATAACTATAAACTACAAAGTACAAACAAAAGGGTACAAACAAAAGGCGCTCACAGCGGAGGTAAAAAAACTTCACTAGGAAAAAACAAAAGGCGCGCACAATGGCGGAGAACTATGAACATTTAAACAAAAACTTACGTGACAAGAAACTGTGAACATGGCATGAATGTGTGATGTCGCCAGGACGAACAACAGAAACAGAAAAGCCTATATAGTGACATGATAAGTGAAAACAGGTGCGTGACTAACTGTGAACAGGTGCGTGACATGACAATGTGAAAACGTGAGACAGGTGTGTGTGACTCCAAACGTGGAACAGGTGAAACTAATGAGTAACCATGGAAACAAAACAAAACCAGGAAGTGAAACCAGGAACTAAAAAGTGTCCAAAAACCAAAACAGCACATGGCCAAACAAAAACATGAACACAGACATGACACAGTGTGTATGTAAAAAGTCTTAAGTGCTTATTTGAGCCACACACTTTGTCAGAGATAGGAACAGACAGCTCACTAGCATTTAAACAGTCGTAGTTAGAATTTACGGCTAATGTAGCTCGCCGATATGTTACTACGCTAGAGTAGAGTTCCTCAGTGTTCGCTCTTATAACAATGTCGCTACAGCTTGGTTATTATACAGCTTACAGAATGTAAATTAAGTATTGTTGACGGTTTTTGAATGCATTTTTAAAGTGATTTAGAGGTAGAAATGATTGCTCCCATTAGCCCCATTGCTAGCCGCCTAGAAGAGACGATTTTTACACGTTAGAATGCAAAAAAACCCAAAAACCTTTTGTCTTCTTGTCCCTCATAAAGATTGTGAACGATAGGCAAAATAAAAAATAAAAAAGTGCAGTTCCAATTTAAAGTACCAGTAGAGTTGAAAAACAAGTTGACTTTTAATGCTTATTTGTGTTTCATTGTTTCTATTAAACCATATCCAATTGTATTTATAATCCGCAAAGTATTTAAACACCGTTTTAACATCACAAAATGCCACAAATTCAGTCAGCCATTTTGAATATTGCGCTCGAAATACCTTCGACTATTTTTGGAGATTGACATAACAGTAGTAACGCTTCTGCACTCTGACAATGTTATCAGATCAGTCATACTGGAAATACGCAAACATTGGAAATAGATTTAGTGTTTGTCATTCACAATCCTTATATAAGACATGAACACATACGCTTGGCTTTTTTGATGCATTCAAAATCGTAAATAAATAGCCAACAATTGATTCAACACATCGAGGGTCCTCTGTTGCACTCATTTTACTCTCTCTAAAAACATCCAGAAACTGCCAACAATATTCCATTTACATGTCCTGACCTGAAAATTATCCAAACATAAGTGATACTGTTATTATAAATGCCAATGCAGACTGACTATTTTAGCGGTGCATTGACAGCAGTGAGCTAATGCTAGCTTACGCTGCTATTGTTTGTCACACTGAGCAGACGGCTGCTTCTGCTTCTTGCTAAAAGTAAATGATATATTATATTTCTTGCTGCTCTCACCTGGTAGTAGACAAATGTGGCCATGGTGTGGCAGTCTGGTCGACTTTGACATCCCAGAGATGGCGAAATAAACCCCACAAGGCATCCTGCAGGAATTTTTTTGACCCTTTGTGAGGATTGCGATTGAATCTTTATCTAAACGTGATTATGTGAGCGTCTCTTCGGTCGACATCCCAGTGAATTGAAACATTACAGTAAGTGTTTGTTTTATTCTGCTTTGTTATTGTTAGTTTGTATGTTTAGCACCTAGCAGTGCTGCGGATGCTAGTGTCACAATTAATCTGCATCCATCACTCAGTTTCTAAAACGTATTGCTCATCCTTTTTGTGTTTGGACTCAAAAATATAAGGTCATGGATTATAATTTTTGCAGTGACATGATTACTGACTATATAACAACCTTCTCTGCCTTTCAGGTAACCATCTGTGGTTAAGGTAAAGAAGCATGTATAGTCAAAATAAATTGTGTGATCGATCTGTGATTATACATGATTAATGCAATATTTTTTGTGATTTATCACATGAATTAATGTGTAAAATTTGACAGCCCAATGGTTGAAAAACACATTAATTGGGGACCTTTAAAGTATACTTTTATTATGCTTTGCAATAATTTACTATCAATACTGGTAATACTGTCTTATAATAATATCCTATGATGTCCAAGGTAGGTCTAAGGTGTAAACCTCTACTTATCTTTAAACGTTATAGCAACCTGTTGAATCTGATTACATTTTGTACAGCAGACAAATTGTTGTACATACAATGCATCTGGAAGGTATTCACTTCACTTATTCCACATTTTTATATGCCTTATTCCAAAATGAAATAAATACATTTCTGCCCTCAAAATTCTACTGACAATACCCCATAATGACAATGGGAAAAGGTTATTTCAACATCAATAAAGTATTGAAAAAAGACTGTATGTACATGTGGGTTTTTAGTTTTAGTAAATTTGCAAAAAACAAACAAACTAGCTTTTCATATTGTCATTATAGGGAATTGGCTGGACAATTTTGAGGATAAAAATGAATTAAATCAATTTTGGAATAAGGTTGTAACAAAACAAAATATGGAAAAAGTGAAGCGCTGTGAATACTATGGACTTGCGTGTGGCAAAATCATAAATGATCACATTTTGGATTGAATAAAAGCACTAAATAGTTTTGTTTTATCAGTAATTCCTTTCCACATTCTCAATGAGGATGATTTCCCAAACACTGCAGCGAGCAATGGGGGATTTCTGTTTTGATGTGACCTCTCAATTCCAAACGCCCTACAAAGCAGCGACGGCTTCCACTCAGTGTCAAAACAGAAAAAAAAGTGTCACGCAGCCTGGTTCCGCTCTGTGTGAATGCAGGGGATTGGACTGAGGGCACCACAGCTCTAATCTTGTTTGGAGGCCATTGAATGCAGCCGGAGCTACTTTGAGGGTGCTTCCATTCAAGCACAGGTTTTTTTCTGCTGTAGAGAGAATAATCCCTTGCATAGATACAACATTAAAGTAGCCAAGCATAACACACAGAGGCTGGATTTCAAATCCACACATTTGCATCTTGGGAGTGAATGAGTGCCAATAATGGAGGCCTGCCTGTTCACACAGAAGCCTGTTGTTTCACTGCAGACCGTATGATTTCTTCCACATACACATTTTTACTTTTATTGTAATGCAATAAAACACTTCAGAAAGTTTTATGAGCATTATTTTAGAAAACATTTTCAATATTCAAGTAAAATAATGCAGCTTACATAGTGTATGTATTGAAAAGCTACCGTATGGTTTCCACACACTGATATATAAACAAGTTGCTGCAGAATTCATTAACTGGGGATGTTTTTACAGGATTACTGTAATTGTACCGTATCAACCGGTTTTGTTCGTGAACATACAGAATCGTTAGAAACGCTCATTAAAACTGGGATCCTCGTGTGTATTGTCTCAAATGCTTCCTGTCTTCAATCAAAAAAAAATTGCTAGCCAGGCATGTGCACAGATAGACCCCTAGTGGTGCTCGCTCTCATAAGAAAAGTGCCCTTTCTTACATCATTTAAGATACAAATATATTCTCTGTAATCAATTCCCCTGAATAGGTTTTGAGTTATATATTTGAGGTCTTGTGAAAATTATTCCACAAACTGCTCAGCCGCGCCCCTTTCTTTGCGAAGAGATGGTCCCCGGCACGTTGATGGCATATACTGTATATCAGTGTTTTTTAACCATAGAGCCGGTTGTTGGGCTGTGAGTGTCCTTTAGAATGTAATATATCTGTTTTTCAGCTGTGGTCTGTATAGGCCGCAGCGGTACTTAGTTGTAATACACTTTTTCACCACTTGTAACAGTAGTGACAATATCAACCAAACAGAAGAAGTCTGGAGCCATGTACTTTAACAAATGGTGACTTCCTATCAGGAGTTGTAATATACATCTATAAACAAGCTATTGGTGTGTTTAGTGGGACAGGCGAAAGTTAAGTCGGAGAAAATGCGGTAGTTTATAAAATACTTAATGTTTCTGTTCGGCCCTGCAGCGAATGCGTCACGGACCGGTGGTTAGGGACCACTGCCATACTGTATGTGACTGGTAAGCCCTATAACAACCGAGCTGTCCATTCTGAAAGGGAGATAGATGGACAGGCAAATATTTAAGAATAGTTTTACCATTCTACAAATTAGAAAAGTTCACTGCATTAGTTTAATTTAAAATCTTAATTATTGCGATAAAAGGTGGGTCTTAAGTTGAGTTACAGCAGTATGGTGGTGAAGTATATTGTAGTATATTATTGTGTGATGCTGCTTATGCTTCAACTCTGTCAGAAAACCAGTGTTAATTTCGTTGATAATAATTTTCACCTTAGTTATCGTCAACAACATATTTTCTCCTGACGAAAATAAGACGATAACGAATCAAAACAAAGCACGTTGACTAAGGCTTCACCAAAATACCGACGTTATACTCAACGAATAAAAAATGAGATGTAAATGTTGACAGAAACGAAATCCAATCATATTTAATTTTGTCTTGTGGGACAATTAGAACAAGTCTGGAACATATCCAATCACAACACTGCACATATGAAAGGGGAAGTTAGTTACGAAGAAGAGCCAATCAACTACTTTTTCTTGTGAGCTGAGAAGGTTGGATTTCTCACCGCTTAAACCAAAATGTATGGATTTCACATGTCCCACATCTTAATATGCATGTGTACACCTGGGGGAAAATGAATAGGTCACATTTCATTTTTAATGCTAGGATGCCATCAGCAGGCGGGTCATTGATCATGACGTAGACATAACTATAAGTTTAAGAGTTAAAGCTAATTCTACTGTTTTACTTATTTACAAAAAAGAATCAAGTATTTTTGTCTGTCTCAAAGAATGGTTCATTGAAATGTAAATCTAAAGGCATGACAACTTTAAATGTGGTCAAATGCATTTAGATCACACGCGTAACAAAGAGAGGAAGTTAATGCACCATTTCCTATTTATTTATTTATTTGAGGCGAACGTTTATTGAAAAGTGAAAGGTTCCAGCCCCGCCCCATATGTGTATTTGCTGTTTCTGGTTCTCCCGCTGTCAGGACCTGTTAAAGGCCTACTGAAACCCACTACTACCGACCACGCAGTCTGATAGTTTATATATCAATGATGAAATCTTAACATTATAACACATGCCAATACGGCCGGGTTAACTTATAAAGTGACATTTTAAATTTGCCGCTAAACTTCCGGTTCGAAACGCCTCTGAGGATGACGTATGCGCGTGACGTAGCCCGGGGAACACGGGTATGCCTTCCACATTGAAGCCAATACGAAAAAGCTCTGTTTTCATTTCATAATTCCACAGTATTCTGGACATCTGTGTTCGTGAATCTGTTGCAATTATGTTCATTGCATTATGGAGAAAGAAGCTGAGCAAGCAAAGAAGAAAGTTGTCGGTGCGAAATGGACGTATTTTTCGAACGAAGTCAGCAACAACAGTACACAGCCGGCGCGTCTTTGTTTACATTCCCGAAAGCTGCAGTCAAGATGGAAGAACTCGGATAACAGAGACTCTAACCAGGAGGACTTTTGACTTCGATACACAGACGCCTGTAGAGAACTGGGACAACACAGACTCTTACCAGGATTACTTTGATTTGGATGACAAAGACGCAGACGTGCTACCGTGAGTATGCAGCTTTGGCTTCTAAACATTTGATCGCTTGACCGTATGTGCGCAACTTTTTTTTTTGCGTATGTACGTAACTTTTTTAAAATATATAAGCTTTATGAATCTTGGGTTAGGTGAACGGTCTTTTGGGCTGAGTGATTGTGTGTGTTGATCAGGTGTTTGAATTGTATTGGCGTGTTCTATGGAGCTAGGAGCTAGCATAGGAGCTAGGAGTTAGCATAACAAAGACGTAGGTGTTTTTATGCAGGATTAATTTGTGTCATATTAAATATAAGCCTGGTTGTGTTGTGGCTAATAGAGTAAATATATGTCTTGTGTTTATTTACTGTTTTAGTCATTCCCAGCTGAATACCAGGTACCGTGAGTATGCAGCCTTGGCTGCTAAACATTTGATAGCTTGACCGTTTGTGCGCGTCACGTACGTAACTTTTTAAAAATATATAAGCTTTATGAACATTGGGTTAGGTGAACTGTCTTTTGGGCTGAGTGATTGTGTGTGTTGATCAGGTGTTTGAATTGTATTGGCGTGTTCTATGGAGCTAGGAGCTAGCAGAGGAGCTAGGAGCTAGCATAACAAACACGTAGGTGTTTTTATGCAGGATTAATTTGTGGCATATTAAATATAAGCCTGGTTGTGTTGTGGCTAATAGAGTATATATATGTCTTGTGTTTATTTACTGTTGTAGTCATTCCCAGCTGAATATCAGGTCACCCCCGGCTCTCACAGCATCTTCCCTATCTGAGTAGCTTCAACTCCCCACTAGTCCTTCACTTGCACTTTACTCATCCACAAATCTTTCATCCTCGCTCAAATTAATGGGGAAATTGTCGCTTTCTCGGTCCGAATCTCTCTCACTTCATGCGGCCATCATTGTAAACAATAGGGAACTGTGCGTATATGTTCAATTGACTACGTCACGCTACTTCCGGTAGGGGCAAGCCTTTTTTTTTATCAGATACCAAAAGTTGCGATCTTTATCGTCGTTGTTCTATACTAAATCCTTTCAGCAAAAATATGGCAATATCGCGAAATGATCAAGTATGACACATAGAATAGATCTGCTATCCCCGTTTAAATAAAAAAAATTCATTTCAGTAGGCCTTTAAGGCAGGCCTGACTTTATTTTGTATTTTTCCTTATTTCTGAATTGAGTTCCTTTCCTGAGCGTTTATTGTGGTTTTACTTCCTGTTTGCCTTCACCACTCTTCTGGCCTGAGCGCTGTCTCGCTCACCTGTCCCTGATTGGCAACCTAGGCTCACCTGTCCCTGATTGGCAACCTGGGCTCACATGTTCCAGATTGCCAGTCAGGGCTCCTTATATTCCAGCCTGCGATGCACACAGGGCTCGATCATTGTAACTTTTTGTGTTTCTTGTGCACTTCCCAGATTCAATATTCCTTCTTTGTTTTTGACATTAAAGTCATGTTTACCTGCGCTATGCCTGCTGTCTCTGCATTTTGGGGTTCAAGACTGACTGAAACTAACGCCCGCGTTCATAAACAAATTATGATGAAAGTCTGGCAGCATGCATCATAACTCTTTGGGATAGAAGTAGCATGAAAAATAGAACTAGTGTCTGAAAGATATCTATTATATCATATATAGAATAGCTGATTACATCATTCCTGACCATAAGATCATGCTACTTTTGTGTTAAACAAATGCTTTGCAGGTAGTCTATATAAAGATGCTTTCAAATAAACTTCAAAGAGGCCTTTTACACTTTATATCTTAGTCGACGAAATTGACAAATTTTAGCTGACTAAAATGAAGTGAAGTGAAGTGAAGTGAATTATATTTATATAGCGCTTTTCTCTAGAGACTCAAAGCGCTTTACATAGTGAAACCCAATATCTAAGTTACATTTAAACCAGTGTGGGTGGCACTGGGAGCAGGTGGGTAAAGTGTCTTGCCCAAGGACACAACGGCAGTGACTAGGATGGCGGAAGCGGGGATCGAACCTGGAACCCTCAAGTTGCTGGCACGGCCGCTCTACCAACCGAGCTATACCGCCCCAAATGTGATGTAATTTGGTTGACTAAAACTAAATCAATTTAAATGACTAAAGTTTGACTAAAACTAAACTACATGTTTGTCAAAAGACTAAAACTAAATTAAAACAAACAAAATTAACACTGCAGAAAACAGTAAAAAAAAAAATCATGTGTGAACTGTAAACACTTATCTTTTTTATTCAATTTGATAATTTGAGTTTCTTACAACATGTGTTAAAAAATATCCTGCGGTGATGTTTATCATAATAATTTTATGAATAATTATCGCGATGGATGCCCTTTTTCTGGCTTGAGTACATGTCAATATGACAATATTTGGTCATTTTGATTATTTTCTAATCCCTGGCAGGCACCAGAAGATTTCTCGAAAGATGTAACAGCAAGAGAAAAATAAATCACACATTTTTCAAAACCTAAACTAACTGCATTTATGTTTCAACTATGGCAGCCAAAAGTAATGAGAGAACACATGTGATTAATCACAAAAAATATTGCATTAATCATGAACACACTTAGATTAATCATGCAATTTATTTTGACCGTAAAAGCTATTAAATAGCTTACATCAAAGCTACAAGCTACAAAGTGATAAAATGGACTGCGAATCCAAGCCAGACTAATATGGAGAAAATACAATGACCTGGATCAGGGGTTGGCAACCCGCGGCTCCGGAGCCGCATGCGGCTCCTTGACCACTCTGATGCGGCTCAGCTACATACATGCCGACCCCCCCCCCCAGATTTTCCCAGGAGACTTATGGATCTCAGTGTCTCTCATAGATTACTCCCAGGGAAAAAATAATCCTATTTACACTCTAATTACTAAATAAAGGGTGTGCCCTAATTGCACTGCAGTAATTACATACAGCGTGCCAGTCCAGCCACATGTTGCATGTTGTTATTACTTGCACACATAGGAGACAGCAAAGCATACTTACTTATCAGCCACACAGCTTACACTGACGGTAGCCGTATCAAACAACTTTAACATTGTTACGTTACAAATATGCGCCACACTGTGAACCCACACCAAAAAAGAATGAAAAACACATTTCTGGAGAACATCCCACCGTAACACAACATAAACACAACACAACCATTACCCAGAATCCCATGCAGCCCTAACTCTTCCGGTCTACATTATACACCCCGCTACCACCAAATCCCCCCACACATCAACCCCCCCCCCCCCCCCCCCCCCCCTCCGTGCGTTGGTTGAGCGGAAGAGTTAGGGCTGCATGGGATCCTGGGTATTGGTACCGTCAGTGTAAGATGTGTGGCTGCTGAGGTAGTACGCCTTGCTGTCACTTACGGGAGCAAGCTGAAATTGCATTCTACGTGTGGTCGAGCAGGTACACTGTTAGGGCAGACTGTAGAGGGCGCCAAATGCAGTGTCATCCCGCTCTGATATTCGGGAGTCACCCGGGAAAGATGAGAGGGTTGGCAAGTATGACGCTATCAAGCGCCATTCATTCAAAACTCGCGGGCTGCATTAACATCAAATTTCCACATTAAAGTGCGTGCCGGTGCCTGTGTCGGAGACCCCTGGTTAACATAGCACAAAGCATTTAAGCTTTGTATGCGGTGTTTTTCATGTTAAATTTAAATTTTTTTTTTGTGGCTCCCATTACTTTCTTTAATTTGTGAAACTTGCCAAAATGGCTCTTTGAGTGGTAAAGGTTGCCGACCCCTGACCTGGATGAATGAGAACATCCATACATACAGAGAAAATCCATGATGAGTGGTTGGTGTTTTTTTTATTTTATTTTTTTAATATATTTTTTTATATTTTATTTATTAAATCAACATAAAAAAAACACAAGATACACTTTCAATTAGTGCATCAACACAAAAAAACCTCCCTCCCCCATTTACACTCATCCACACCCACTCACACAAAAGGGGTTGTTTCTTTCTGCTACCAATATGCTGGTTTCCACATCATAGACAACACAGCCTGCAAGGGACACAGTCCCTGAAGCACACAAGATTGTGTGTGCCGCTGGTCCACTAACATTTTCATTAATTACTATTTTTTATGTAATCGTTTTTATATTGTTTTACTTTCATTTTTATCCAAGAAAATGTTTTTTATTTATTTATCTTATTTTATTTTTTAAAATAAGGACCCTATCTTCACCAGACCAGGTTGTCAATGAAATTGGATTTGTTTAAAGGGTTTTTAAAACCAGGTCCAGTCCAGATAATGTCCAAGTCGGGCTCAGCAACACACACCTTCATCCATGTACATTGAAAAATTAGGGAACACAACAGATTGCATATAATTTATAAACAAAATTACATTTTCAAAATAAGCATTTATGTACAGTCCAGATTATTTCCAGGTCGGACTCAGTAACACACACCTTCATTTTTGTACACTCAAATTAGGGAACACAACAACAGATAGCATATATGTTGTTGTTGCATATCTATACACATAATTACATTTTCAAAATAAGCCTTTGAGGACTTCCCATCTTTTTTAATGTTTTTTGGCATCATGATCTTTTTCAACCATATAGCATTCTGAAGTAAAGAAATACTGAATAAATGTTTTAAAGAAAGTAATACTAAGTGAATATCTGTTTTTGGCCTTAAAAATAAACCTTTTATCGAGTACTATAATTAAATTGACTAAATCATGATTGTCAATGAACTCTCCTAAAATAACAGAAACCACATCAAGCTTCATAAACAAACCAATCCTTAAACACATTTTTTCAATTTCCCCCTAAAACGAAGACACAATATGACAATACCAAAACAAATGTAGGGTGGATTCAGATTCCTGACAACAAAATCGGCAATCATCTGACTCTGTCATATTCCATAGTTTTAACATTTTCCCCGTAGGTAAAAAAATATAAATAATTTTAATTTGAAAATAAAGATTTTGCACATCGATAGTAGTTTTGTAGATTAGTTTGAATATGGCATCCCACGGCAATGGGCAGTCAAAAAAGTCCTCCCATTTTCAATATGTGTTATTTGGGGCAGCCTTCAAAGATTTCTTTATGAAATAAAATTTATAAATGTTTCTATTTATTTGAGTTCCTTTTTTCCAACTATAATTTCTTATTAGAGGTTTACAAACTAATAATTTAGTAGTTCCATAATTATTTGTTTCCATCTTTTCCCAATTACTCCAGGTAGTTGATTAAATGAAAAGCTTGAACAAGCATCACCATACATAGTTCTAAATTCATCATAGTTCATAATCTTACCATTCTCATTGATAATATCATTGACAAAAATGATTCCTCTTTCAAACATATTTTTCCAAAAGAAAGGCTTTCCATCTATTACAATATTAGAGTTCATCCATATTATCTGCTGCAAAATGTCGTCTCTTTTTTCTGGCACATAAAATTGAAAACACCACCATGAGTGGATTGTTTCCTTTATGAACCCCGCCAAGTTTCCCAGCAGACTCTCTACATAAGGAAAATGGGAGGGGATCACATGTAAAAACGGATACAATTTATTTTGATACATGTTTTTTGTCCAACAAGACACTTGTGTACCTCTCAGTTTTTAAATACATCTTTGGAACAATTGATGCTTTTAAAGACAGACACATAGCTTCAAGGTTAAGAAGTTTCAGGCCCCCATATTCATATTCATTGTACAAAACTTTTCTTTTAATCTTTTCTGGTTTGTCGTCCCAGACAAAATCGAAGACCCTCCGCTCGTAAATCTTAAAAAAGTTTTGTGATGGAGCTGGTAATGACAAAAACAAATAATTAAATTGAAGAATAATTAACGAGTTGACAATAGATATTTTACCATACAAGGTTAAGGATTTCCCTTTCCATAATTGCATAATTTTATCCAGCTTTCTTAGTCGATTATCATAATTTACTGAGCCTAGATCTTCCAGATTATCTGGCACAACAACACCCAGTATGTTAACTGGTCCATCTGTCCACAAAACAGGCACTTTGCATTCCATTCGGAAGGATATTCCCTTTAGATTTCCGATCCTTAAAATTTTACATTTATCATAATTAAGCTTAAGATTGCTGTGAAAATACGTCCAAAAGATCAAGAAGGTTCCGCAAACAATGAGGATTTACTTTAATCGCCAATATTTCCATAGCAATAATAAATAAGTATGAAGACAAAGGGCACCCTTGTTTTAGACCTCTTAATAGAGGTATTGTCCCAGAGATGTATCCATTATTGATAATTTTACAGTTTTATTATATAGCGTCTTGATCCAGTGTAATAAGGAGTTGCCAAAATTGAAAAAAACTAAGTTTTTACAAATAAAATCTAAGCTAATTTTTTCAAATGCCTTCTCCAGGTCGGCTACAAAAATGTATCCTCTTTTTATTTTCCATATTATAATTTTCTATAATTTCTAATAACTGTCTAATATTGTTTCCTATGTTTCTTCCTTGTAGGAAACCTGATTGATCTTGGTGAATAATATTTGACAAAACAGACTTAAGTCGTGTAACCAAACATTTTGCCAGGATCTTAGGATCATAACACTGAAGTGTTATTGGTCTCCAATTTTTTAGATAAACTGGGTCTTTATACTGACAATTTATTTCCTGTTTCAATAATAAAGAAATAAGACCTTCCGTTTGAGTGTTAGACAAAAAAACCTGCTTTATATGAGTAATTAAAACTAGAAAGCAATGGTTTCTTAACCTCTTCATAAAATACTTGATAAACCTCAATAGGTATTCCATCTAATCCTGGGGTTTTCTCTGGATGAAAAGATTTTAACAGCTTCCACAAGTTCTTCCTCTCTAATGAGGCCTCCACATGAATGGCTTTCTTCTGAATTAAATTTTCTTTCATAATTTTCTGGAAAAAAAATTGTAGTTTCAGGAGGAATTACCGGATTACAAAAAATATTTTTAAAGTAATTTTCCATTTCTTTCAACAATGTGGTGTGTGTATCCAATACCTTTCCATTTGTTTTAATAATCTTGGAAATTATCTTTTTAGAACGATTTTTTGTTTGGATATTTAAAAATAATTTGGAACACTTCTCACCTTTTTTCATCCAGATTGCTCTGTTACAGTCATAACTTTTCAATAATTGATTTTCAACTAAGTCTGCTAACTCCTCTTGTTTGGCTGTAAAGGAATTCAGTTTCTCACTAGTTAGATTATCATTACTATCAATGTTTTTTTTTATAAATCCTCAATTTATTTCTTTAATTCCTGTTCTGCCATTTTAAGTTGTTTTTTCCCCATGAAGCGTACGCAATGGCATATCCCCTAAAACAACTTTTGAAGGCTTCCCAGACTATTTGGAGATTTGATGATCCTACATTATTTTAAAAAAAGTCAGTAATAAATTGCTTTGTTTTTTCAATAAATTCATCATCCTGTAGAAGCATTTGATTAAACTTCCAATATCCGGGCCCACGTGTATTATCTTCAATTGCAATATTTAATCCTATACAATTATGATCAGAACCCAATTTATCATTGATTGATATTGCAGTCACTTTGTTTAGCAATGAAAATGATATCAAAAAATGGTCAATACGACTTGCCTGGTTTTGTCTTCTCCATGTATATCGTACTAACCTAGGATTTTTGAATCTCCAGATATCAATTAAATCAAATGCATCCATAACATTTTGACTCTTTTGTAAAGATTGAGGATGATAATACATTGAAAAATTCCCTTTTCGGTCCAGAACTTTATCCAAGGCAACATTAAAGTCCCCCACAGTAATAATTTCCCCTTGTTGTTCTTGCAACATGTCACTTATTTCTTCAAAAAAGGAAGGTTCATCAACATTTGGCCCATACAGATTCAAAACACACATCTTTTGACCCTGAATAATCATATTTAATATTAACCAGCGTCCTTGTGAGTCTTTATCCATAAAGTTAAATTGAAAATTAAAAGTTTTTTTTTAATCAAAATCATAACACCTTCTGAATTTCTGTGATCATGTGAAAAGAAAATTGGACCATCTCATTCTTTTCTCCATTTTTCTTCATCTAAATGTGTTGAATGCGCTTCTTGAAGACAAAAAATATCTTGTTTTTTTTCCTTCAGCCACATAAATATAAGTTTTCTTTTTCTGTTGTCTGCAAGACCATTGCAATTATAACTAATTATTCCAACTTCATTATCGTTCCTATAAACCATATAATCTGGGTAAATTAATTATATATTTTATTGATTCTCTTAATACCATAAGTTTCATAGACATGAAAATCTTATAACTAAAAACTGCAGTATCACCTGCTATTTCCGAGGAAACCAATATCCCCTCTAATAAACCAATAGACACACCATTCATACCACAGCACACGAGACAAACAAACACATACCCCTCCAAAATACATTATTCGCTGACCGTTTCCCAACATCTAACTACATTGTCCAGTCCCAGAATAAACTAAAAAGCTCCAAAAACAAAAAGTAAATTCATAGCCGTCAAGTCGTCACCATGGCGATGTAGCGATGACGCAATCACTGCGCGACATTGTTATTGTTCCTCACATGCTTCTGTACAGCTCACCGTTAACGTACATATTGTATACTGACTGTTAGTATGTAACACTAACAGTCATACTCATATTTCACCTTATCTATGTAATCACGAGAGCCGAGTCGGGAGCTGGTGTAGACGTTAGACAGCTTTATTGCCACACACCGAACGGAAGTTCAACCCAACATATATGAACCCACCTGGCACTCCCCCTGGTGGTCACTGGGTGTAACCATGCAGACAAAACATACAGCTCAATACACAACATCCCTCCCCACTTATTCAGATTTGCACCCACCTAAAACCACCCCTATTAACCCCAGCCTATAAAAACAGACTAGGCCATAAGCACTTAGAACGTGTGTTATGTGCAAAATGATGCTTTGTGCGAATCGGCGGTGTAACCATAAAATACATTGAAATACCCACTTAGGGGGCTATTATAAATAGGGAACTCAAACTTAAACACATACATGCTTACTGAGGCCGGGGGGTAGACTACCCCCGAACCTCGGAGTCAGTCAACGGGGATTATTCTGCCCCAAAACGTGACATGACTCTCTAACAACCCACGCCCCCCAGTTCAGAGATTAAGGCGGTCTGGAGCTCTGGTAACCCGGAGTGGATACCTCCGGCCTGGCGTGCCAACATCCGCTGTCCGTCTGGGTGACCCTCCTGGCTCGGGGGCGACTGTCCCGGTTCCCAGAGCATCCCCTCTTGCCGGAGAAGGGGGGGGAGCAACCGGCTGGGCCCCAATTGTCAGTTCACTCGGCACAGCTGGTTGCTCTGGACCAGTGGGAACCAAAAGCGCACAGTCACCGGCTCTCATCTGCTCTGTGTGACGTCTCCAGAGTGCGCCTGCCCCCACATCCACGGAGTAGGATACCGGTCCCTCTTGTGATGCCACCAGTCCAGGCATCCACTTCTCCTCCCCCCCGTCGATAATCACGCACCAGCACGGCCTCCCCCACTGCAAACCGTCTGTGCTTAGCCACCAGATCTCTGCATTCTCGTTGGCCCTCCTGCGCCAGCTCCACCGTAGCCGACACGTTCGGCTTCACAAGGTCCAAGCGAGAGTGGAGCCGACGGCGCAGGAAGAGCATAGCCGGAGACTCACTCGTCGTCATGTGAGGCGCATTCCTGTAGCTGAGTAAAAATGCCTCCACTCGATGTTGCAGCGTAAATGTTCCCCTAGACGCTTTCAATGAACGCTTCAGCGTCTGCACAAAACGCTCTGCTTGACCGTTCGTGGCGGGGTGAAACGGCGCTGACCTTTTGTGCTTCACTCCGTTTGCCCGGAGAAATGCCCCTAGAAATTCCCCGAACTCTGCCGCTGTGAATTGTGGCCCATTGTCACTAACCAGTGTCTCTGGTACTCCGTTGCGGGCAAACATACTCCTCAGGGCCTGTACAGTCTTCTCCGTCGTCGTCGTTTTCATCACCTGTACTTCCGGCCACCTAGAGTACGCATCTACCACCACCAAGAACATGTGTCCTTCGAACGGCCCCGCAAAGTCCACATGGATCCGTTGCCATGGAGATCCCGGCCACGGCCAGGTGTGCAGTGGGGAGAGCGCCGGGTTCTTTTGGTTCCGTTGACACGTAGAGCATGTCCTGGCCTGCTGTTCAATCTGGGCGTCTAACCCCGGCCACCAGACATGGCTCCGTGCAATGGCCTTCATCTTGACCATGCCCGGGTGCCCGGCATGTAGTTCCTTCAGAAGCTGCGGTCTCAACGCTGGAGGCACCACCACTCTACTGCCCCATAGCAAACACCCCTGGATCACCGTCAGTTCGTCTCGTCGCATGTAGAAGGGTGCCAACGCGTCATTCTGCCCAACTGTTCCAACAAACTGGCCTGACACTACCATATCTACTACCCTAGAGAGCACTGGGTCATATTTAGTTCCCTTCCTAATATCTTCACTGTCCACTGGGAGTGTCTCAAGGTGATGTACTGTCACCCTATCTACTGCGTCTGGCTTTTCCCCATGCGCTACCTGCAGTGGCAACTGTGAGAGACCATCTGCATTCCCATGATCTGCTGCTTTCCTGTATTGGATTGTGTAGTTGTGTGCCGCTAACACTAACGCCCACCGCTGCAGTCGTGCGGCCGCCATAGGTGGCGTCGCCTTACTGGGACTCAATATACTTGTCAGCGGTCTGTGATCTGTGAGTAGTGTAAAATGGCACCCGTACAAATAGGCGTGGAATTTACGTACCCCAAAAATAATTCCCAGCGCCTCCCTTTCAATCTGAGCATAATTTTGCTCTGCCTTGCTCAGTGTCCTAGAGGCAAAGGCTATGGGTCTCTCCTCACCACCGGGCATCACGTGCGAAAGTACCGCGCCCACCCCATACGCCGACGCGTCACACGCTATCCGCAGGGGCAACCTGGGGTCATAATGCGTTAGCACCTTTTCTGATTGCAAATGGTCTTTTGCTGCCTTAAAGGCTTTCTCACACTCTGGTGACCACTTCCATGCCACTCCGGTGTGCAACAGCTCATGTAACGGGCTGAGCATGGTTGCCATGTTTTTAACAAAACGCCCATAATAGTTTATCAGGCCCAAAAAAGAACGGAGCTGACTCACATTAATGGGGGCTGGGGCCTCCGCTATGGCCTTAAGCTTCTCTGGGGACTTATGTAGCCCTTTTTTATCAATGACATGCCCCAAATATTCTAATGAACTCTTGAAGAATTCACATTTCTCCTTCTGTACTCGCAAACCGAATTTTACCAATCGGCCCAACACTGCATCTAAGTTTTTTAGGTGATCTGCATCGTTCTCCCCAGTCACCAAAATGTCGTCCAGGAAACAATGGACGTTGGGGAGGCCCTGCAACACTTGGTCTATGACTCGCTGAAAGATTGACGGCGCAGAGCTGATCCCGAAGGGAAGACGGTTATAGCAAAACATTCCCTTCTGCGTGGTAATGGTCAGATATTTACGGGAGCTTTCCTGAACCGGCACCTGTAAATATGCGTTCGCCAGATCTAATTTGCTGAAACGCTGCCTCCCTGCTAGCGATGCGAAAAGATCTTCTATCCTCGGAATGGGGTAGTGTTCAGCACAAAGCGCGGGATTCAAGGTCACTTTAAAATCTCCGCATATACGTACTTTCCCATTTTTTTTTACAATGGGTACAATTGGAGTAGCCCATTCACTAAACTGTACTGGAGACAGTACGCCCCCCTGTTCCAAACGCTCTAATTCCTCCTCCACCTTCGGCCGAAGTGCATACGGCACCGCCCGTGCTTGGAAGAACTTCGGTTGATGCACCGGCTTGAGGGTTAACGCCACCTCAAAGCCCTTTAGTGTACCTAGACCTTCTTGGAACACCCTGGCATGGCTGTCTAGTACTGTCGCCATTGTGCGGTCTTCCTGTATGGGATGTGTAGCTCGAATAGTTTTAATCATTGTCCAATCTAACTTTACTTTTCGCAACCATTCTCGTCCAAAAAGAGAGAGAGCGTCACCCTTAACCACATACAGGGGGAGACGTGCCCGTTGTTTGTTGAGACGCACGTCTACTTTTATTACCCCCAAGGGTGTCATAACCTGCCCTGTATACGATCTCAACAGTAGGTTGGTGGTACGGAGGCGTAACTGGCTAAATTTAGCATTGTATAGTTTTTCTGAAATGATCGACACTGCCGCACCTGTGTCTAACTCCATTTTAATAGTTTCCCCCTCCCCCTGATCTCTCTTATGAAATCTATATCTCTCCGCTATCACTATGGGCTTTGGGGAGAAATGTGCTTGCAACAATGTCACTACCTCATCATACGTTTTCGTGCCCGGCTTCTCTGGGGCGAAGAGGCTGCGCAGTAGACCGTACGTCGCCGGTCCCATCACGCTGAAAAACACCGGCAGCTTCCTCCCCTCATTCAGTCCATTTGCTGCCACGAAGTGCTCAAACCTCTCCACGTATGTCGACCACTGCTCCGTCGACTCATCAAAGGCGTCCATCTGTCCCAGGATGCCCGCCATGCTCGCAGGTCGTCCCGACGTGAGTCGTACCCCCGCTGCTATGTGGAGCTAATGCTAACAAAGCTAAGCTAACGCTAGCCATCGATAAAATCCGCGGATTCGCCGCCACTCGCCTCTTAATCCGTCGGCAGGCGCATCCCATCCTCGTCGCCAATTATTGTATACTGACTGTTAGTATGTAACACTAACAGTCATACTCATATTTCACCTTATCTATGTAATCACGAGAGCCGAGTCGGGAGCTGGTGTAGACGTTAGACAGCTTTATTGCCACACACCGAACGGAAGTTCAACCCAACATATATGAACCCACCTGGCACTCCCCCTGGTGGTCACTGGGTGTAACCATGCAGACAAAACATACAGCTCAATACACAACAGTACAGTTTATCCACAACAAGACAAGCTTGTTGTCCTTTCTGCCTAAAGGACTTCATAATTGGAATTAACTTACGTCCTTTCTCGACCACCTCGATTGGGTATTGGCAGGTCATGAAGAATTTAGTACCTTTCAGTCTTCTGGAGAGAGCAAGCACTCCGTCTTTGCATTTGGAGTTAGTAAACTTTACAAGCATCATCCTCCTTGCGTTTGCCAATCCTGTGTGCTCGTTCCATCTGGATCCTCTTGACTTCTTCCTCTGGGATGCCGAGTTTCTCCTTCAGAAAGGCTCTGACGAGGTTCTCCGCGATGCTGTAAGTTTCTCCTCCATCTCCACTAATCCCCATGATCAGCAGGTTGTCCCACATCCTCCTGCAGCGGAGTTCCAACAAGTCCGCCTTTAATTTCTCGTTCTCCGTTGTCAGTCTAGTAGTTTCAAGTTTCAGGCTTGTTAACTCAACTTTAAGCATTGTCTGTTCCTTTTTTATCTCCACCATTTCAGCGTGATTGTACTCGACTGATTTTTTCAGTTCTGAGACGTCAGTTTTTAGTTCATCCAAAATGTCCAGTTTTCTAAATTTTTCAACCATAGCTTGCAACATTTTTCGATCGTCTGGAGTAAACGTTGCATTTTCGTCCAAATCACTAGAGGACAATTGATCACGGACGCGTTTAGATTCCTTGGATCCGCGTTGTGGCATGGTTGCAGGGGAACAATGGGTCACTCGGCGTTCGAGGCACCTTATCTTCAGCCAAATCACCCTCGTGAGGAGTATATATCTCACCAATTGCAGAGAGGTGGATATATATAACGAAAACGACTTCAAATCTTGTGTCACTGGCGCGTTTATGCCATTTATAACATTACATACTGGGACTTGTGTAGAGACGGTCTCAGCTCACGTTGCTCACGGCGGCCATTTTCCAATTGGTTGGTGTTTGTATAATGAGTCACAATTGGCTGAGGTTAGGGCTAAACATTACGGATTGGCCAATCAGAGGCAACATAAGGTGGGTCATCGAAACCAGAAAGCAAAGTCATAACTGACGGAGTCAGAGAAATTGGGGCGCTTCAAGCTAATGACGAAAAAAAAAAGAAACAATGAAAATGAAATGAAAAATGAAAATGGCCGATGGATTCTTTCCCGCAGTTTAGACAAATGAATGCCCCAAACCTTACTTTTAGTTGTTTACTCTGTAAACCAAAATCATAACTGCTCCCTTCATCTAAGACGCCCAACACAAATTTAGGAACACACATTAAAGTGAGTCGAGTTCATGAAAAGTTTTACTGCACATAACCATTACCAACTGTTCCCAAACAACACACTAGTCATTGTTTTGTTTTTTGTCAAGATGTAGATAGATGCTGTTTTTTAATTTTTTTTTTACTGTAGTTAGAGAAAATGAATAACATAGGGGTGGGCCAAAAAAAAGACAAGGTAAAATAAATACATACAGTAGGGTGTGGGGACCCCTAGAGGTAGTTGTAGGTTGTCCCCAGCTAAATGACAGGTAGTTAACATTAAAGGACCCTTATTGGGTCCATTTGTACACTCTCAGTTACATTAACATTGATTTGGGCCCATAGATAGAAATTGTTATGATCCGCTGCCCGGATCATATTTCGGTTTACGTTTTCTAGTCATTTGTGTTTTTCAGCTAGTCTTGGACTCCTTTTTAGTATCTGTTTATGCACCTGTGTTTGTTACCATAGCAACTGATTACTTTCACCTGCCGCGGGTGTTCCCGACGCGCACTTGTTTTTCATTATTGTCTTCATTATATAAGCCTGCCTTTTCATTCAGTCTGTGTTGCATCGTAGTTTGTGTTCACACAACAGTTGACGACTTTTGTTTCCTGCTCTTAGCGACTAGTTTTCACACTAGGCTATTTTGGCTTGCTAGCTCCCACGCTAGTCTTTTGGTTTTGTACTTTAAGTGCTATTAGCACGTGTTTATTTTCTGATTTATGCTTTAATAAATCATTTCGTACCTGCAAGCTGTGTCCGAAGCCCGTCTGCATCTCTGAGAGAACGAACACCCGCACCCGGTCGTCACAGTACGATGCAACCAAGAAGAAGTTCTCTCGCTGCGGGCATGTCAGAGGAAGATGAAGGTACGTGGATGGTGTTGCGAGCGATGGAGGCGGAGACTCTTCGCTATTCTCCCTCGGAGCGCCAGGACCTGTTATGGGGTCCTAACGGAGAGCTGGTCCCAATCCACTCCGTTTGGCCCGAGGACATTGCCCCACCTCCGCAGTACCGGACGCGTCAGCGAAGACGGAAGCCGCCCAAGAGGTCTTCAATTCGCTACCAAGACGCGCCACTTCCTCAGACTCCTCCCCCGGAACACAGCCATCAGCAGGCAGCCCAGGATTCACCTCTTCAAATGTCTGGTAATTCCATCAACCACTCTACCAAGGTGTACTCAGACTGGCCTGTCAATCACTGGGACTTCAGCCATGACGTCATTCCGTCGGCGCCCCCTGATGACACGCTCCTTGATGACGTTGACCTGTCCGTTTTTGATGACGTCAGAGACAAAGACATTTTTTAAAATTTTGTTAATTCTTATTGTCAGCCATTTAAGAGTGACGCTAATAGAATTAAACATATTGTGGACATTTTTTTAAGATGTAAACCTGGTCAGTCCCAGTCACCTGACTTTCAAGCTCTACCTACAGTGACTTTGGTTCCGCCCCCAGTGACTTTTACTCCGCCCACAGCACATATTTTTTCACCCTGTGCTCCCACCCAGTCTCTAGTGGGGGATGCAAATAGACAATTTAGAGGGGAGGATTCTGCCCCCACCTGACCTCCATCCACCCACCCCTAAAGACTGTTCCAGACTGCACAGAACGCGTCTGGGATCCGCTTCTTGAGGGGGGGGGGGGGCTAGTGCGGGGAGCTGTGCTATGGAGGTAGCACAGCTGCGCCCTGCCAAGCCGCAACCCCCGGCCAGGCCACCTCCGCCTAAATTACAACCAGCACCTGACCCCAGACTGGTTTCCACACCAGCACCTGACCCCAGACTGGTTTCCGCACCAGCACCTGACCCCAGACTGGTTTCCGCACCAACACCTGACCCCAGACTGGTTTCCGCACCAGCACCTGACCCCAGACTGGTGTCCGCACCAGCACCTGACCCCAGACTGGTTTCCGCAGCAGCACCTGACCCCAGACTGGTTTCCGCACCAGCACCTGACCCCAGACTAGTTTCCGCACCAGCACCTGACCCCAGGGCGACGACAGCGACTCCTGCTGCCACGGCGACGACAGCGACTCCTGCTGCCACGGCGACGACAGCGACTCCTGCTGCCACGGCGACGCCGACTCCTCCTGCTGCGACGCCGACTCCTCCTGCTGCGACGGCGACGCCTCCTGCTTCCACGGCGACGCCTCCGGCTTCCACGGCGATGCCGCCTCTTGTTTCCACGGCGACGACGCCTCCCACAGCTTCCACGCCTGCTTTGCCGATGACGTGCCGACATCCTCGTGCCCGGCGGGCCGCACCTCGGCGCCGCCCACCTCCTCGTGTCCGGCGAGCCGCACCACGGCGCCGGCCACCTCCTCGGCTATGGACTTTTTATGGACGCCTTTGGCGCCAACAGCAGCGGCACCCAAGACTTTGTTGCCGGACTCAGAGGCTGCTGAACTTCTGGCGCCAATCACGCCCACCATCTTGGCGTCCACAAATGTGGCCTTTCCGTGGTTGCCCGCCTCGCCTGCGGCAGCGACGTTCCATTCGCCGCCGCCACCTGACTCGTCCCCGTTGGATTCGGGGACACGTGGCCTGGCGACCCTCCGCCAATTCCTCCCTCCTCCCTCCCTTGACTTGTGAACTGCCCTGTAGTCGGGGGGGGGGGGGGGGGGGGGGATTTTTTAGTTTTTCCAGGGGACATCTGGGATCTGTCCCTTAAGGGGGGGGGGGGGGGGGGGGTACTGTTATGATCCGCTGCCCGGATCATATTTTGGTTACGTTTTCTAGTCATTTGTGTTTTTCAGCTAGTCTTGGACTCCTTTTTAGTATCTGTTTATGCACCTGAGTTTGTTACCATAGCAACTGATCACTTTCACCTGCCGCGGGTGTTCCCGACGCGCACCTGTTTTTCATTATTGTCTTCATTATATAAGCCTGCCTTTTCATTCAGTCTGTGTTGCATCGTAGTTTGTGTTCACACAACAGTTGACGACTTTTGTTTCCTGCTCTTTAGCGACTAGTTTTCACACTAGGCTATTTTGGCTTGCTAGCTCCCACGCTAGTCTTTTGGTTTTGTACTTTAAGTGCTATTAGCATATGTTTATTTTCTGATTTATGCTTTAATAAATCATTTCGTACCTGCAAGCTGTGTCCGAAGCCCGTCTGCATCTCTGAGAGAACGAACACCCGCACCCGGTCGTCACAGAAATGCTGTTAAAATGAAGCTTTGATGTAGCAAGCTACTTTTGCCGTGTAGCTTGCTACAATTCACTGGGGGTAGCTTCCTCTGTAGCTTAGCCACTTTTAATCGAGAGTAACTTGTAGCTTAGCTTGCCCAACACTGCAAAAAATCACTGGCAAATGTCACTTCAAAATACAGCCTGAAAGAGATCTTTGGATAAAACAGGTATCAAGTTTTGTTCAAGGTGGCGACTTGTCCAGGGTATACCCCGCCTTCCGCCCGAATGCAGCTGAGATAGGCTCCAGCACCCCCGCGACCCCGAACGGGACAAGCGGTAGAAAAATGGATGGATAGATGGAAGTTTTGTTCAAATAAATGACATGCATTCAGGTAAAAATGTTTACAAACGTTCCTAGATGACATTCTGACAATACAATTGCATATGTGTACAAATATTGATTAAATCTAAAGGCTTAGTGGCCACATGCGTGGACAGCACCTTTTAGCTCTTATTTCCAACACTACTGAATTGGGGCTTATGGCCGCTTATGTGAACACTTATACTGCTATCTGGTGGTGTCAGAAGAGTATAACATACAATGGAATTTGGAAAAAAAAGTGTAAAAATAAAAATGAGCATGTCACTACACATGAAGTACACATTTGTGTACTTATGGACTAAGTATATCATATCAAAAGATGATTCTTAGTTTTTATTCTAATTAGGGTCCGATAAGCCCAAATAGCAAAGAGAAATAAAAAAAGCATGTAAACAAACAGCTTGGGCCTTAAAGGCCTACTAAAATGAATTTTTTTTATTTAAACGGAGATAGCAGATCTATTCTATGTGTCATACTTGATAATTTCGCCATATTGCCATATTTTTGCTGAAAGGATTTAGTATAAAACAACGACGATAAAGATCGCAACTTTTGGTATCTGATAAAAAAAAGGCTTGCCCCTACCGGAAGTAGCGTGACGTAGTCAATTGAACATATCCACAAAGTTCCCTATCGTTTACAATGATGGCCGCCAGAAGTGAGAGAGATTCGGACCGAGAAAGCGACGATTTCCCCATTAATTTGAGCGAGGATGAAAGATTTGTGGATGAGGAAAATGCAAGTGAAGGACTAGTGGGGAGTGGAAGCGATTCAGATAGGGAAGATGCTGCGAGAGCCGGGGGTGACCTGATATTCAGCTGGTAATGACTAACACAGTAAAGAAACACAAGACATATATATACTCTATTAGCCACAACACAACCAGGCTTATATTTAATATGCCACAAATTAATCCCGCATAAAAACACCTAGGTGTTTGTTATGCTAGCTCCTAGATCCTAGCTACTAGCTCGAGCTAGTTATAGCTCGAGCGGGTTATATGGACGGGATCCCGTATATATAACCCGCCAATACAATTCAAACACCTGCACAACACACACACTCACTCAGCCCAAAGAACTGTTCACATAACCCAAGGTTCATAAAGCTTATATATTTAACCAAAGTTATGTACATGACACGCACGTACGGCAAGCAATCAAATGTTTGGAAGCGCGCGGGTGGGACCTGATATTCAGCTGGGAATGACTACAACAGTAAATAAACACAAGACATATATATACTCTATTAGCCACAACACAACCAGGCTTATATTTAATATGCCACAAATTAATCCCGCATAACAAACACCTAGGTGTTTGTTATCAAACACCTAGGTTTGTTAACAAACACCTAGGTGTTTGTTATGCTAGCTCCTAGCTACTAGCTACTAGCTCGAGCTAGTTATAGCTCGAGCGGGTAATATGGACGGGATCCCGTGTATATAACCCGCCAATACAATTCAAACACCTGCACAACACACACACTCACTCAGCCCGAAGGACCGTTCACCTAACCCAAGGTTCATAAAGCTTATATATTCAACCAAAGTTACGTACATGACACGCACGTACGGGCAAGCGATCAAATGTTTGGAAGCGCGCGGGTGGGACCTGATATTCAGCTGGGAATGACTACAACAGTAAATAAACACAAGACATATATATACTCTATTAGCCACAACACAACCAGGCTTATATTTAATATGCCACAAATTAATCCCGCATAACAAACACCTAGGTGTTTGTTATCAAACACCTAGGTTTGTTAACAAACACCTAGGTGTTTGTTATGCTAGCTCCTAGCTACTAGCTACTAGCTCGAGCTAGTTATAGCTCGAGCGGGTAATATGGACGGGATCCCGTGTATATAACCCGCCAATACAATTCAAACACCTGCACAACACACACACTCACTCAGCCCGAAGGACCGTTCACCTAACCCAAGGTTCATAAAGCTTATATATTCAACCAAAGTTACGTACATGACACGCACGTACGGGCAAGCGATCAAATGTTTGGAAGCGCGCGGGTGGGACCTGATATTCAGCTGGGAATGACTACAACAGTAAATAAACACAAGACATATATATACTCTATTAGCCACAACACAACCAGGCTTATATTTAATATGCCACAAATTCATTCCGCATAACAAACACCTAGGTGTTTGTTATGCTAGCTCCTAGCTCCTAGCTCGAGCTAGTTATAGCAAGCGATCAAATGTTTGGAAGCACAGCTACGTACTCACGGTATAGCGTCTGTGTATCCAAATCAAAGTCCTCCTGGTTAGAGTCTCTGTTGTCCGAGTTCTTCGATCTTGACTGCATCTTTCGGGAATGTAAACAAACACCGGCTATGTTGTGTTGCTGACTTCCCTCGCAAAATATCCGCTTCGCACCAACAACTTTCTTCTTTGCTTGCTCAGCTTCTTTCTCCATAATGCAATGAATGTCCAGAATACTGTGGAATAATGAGATGAAAACAGAGCTATTTCGTATTGGCTTCAATGGGGAAGCCATACCTCTGTTAAACTGGCTACGTCACGCGCATACGTCATCATACCGAGACGTTTTCAAGCGGAAGTGTGGCGGGAAATTTAAAATTGCACTTTATAAGTTAACCCGGCCGTATTGGCATGTGTTGCAATGTTAAGATTTCATCATTGATGTATAAACTATCAGACTGCGTGGTCGGTAGTAGTGGGTTTCAGTAGGCCTTTAAGAGGTTAATCATGATTAATCCAAATTCCACAATGGGATGAATCTGATTAAAATATTTGACAGCCCTAGTTTAAAGGCAAAATTAAATAGTATTCATCACAGTATGCTTAAGAGAATGTTTCTTTTTTAGGGAGTAGGGGAAATCATGTTCTGAGAGGTGACTTTATCGTGCCACATTAAAAAATACAACAACAAAAAAAGAGCTTTAGACGTCTAAATAAATCTAAATGAAAAAATAAGACTAATTTCAAGCTTGAAACTTTTTTAAGGTAATTTTTATTGGAGTTTTTGGAAGGAACAGATATACATAGACTTGAAAATTTTTTTTAATAAAGATATCTTAGTGTTTGTTAAACTTAAGAGATAGGAAACATTTTTTTTAATAAAAAAAAATAAAACAAATATTATTTATATACAGAATATTACGGCTGTCAAAGTTAACACGATAATAACGCGTTAACTAAACATTTAAATCACGGCACTCATTTTTTTAACTGGCGATTAACGCAAACACTTCCTTTTTGACACTCGAGCTGTTCCGTAGCGCAGGGGACTTGGCTGCCGTTCGCTTGCTACTGATGAGCCACAAGCGAGCCGAAATTAACAAAGGAAAGTCTACCTTATGTAATTATCATGTTCAAAGCCATGGCAAGTTGTTCTCCCGACAAAAAAGGACTCTTTTTCGCCATGAGAAGAGGCGACATCCCTGCAGCAAACGCCTGCTGCGTGCTTCGTTCTAGAGGTGGGTGGTGCTTCACTTCCGTGTTAAAAACAGAACAAAATGATATTATGTAAGGAAAAATATATACGTTAATACTATACTTAATAATAACAGATTTGTTTTTAAATGTATACACATTTTTCTGGCTTTTAAAGAACATATGCGTCATAGCAAATGATGCAATGATGTCATATCGACCACGCCCTTAAGCACGCCCCCATCGCCACAGGTATTTTGACAATTTAGGGGAAACCCTGACATTAAAAAAAAAAAGTTCTTGCATTGTGATCATGCTTTGTCAAATATGTTTTGTAAAGTTAGTCTGTGATATTTGCACCTAAAGAAATGCTAGTACAGCAGTTTAGCAATATGAGTGGGGTGGGAGGGTGGGGATTCTGGCTGGCTGAAATATTGTGTACATTTTATAACATGTTCTAGTCGAGTACTCAATTACAGAATGATGAGCAGGCTCAATATTACATTTTAATAATTAATCCGAGAAGGTTAAAACATTTTCATGCAGCAATATAAAGACCATTAACTTGTACAACATGTAATGTACAAAATATCAGAAGCATTTATTCCGGTAGAAATATCCCAAATTACAGCTGGCCAGTAGGCTAAATCAACAAAGGGCTGCACAATTAATCTAATTTTAATTGTGATCACGATTGACATTAACATTCAAAAAGCAGGCTCCGCTGCTCATTGCCGTTGTTAGGCCTATTTTAGGGGGGCTCTAGCCTCCCTAAAATATTTTTAAGCCCACCTAAATAATTTGGTGTTATATTTTCTTTTTTCTTTTCTTTTTTTTACAAATACATGCCGACATATTTATTACAAAGTGGCCCGAATATGAGTTTAAATAAATAATCATATAACCTGTCATTATTCACTCAGTTTCCCCTCACTTCATAGCGTAAGGTAGAGAGCCCCTTTAGTGCGTCGGTATCCAATTCATTCCACTTGTTCATATAGAAAATGCCCACATCACTCAAAATCCAATCCACATTTTCTCTGCGACCTTGCTTGCGGACCTGCAGGTGTGTAGCTTTGAAGCACACAGCGCTGCAGAACAAGAACATGAACGGATGCAAAATGGACATAAGAAACTTTTTCAAGAAAGTAAGTATTCATCACTGCTTGTAGTAAAATGTATTAGCTCCACTTAACACTAGGTCTGTGTTTGACAAATAAAAACCTGTCTAGCACACTATAGACAACTTCTGTGCACGTCGTACATTTTTTGTTTTGCAGTCAAAAGTTACATTCCCGCTCTAAAACAATGCTGCTACTTAGTTAGCTAGTTAGCCTGAAATGCATCATGAAGGTCCTGGTTATTTATAAAGTTAAATGTGCACTCTTTTTTTACCATTTGCTATCTTTGGGGTTACTTTCTTCTGGAGCATCAGCTGTGTTTCTCACTTTACACATAGAGGAGAACAGGAGCTGAGCTCATTCACGTATGACTATCATCAGTAGATAATAATAATAATCACTCCACAACCCCTATTGACCTGTAGGAGTCAGGGCAGAGGAGCACAGAAAGTGAGAGGGGAGAGGCCTCTACTGGAAAGGTGAGTAGAAGAATAATGATACATATAAATAAATATTAAAATTTTTTTTTTTTAAATGGCTTATCAATAAGCCATTTGTTTTATTTATTTCTGGGTGGATCATGTTGACTATTGGTCCTCCTAATTGTCAATCATTCTGGTGATGTTACGTAAGGACATATATATATATATATATATATATATATATATATATATATATATATATATATATATATATATATATATATATATATATTATATATATATATAATATATATATATATATATATATATAATTTATTTATGTAATAGATTGTATTTGTAATCTACTTTACATTTGATTCCGAATCTCAAAGTGCTACAAAATTACAACCATTGCCGTTGTTAGGCCTATTTTGGCATTGTAATAAATAAATAAATAAAAAATGGCTTATCGATAAGCCATTTGTTTTATTTGATATATATATACAGTGTATATATATATGTGTCCTTACGTAACATCACCAGAATGAGTGACAAGTATACCTTTACGTCTTTCATATGTATATATATATATATAAGAAAAACCCAGACACCATCTTTGTAGTCATTTTTCTCCTGCATGGACATCCGTCTTCCTTTTCAATGAGTGAAGCTGCACAAAACCTTGTGTTTGTAATTGTAAATAATTTAGTTTTTAAGTTTTGTGTTTCTTGTAGAATCTATATAAAGTAATATACATTAGCCTATTGTTAAAATAATGAAAAAAAAACATCATTAAATATATTTGTTTTATTGTATTGTTACATTAATAGCTGTTGTATTATTATAGGATGGCTTGTTAAATTTTTTTATAGGATTTTCAGAGGAAGGAAAAACCAAGACATTAAATATAAAATGTAAAATGAATAAATACATAAAAAGAAAAAGAAAAAAAATGACATCGTCCCGGGGAGCATTTCATTTCGTCCCGTGCATTTATTTTTAATAATAATAATAACAATGAATAATTTCCAAGTCTTTGTTAGCCGTTTCTGAAGTTTTGTGCTCGTGCGCTACGTTCGCTCGCATCCTGTGCATCTCCTGGGGGCAAAGCCCCCCTTTCCTTAAAAGCTAGTGACGCCCCTGCCGCTGCTGATCAATTCAAGCACTTTCATAACCAACGTCAGTCAACCACCAGGGGGCGACAGAAAGATGGTGAACTCAATGTGAGAGTGAGTAAGAGTGAATCAGAACGGAGGATGATTGACAGTCACAGTTGATCATCAGGTCTCCTGTAGTTCATGAAAATAATTAGGATAAATAAATACATTATTACATCGGTGCCCTTCTCTCCCGTAGAGTGAGCCACAGGGTGCCAACTGGTAGGGCTGGGCGATATGGACGAAAAAGTATATCTCGATATATTACTTGAACTCGATATTCGATATATATCTCCATATATTTTCCGGTGAAAATATTTATAAATATATTCCTTTTTGAGTGATATTCAGTGAAATTGAAGTGAATGACAACTGTACTGTAGACAGTCAGTGGCACTGTATGTAAGAAGGTGCGCTTCTTTTATGTCTCTGTGAGAAAGAGAGACAAGAAAGAGTGAGAAAAGCATGTCGTGTAATGCCCCCAGCTAAAAGCAACTGCGTGAGAACGTATGCTCGAATACTCATTTTCTACATCGCACAGAGTCAAACCCGCCATACATCGAGTATATTTGACGTATCGCCCAGCCCTACCAACAGGTATGCATTTTAAACCTGGAACACGCCCGACGCCTTCTTGAGGCACCCTCCCGCTCGTTCCCTCACACCCGAAAATGCTCCCGCAACAAATGCCACAAGTTTCACGACAAAGTTGTGTTGGTGTGCACATTTAAACAAAGTAGCGAGTTGTAGAGACAGGTAACACGTTTTAAACACATCCCTTCTTAACTCAACCTCCATCGTTTGTCCGTGACGTAAAGCTAATAATCCAAATAGAGTTGGGGTTGCTCATAAAGCGGTCCACCCGTCACCGGCGTTGAACATCTACAAAAGCAAGGGTGCCCAAAGTACAGACTACTGTAACAACAACCATGACACGCATAAATAATGAATGTAATAACGTTTTATTTGGCAAACACATGTCCTACATATACTGTGAGGAATACAGTGTGTTCCTTGTAGTATCTTCCTTTTATCTATCATTTTAGTTTTTCACTAATGTTTGCACTTTATGATTGCATTCTGCAATGGCATATTTATTTTTAGTTAGCCCTTTGTCTTTTGTAAATTTTATTTTATAACTGATTCATTTGTTTTAGTTTCATTTTGGGGCGTGGTTATTTACAGCTAGAATTCACCAACTCGAGTATTTCATATATATTTCATATATATATATATATATATATATATATATATATATATATATATATATATATATATAAATATATATATATATATATATATATATATATATATATATATATATATATATATATATATATATATAAATATATATATATATATATATATATATATATATATATATATATATATATATATATATATATATATATATATATGTATGAAATACTTTACTTTCAGTGAATTCTAGCTATATATATATATATATATATATATATATATATATATATATATATATATATATATATATATATATATATATATATATATATATATATATATATATATATATATTATATATATATATATATATATATATTTTATTTACATATAAATGAAAGAAATACTTGAATTTCAGTGTTCCGGTGGCTATTCATTAGATGGCAGTATTGTCCTGTTTAACTTCTCCGTTCATGATGAGTATATCATTTCGGCCACCGTGTTCAATGGAGAAGTCTGTTCTACAAAATTTACAGGCAACATACACCTTCCCCTTCGAACTGTCCTGGATGAACTGAAATTCTTGTTTCCATTCGTTTTGGAACTTGCAAGCGTATTTCCTCATCTTGCTCGTCGACGGCGTCGCCATGTCTGTAATTTCCTCGTTCTTCTGCTTCGTCTCCTTGTGTGCGCAGTTGTGCGCTCTACTCTCTAAAAGACTTAGATGTTATGACGTCATTGGCAGGCAAGCTGTTTATATTGTGGGAAAGCGGACGTGAGAACAGGCTGTCCCCACTCAGTCTCAGGTCCGCATTTAACTGGAGGAGGCGTGGCCTCCAGCTCCGGCTGAATACCGGGAGTTTGTCGGGAGAAAATCTCTGCCGGGAGGTTGTCGGGAGAGGCGCTGAATACCGGGATTCTCCCGCTAAAAACGGGAGGGTTGGCAAGTATGGGGTAATGTCGGTAGCTGCATTGCTGAATGTAACTAATAAAGTAACTTGGAATCTAACTCAGTTACTTTTAAAATACACTAATCAGTAAAGTGACTAAGTTACTTTCTGAAGGAGTAATCAGTAGTTATTAATCAGATTAGTTTTTGAAGGTAACTGTGGCAACACTGCTCACGTGCAGTGATTTCTCCAGATTCTCTGAACATTTTGATGATATTACGGACCGTCGATGGTGAAATCCTTAAATTCCTTGCAAGAGCTAGTTGAAAAATGTTGTTCTTAAACAAGTTGCTCACACATTTGTTCACAAAGTGGTGACCCATTCTTGTTGGTGAATGACTGAGCATTTCATGGAAGCTGATTTTATACCCAATCATGGTTCCCACCTGTTTGTAATTATCAATGTTCTAAATCACAAGTGTCTCAAAGGGCCTGTTCACCTGTGGGATGTTCCAAATAAGTTTTTGATGAGCATTCCTCAACTTTCTCTGTCTTTTTTGCCACTTGTGCCAGCTTTTTTGAAACATGTTGCAGGCATCAAATTCCAAATGAGCTAATATTTGAAAAAAAAATAACAACATTTTCCAGTTCGAACGTTGAGTATCTTGTCTTTGCAGTCTATTCAATTGAATTTAGTTTAAGAAGGATTTGCAAATCATTGTATTCTGTTTTTATTTACGATTTACACAACGTGCCAACTTCACTGGTTTTGGGTTTTGTATATAAATATATGAGGTTTTTTTTCAATTTCCATATTTCCTTTACAATATCCAGCCACAGATTCCGAGTTGGAGGTTCGAGTTTGTACAAACATCCTGTGGTAGCTTTTTGAGAGGCGGGGGGAAAAAAAGATATAAAACTTTTTTAATGGAAAATATTAATTCCTTTCAAAAATGAAGACAGCTCAATTGATTTTCTTAAAGAAAAACTTTCAACAAATACAAGTGCACTATAATGCAAACTCTGTCCAGGGAGTGACTGATTTTGGGAGGTGAAGAAGAAGGTTATGGTGGACTAGCACAACAACTGATGCTACGCTGGATAGTTTAGGGGTGGGAATTGAGTCTTAAGCGATGAGGCAAAGGAAATTACAAAATCCGTCGGGACGGAACAAGAGATGCACCCTTAGGGAGTGCCCCTCCCCCATCCCATACCGCCACCCTGACAGATGGAAGTGTGGGTGGGTTGATGGGCTTCAGGGATTAAAACACTGTTGTCCCCATTTTAGACCCTAAAGACTGTCACTCTTTTCAAGGTGGGGAGCATATGTGGCAATAATCACTGTGTGTGTGTGTGTGTGTGTGTGTGTGGTGAGTGCAGCCGGGTTAATGTCAATAAAAGCAAGGATGCTTCCCCTCCCTTGAACCCCCCTCTGCTCCATCCACCTTTATCCAACGAGCAAAGCAAGAGGTGGGTAGGGGATCATCTCAGTAACCTTAATTGAGCTCCTTTTAATTAATCAGCTCATCTGCAGAGGCTTGGTACCTGCAGCGGAACCCCCCCACCCCCCCACGTATCGCCTTTGCTTTACCCCCCCCCCCCAAACACAACATCCCCACGCTGCTGCTGTGACATTGCGGTAATGAGGTAACACAACTACAATGTCATGGTAGTGTTGTGGAGACGTTATCTGTGGGAGCTCATCACACATGCTGATGATGATCCTGATCCCCTTCCATGTTTGTGTTCATAAGCTGCTGCACATCCTCTGAAAAACTCAACTGTAATTTGTGGACATTTTGTAGACGACCCTTAATGGCGGAAATAAAGGCTGAGTGTTCATGAAATACAGGAAATATCCAATATTGGTTCTCAGTATTATGCCAGTTTTAAAAAATACGTTGTTTAGATTTCTCAGAAATGCGAGCTACATTTCCAACCTGAAAGGTTTCATCTCAACTCTATTGATGAGACAAATGGATAGAATGAATAGGACTAACCTGGAGGCACAACAAAAGTAGTACCTAAATAAATCGAGAGATGTCGGCTTAGTGAGGCTCTGAAGGGAAAAAACACTCTTGAACTACTCAAAGTTTGTGTTTATTAAAACGTGCAAATTTGATAGCGCACCCAAAGATGATGTACTAAGCTCTTGCACAAAAGAGAAGGGATGGCGTGGCGAAGTTGGTAGAGTGGCTGTGCCAGCAATCGGAGTGTTGCTGGTTACTGGGGTTCAATTCCCACCTTCTACCTTCCTAGTCACGTCCGTTGTGTCCTTGGGCAAGACACTTCACCCTTTGCCTCTGATGGCTGCTGGTTAGCGCCTTGAATGGCAGCTCCCGCCATCAGTGTGTGAATGTGTGTGTGAATGGGTGAATGTGGAAATACTGTCAAAGCGCTTTGAGTACCTTGAAGGTAGAAAAGCGCTATACAAGTATAACCCATTTATCATTTATCATTTAAGATAGTGTCCCTTAAAACCCATTCAAAACTGGCGGCCTGCTGGCAAATTGTGGCCCGCGAGACAACATTTTGTTGTCCCTACTTTATTATGAAAGTCTGATGTTGCGGCCCGCAAGTTTTATATGAATGGCACTTTACAGTGTTGTGAACTAACCTACCAATCACCGTGGGGTACATGGCTGTCGGGGGCGGGACATTGACTGGGCTTGATACAAACAGAGAAACAAGTTTCTTCCGTGCCCGCCTGGCTGCCAGTGCTTTGTTTCTATTCGGCGAACGTAGACATTAGTTCCAGAAAAAAATGTTTTTTGAGTTGCTGCCCAGCCGGACATTATATGTATATACTGTATGTCTCTCTCAGACAAAATAAATCAAAGTGATGCGTACGCAGCGGCATAAAAGAGAAGTAAGTGTGTCGACCTTTCTTGCTCACGCACAGACCGCACCTTACCCTGGACTCTGAACAGGCTAAGCAGTACAAAATGAACATATGTGCTAAAAATGTAAGTACGCATTGTTACCCTGAGTTGGTGAAGAAGAAAGGTCACGCACAATCAAGGCTGACCTTTATAGTTTCATGTTCTATTTGTTCCTAAGTGACTTTGACAATAATACTGTGACTCTGTGTATGTACAGTATGTGAGGTGTTAATGAGGACAAGCAGTATAAAAAATGGAAGGATAGTTTTAATGCACTGTCTTTAATTTCTCTTTATACATGTATTACAGTTAAGAACAGTATTGGTTGGTTGTTTTCCAGCAATGGGTAATTTTGAAAGGTTTGAAACGTCATTACTGTTACGGTCAGAGCTGTTGTGCGCCATCAGGAGAGAGATTTGTAAAATAAATTGTTTATAAACTGGTTGCTTTGTTGCTGTTGAATTGGTGAGTGAAATCATAAACTTTCCAAACGTGCTTTTGTAACATTATCCTTCTGCTGTGTGCGTGTTCTATTCTGAACAAAAATATAAATGCAACACTTTTGTTTTTGCTCCCATTTTTCATGAGTTGAACTAAAAGATCTAAAAGTTTTACTATATACTGATGTCAACGGTCTGAATGGAGTGGCCCATGGTGGGGGTGGGGTTACGGTGTGGGCAGGCGTATGTTATGGACAACGCACGCAAGTGCATTTTATTGATGGCATTTTGAATGCACAGAGATACAGTGATGAGATCCTGAGGCCCTTTGTTGTGCCACTCACCCGAGAACATCACCTCATGATGCAGCATGACAATGCATGGCCCCATGTTGCAAAGGTCTGAACACGATTCCTGGAAGCTGAAAACATCCCAGTTCTTGCATGGCAAGTATACTCCCCGGACATGTCACCCATTGAGCATGTTTGGAATGCTGTGGATCGGCGTATACGACAATGTGTTCCAGTTGCTGCCAATATCCAGCAACTTTGCACAGCCATTGAAGAGGAGTGGACCAACATTCCACAGGCCACAATCAACAACCTGATCAACTCTATGCAAAGGAGATGTGTTGCACTGTGTGAGGCAAATGGTGGTCACACCAGATGCTGACTGCTTTTCTGACATACTGTACTGTAGCATACATACTGTATGGAATATAGAATACTAGATAGAATATTAGATACTTGAGCACTGTGGAAGCCTGTTAATGGTAAAATAAATAAACATCCCTACTTGGCGAGTAGGCATTCTTGTTTAAATTTTCGTGCATTCTATAACAACGGAATGCTTAGACACTTTTTCCCCGGTTGCAGTAAACATGCAGCTCATAGAGGTGTATTGTATCTAAAGTGCATCTGGAAAGAAATCAAAAATAGTTTATCACAGTAGTAAATGCAGTGGATTCCTACAAACCAACGAACTGTAAATAACCTAAATTACTATGGAATAATATGTAGAAAACACATTACTTAACTGTGAAAATAATGAAAAAATGTAAAATGCATTTGTAAATATTGTAATGTCACAAGCATGCAAACACTCTAAAATTAATGGTATTATTCTTTTTAAATTTAAGATTTTGTATTAAATTTACAACATAGGATGGTTAACCATTCAGCAAAAAACATACTGACATTTCTACAGAAAGAAGACGTTGCGTATATGGTATTTTTCCATCCATCCATCCATTTTCTACCGCTTCTCCTTATTAGGGTCGCAGGGGGTGCTGGAGCCTATCTCAGCTGCATTCGGGCGGTAGGCAGGGTACACCCTGGACAAGTCGCCACCTCATCGCAGGGCCAACATTGTATAAAATGTTGTTTTCAAGGAAAAACATACTTAATTTAAGTGTAACTAAGGCCCCAGGGAACTTGTTCCTGTTGACTTCTGCTGTATGTGGACATAAAGTATTATTGTTGATTGATCCTGGTCCCAACTTAAACGATTTAGTCTGCAGCATTTTGTGGTAAATCGATGCAGATCAGCTGTCCACTGGCTCTTGAACATGAATGTACCTATTTGTTTGGCTGGAGTCAACAGAAGAAAGCAATGGTAGATGGCAGCATCTAACTATACATGCCCATTGCACATGCGTAGTGCTGGCACAGCCTCTGTGACCCACACAGCAGACATAAAGTGAAAGATGACAAAAAGTCAACTGCAGCCACACATGGGTGTTCTCGTGCTGGGAAGGTTCCCGTTTTCACACACTGGAACATCTCCTTCTTAACCTCATCCCAGAGTTTCAAAATACGATCTTCAGTGTGTACAGGGTGCTCAGAACTAACGTAGAAACTAACTAATAAAAGCCATATAAAGAACATGAGTCAAATACTACTAATGAATTTGACTTATATAGCGCTTGTCTATCAACTAGATACTCAAAGTGCTCACAGAGAAGTGAGAACCCATCATTCATTCACTCCACATTCACATTGGTGGTGGTAAGCTACAAGTGAGGAGTTGGTTAAGTTTAGGACGAGGGTAAAAGAATGAGATTTGTCAATATCAAAATATTACGTTGAATCACTTTTTGGCAACCAAGAATACATAAATTTAATGAATACATCCAAACACTTTATTAATATTTATTATGTGCATGAACAAAGACAGGTTGATATTGTATGTATCTTTTTAAACAAGAAAGAGGTTTTAGCACATCAACATTGGATCAACAACAGTCCTGTACAATCTCATTAATACCATAAACATGTCCAACTCTTTCATTTTTCGGGCGCGATAAAGGCTTCAATGATTTCAAGCACATGTCATTACAATACTCACCTATAGAAGTGTTTGTCTTACGTGTAGTAATCAGTCGTGGACAGACAAAGCCCGAAACACCAGAAGCAACAAATAATATATTTAACTGACAGCAGATGTCACGATCGATGACTCGCCTGCAAATAGCATCATAACAGTAAAAATTAAATGCGTTGTCTTAATTTTCTCCCAGCTGTACACATATTAAAATGTGAAACATGTTAATCCACACATTTTGTTTTTGTTTTTGGCGGTGACATCCTCGTTTTGCAAGGGAAGGCATCTGATTGGATGTCCTTCATAACTAACCCCCACCAATTTGTCCCACCCATCAACAAGACGAAATGAAATATAATTGGATTTCGTTTTTGGCAACATTTTTGTCCCGTTTTTATATGTTAACTAACAAGTCAGTTACTTGTGTTTTTGTCTTAGTCAACGTGTTGTTTTGAGTAGTTATCGACTTATTTTCACCTGCTCAGATGTAAAAAAACAAAACCCAAATAAAATAAACACCCAGGGCGGACACGGCCCACCCAAGCCCGCCCATGACGCCGGGACTGGCCGAGCAGCACTTCTGACGAGTTTATTTCCACAATTGTCGTACCTTGCGCCGGTCAGAGCTGTGTCAGCCTGTCTTAGAGATCACTTTGACGGATCAGAAATGCTGATTCTTATTGTATCGCTTCGGGTTGCTTGACAACTACTTTGAGCTACCGTTTTAGCTAGTTAGCCTCCGGCTTGTGGCTCCTTCAGTTTGAGGATTCTATCAGCGAAGGGGGCTTTGTTCCGCAGCACATCTTTAATTGTGATGAGACTGAAAAAGATGCCAGAGCGGACCTTTATTACAGCGAAGGAGAGGCTACTACGGGGATACAGGCCGATGAAGGATCGCCTCACACTGCCAGTTTGTGCTAACGCTAGCGGTGACTATGAAGAGCCACTGCCTGTTTATCATTCCGAAACACTCAGAGTATATTCGCAGACACAAGGTACAATTATTTTCTTTGTTAATATTTTATTGCAGCAACATGGTGGTTAACATTTGGAGCGCACCAACAAGACGTGTGTGTGTTGAAATTTAAGCTTGCTGTAATGTTGTTGTGCTGTTTGGATAAAAACTGCATTGTTAAGCCATTACCCTCTTGTTATGTTGGTTTCATTCATACAGTGTGTATACATATATATACATATATGTATACATTATATGTATATATATATATATATATATATATATATATATGTATATATATATATATATATATATATATATATATATATATATATATATATATATATATATATATATGTATGTATATATATATATATATATATATATATATATATATATATATATATATATACATACATACATATATATATATATATATATATATATATATATATATACATATATATCTATATATATATCTATATATATACATATACATATATATATATATATATATAAATATATATATATATATAAATATATATATCTATATATATATATATATATATATATATATATATATATATATATATATATATATATATATATATATATATATATATATATATATATATATATATATATATATATATATAGATAGATATATATGGACAAAGATAAGACCTTCTGGAGGAAAGTTCTGTGATCAGATGAAACAAAAATTGAGCTGTTTGGCCACAATACCTAGCAATATGTTTGGAGGAGAAAAGGTGAGGCCTTTAATCCCAGGAACACCAGCCTACCGTCAAGCATGGTGGTGGTAGTATTATGCTCTGGGCCTGTTTTGCTGACAATGGAAGTGGTGCTTCACGGAGAGTAAATGGGACAACCAAATACCTCCAAATTCTTCAGGACAACCTAAAATAATCAGCCCGGAGGTTGGGTCTTGGGCGCAGTTGGGTGTTCCAACAGGACAATGACCCCAAACACACGTCAAAAGTGGTAAAGGAATGGCTAAATCAAACTAGAATTAAGGTTTTAGAATGGCCTTCCCAAAGTCCTGACTTAAACGTGTGGACAATGCTGAAGAAACAAGTCCATGTCAGAAAACCAACAAATGTAGCTGAACTGCACCAATTTTGTCAAGAAGAGCGGTCAAAAATTCAACCAGAAGCTTGCCAGAAGCTTGTGGATGGCTACCAAAAGCGCCTTATTGCAGTGAAACTTGCCAAGGGACATGTAACCAAATATTAACATTGCTGTATGTATACTTTTGATCCAGCAGATTTGGTCACATTTTCAGTAGACCCATAATAAATTCATAAAATAACCAAACTTCATGAATGTTTTTTGTGACCAACAAGTTGTTTTTTAACTAAAACAGGGACTTTTGTCATGGCTAGAACCAATTATTCATATTTACATTGATTCTTATAAGGAACTCTACTTCACCATCGAAACTTTTCGGTTTACAAACCATGTTTAAGACCCAATTAAGTTTGAAAATCAAGGTTCCACTGTAAAGTCTCAGTTTCTAAGTTTGGTGACCTGTGCTCCATAGGTTGTTACTAGAGATGTCCGATAATGGCTTTTTTTGCCGATATTCCCTATATTGTCCAACTCTTAATTACCGATTCTGATATCAACCGATACCGATATATACAGTCGTGGAATTAACACATTATTATGCCTAATTTTGTTGTGATGCCCCGCTGGATGCATTAAACAATGTAACAAGGTTTTCCAAAATAAATCAACTCAAGTTATGGAAAAAAATGCCAACATGGCACTGTCATATTTATTATTGAAGTCACAAAGTGCATTATTTTTTTTAACATGCCTCAAAACAGCAGCTTGGAATTTGGGACATGCTCTCCCTGAGAGAGCATGAGGAGGTTGAGGTGGGCGGGGTTGGGGGGAGGATGGTAGCTGGGGGTGTATATTGTAGCGCCCCGAAAGAGTTAGTGCTGCAAGGGGTTCTGGGTATTTGTTCTGTTGTGTTTATGTTGTGTTACGGTGAGGATTTTCTTCTGAAATGTGTTTGTCATTCTTGTTTGGTCTGGGTTCACAGTGTGGCGCATATTTGTAACAGGGGTGAAGTTATTTATACAGCCACCCTCAGTGTGACCTGTATGGCTGTTGACCAAGTACACTTGCATTCACTTGTATGTGTGAAAAGCCGTAGATATTATGTGACTGTGCCGGCATGCAAAGGCAGTACCTTTAAGGTTTATTGGCGCTCTGTACTTCTCCCTACGTCCGTGTACACAGCGGCATTTTAAAAAGTCATACATTTTACTTTTTGAAACCGATACCGATAATTTTGAAACCGATACCGATAATTTCCGATATTACATTTTAAAGCATTTATCGGCCGATAATATCGGCAGTCCGATATTATCGGACATCTCTAGTTGTTACACAGCTTGCATTTACTTGCAAGTACAATTCAGCCATCAGTTTAATTTGAATGGGAAATCAATTCCTGAAATGAATGTAGTAAATAGCCCTTGTTAGAAGCCAAAACTTCTTGAATATTGTCGATATGCAGCGCGCTAATTTGCAGTGAAATCTAATCCCAGGTTATTTCACATAAAAGGCATTATACATATTTTAATGGTGAGGTGGTTGTTTTTCCAAGCAATTTTCTGCCAGAGTTCATTTTTAATTTATTCATATTTAATTTATTGGTCTCTGCATAGCCACTCAGTAAAAGCAATCAGCAGCAGAATGTAGGGGCCTCATGGAGCCGCAGCTGGCCTTGCCAAGCAGCCTTGCTCCGTGTGGGGATAAGCTGGCCTCTCCTGTGTGCATTCAGTCAGGAGGATATCTCCTCCAAAGGGAATGTTCATTCCTCCCCTAAGCAGCCTTTTAATCATCCACAAAAATGGTGGGAAATAAAAAATGTGCCCAGCCTTGAATGGTACCATTTCAACTTCCGTTGAATGTGCTCTCACCTCGGCACTTCTCTCTCTCTGGTACTTCCTGCCCTCAAACGCCTCCGCACTTGAATGCATTTTTTGCAAAGCGGCGCCACTCATTTAGTGTTATGCTCCTGCAGTTCTTATCCACCGTCTCCAACACACACACACACACACACACACACACACACACACGCACACACGCACACACACACACACACACTCCAAATATCTATCGACCCACTGACACACCTTGAGGAGGGATCCGCACAACCTTACACATGGAAATGATTTCAATTAATTACCGCTCCCCTTTGACAAGGCCGAGAGGATGAGGGAAACAAAGGCGAGCCGACAACAGCAGCATTTCACCGGTGTAATGTGCACCATGTGTAATGAGCAGCGGAAAGGTCATTTGACACATTTCTGCCAGAATGAATTCATTTATTCCGAGCACTTAATTTTGCAGTCACCTCATTGGTGCACGGCTTGGCAGCGCAGCGAGTGGGTGCATTACCACAAGTGGAGGCTTACTTCTCGCCCGTCTGAAAGTGCTGACCACAGGTCTGTGGGAATGCCAGAAGAGCGAGAGAGAGATAGTGAAATGGAGTGTGGGAGATCCAATCACCCTTTCTCTCATATCCAAATCACCTCCGTCACCTTCAGCATAATTGGAGCGTTCATTACAGTTCAGTAAAAATGCAGCTTGCCATTAGTGGATCATTTAAAAGTAGACTTGTGGAGAATGAGAGACTCCAGGGGTCATGATACGGGGTCACAGTCAAGTAAATAATGGGAATTGGTCCCGGGGGGTTTCAGGAAACCACAAAGGCTGCGTACTGCTGCACCAACATGCAACTTTTCGCAAAAGAAGGGCAGAAATTCAATCATTGGACAGAAAATAAAATGCCCCTTGTGCCTCCTCAACACTGCAATAATTACAAGGGGGCTGCAATTTGCTCCATTTTGATGGATTTAGAAACACTTGTGTGACGACTGGAAGCGTTCTTAAGGGGGCTGGAATTGCTGCACCTGCGGCGAGGCAATTCTTGTCCTCGTTAGGTTGACGGGTGAGCTGGAGCCTATCCCAACTGACATTGGACCACAGGTGGGTAGTAACACGCTACATTTACTCCATTACAGTTACTGAAGCAACTTTTTACATTTAAAATTCCGTTATATTTATTTTAGTGCTGTCATATGATTACATGGTTAATCAGGTAATCACACTTTTAAATGTGGATTAATCATGATGAATCACACCTGCTTCCATGATTTAAGTAAGGTCCCTTTAAACCAGGGGTGTCCAAAGTGCGGCCCGGGGGCCATTTGCAGCCCGCAGCTAATTGTTTACCGGCCCGCCACACATTCTGCAAAAATTGCAAAATTGATAATATTGCAAAAATTTAAAAAAACATTTAAAACAAGTGGAATGAGGTGAAATCTAACAAGAAAAGTTGCAATGTTGACACAAAGCTGCCATGCAGGCTGTTTTTTTCCTTTTGTCTTTGTTTGTTTTTCTTTTTTTTGCCATTGCTAAAAAAAAAAAAAAGACTAAAAATCTGTTATAATGAATTATTACTTAAAAAATATCACTTTAAAATGTTTTATGTGGAAAAAATATTGCATATATTGTGTGGTTGCCATAAAAAAACATCAAAGTTTTATTTGACAAAAGAGCATAATACAATCAAAATAATAGTTAAAACGTAAAATCGACAGATATATCTGAAGTTGATCTCTTAATTTAAGTGTTAAAAGTAAAAAAAACCTAATACAAATGTATCACTTTATGAGTGGGGGACCTTTTGGATCCCAAATATATTCAGTAGGATTTTATTTAACTTTTCACTGTGATTACTCAAAAATATTAAATAATTAAAATCAATGGTGTCCTGCATTATTGATCTTTTAGGGCTCTAATTACTAAATACTGCATATTTCAGTTTTACTATAAAAAACAAAGTTGTTTTTGACAGAAAAGGCATAAAACCTTTATTTTTTATTTTTTACTTTATATCAACCTCAAGTTGATATAGAGATTTACTGTAAGCGTTAAATTAAAAAAAATAATAATAATTTGCTTTATTTTTTAACAGTTTAATGACTGAGACCCTTTATGGTCCCCGGGAGCCCTAAAGGTTAAAAAAAAAATCCATATATTTTGTTAAGGTTTTAAAATGAAAAATATCAAAATGGCCCCCGCATGCTTAAATTTTTCCGTGTGCGGCCCTCAGTGGAAAAAGTTTGGACACCCCTGCTTTAAACAATCAAAGAATGCGGGGGCCATTTTGAACAGTGGCGGGCCGTACGTTTCCCACCTAGGCCTTCAGTGATCTCCGACTTCAATGATTACCTTTCCATCCATCCATTTTCTACCGCTTGTCCCTTTCGGGGTCAGTACCAAAATTGATGTCACCACATGACCATTGCTGGAGAAATTTGTGGAGGGGGGCGTGGCCTGCGGGCCTGCAGCGGAACGGGGTGTGCCAGGACCGGCCTCGAAGTCAGCGACAGGTGCATAGATGGCCCAGGTGGGCCTTGTTGTCTAATCACCTGTCACTCTGTATAAACAGCAGCCGGGAGGAGACAGGTTGTGGGAGCTGGAGCGAGAGCACGCGCGAGAGCGACGAAAGGACACTTGCTGGAAAGCAAGCTGCTGCAAGATTATAAATAAAAACTCTATTGTAACCCTGATCCGGGCTCTCATGGCGATGCTTGGTGGTCTGGAGCAGTGGTTCTCAACCTTTTTTCAGTGATGTACCCTCCGTGAATTTTTTTTAAATTCAAGTACCCCTTAATCAGAGCAAAGCATTTTTGGTTGAAAAAAAGAGATAAAGAAGTAAAATACAGCACTATATCATCAGTTTCTGATTTATTGAATTATAACAGTGCAAAATATTGCTCATTTGTAGTGGTCTTTCTTGAACTATTTGGAAAAAAAGATAGGTTTTTATTTATATTTATAAAGGATTTTTTAATTGTTGCTATTTTTAGAATATTAAAAAAAATCTCACGTACCCCTTGGCATACCTTCAAGTACCCCCAGGGGTACGCGTACCCCCATTTGAGAACCACTGGTCTGGAGGACCCACGGGAGGGCAACCTCCACAAACACATTTACACCCTACTGTCCAATGAATCACATCAACAGTATACAAAACTGGTTATTTTCTGGAAATAAAAACGCATGAGCAATTAAAACATGTACTGTAAATTTCTCTGCTTGGCTTGTGCAACTTTGGGTCAATAAAGTTTGATTGAAAGTACACACTTCTCAAAGATATAAGGGACAAGCCGTAGAAAATGGATTGATGGATCAACTCCCCTTATCACATGATGGCGACAAATACACATGTAACAATGTTAATTAAATGACAAGCATGACACACTTTAACAACAAGAGTTTACAACTTTTGGTTGTAACAGAACATCTTCTGTCAACAACTTGTGATCTGATTGGCTATCACAACTGTCTATCAACTGTATGTCCTTACTTATGGCATGGGGACATACAGTGCACAGACGCCAGCATTGTTGATTCAGAAGGTCTCTGGCAGATTTGGTACAGCATGGCAACTTAAGCTAGCTGAATTCTGATTGGATACAAACTAAATCTAAAAACAACAGCGCTGGAAGGAGCATTATGACATGAAGAGAATATGAATAATTTTAGATATTTAAGGTAAGTAAATTAAAAAATACTTTTATCTTTAATTATGATCATGATTTCTGGTTATGTTAGGCCAGCAGAGAAGGCCTTGCTGGCCCTGACGGCACACCATTGATTTTGAAATTTTTCCCTTTCAAAACAATACAATAGACAGTACAGTAGACTGTTAAAAAAATATTTGCAGATTTTACAGTAAGAAAACTGTGACTCCGTTGCTCTAATTTTCTCATAAAACCACAGAATTACTGTAAATTGAAAAACGGTACCCTATATATTTTTTAAAGAAAAATTCTGGCAGCTGAGCAAACTGTTTCTTTTACCCTAAAATCTACCAACCTGTAGTCAAAGTTTATGGATTTTGATTAGTGTAAGAAAAACCCAGCCTGAATGTCAGATGTGTGTCGTTAGCATCAACATTTCAACTTTTTCTCATTACATTACACATGTTTACTCTTTTTTCCCACTTTAAAAAAAAATTGCACTTTGGACACCACTGGATCAAATGTGATGAAATACTGCTCATCTCCCTATTGTTTAAATACCTATTTTGAGTTAATTAAAAAATGTACTTTTTGTCTGCCTTCAAGTCAGGTCTCAGGCAGCAACAAGCACTTTTAGTTTGTTGCCATGCTGGAAACAAATATGACTCCCGTACATATTTCAAACTGAGCTGCAAGCTTTGCTGTTTTTCCCACTCTTACGTCTTGAGTGATCTGTGTTTGGCCCCGCGTTCCCGCTTTTAAAGTTAAAGTTAAAGTACCCATGATTGTCACACACACACTAGGTGTGGTGAGATTATCATCTGCATTTGACCCATCACCCTCACCCCCTGGGAGGTGAGGGGAGCAGTGAGCAGCAGCGGTGGCAGCGCCCGGGAATCATTTTGGTGATTCAACCCCCAATTCCAACCCTTGATGCTGAGTGGCAAGCAGGGAGGTAATGGGTCCCATTTTTATAGTCTTTGGTATGACTTTTGATTATCATTATAGTTTCAGAGCAGATAGGACACAGCGATTAGAAACTAGATTCTGTAAGAATAAACTTTAACTCCTCTACTTACCTCTGCCTTGGACTTGCACTGACATGCATAAACAAACAAGCATTTTTGAAAAGGATTTCCAGCCCAGGGTGCCATTGAAGCAAACATGCATGGGTTTTAAATGTCGTGAGGAAGCCCAAAGTACCTGGCGAAAACCCATACAACCGCGAGGAGAACTATGCAAACTGTTCCACCCACCGATCTCCTGAATATGATTGTAAACAAATAATAAGAATAATATACTGTAACCTTAGTTATATTCAAGCTGGTCTAAGAAACAATCAACCATAGACAGTGCATCTGGAAATTATTCACAGCGCTTCACTTTTTCCACATTTTTTTATGTTAGAGCCTTACTCCAAAATGGAATAAATTAATTTTTGTCCTCATAATTTTACAGACAATATCACATAATGGCAATGTGAAAAGTTTTGCGCGAGGTGGAGAAGTTCCGGCTAGATATAGTCGGACTCACTTTGACGCACAGCAAGGGCTCTGGAACCAGTTCTCTCGAGTGGGGCTGGACTCTCTTCCACTCTGGCGTTGCCGGCAGTGAGAGGCGACGGGCTGGGGTGGCAATTATTTTGTACTCCCAGCTCAAAGCCTTCACATTGGACTTTAACCCAGTAGACGAGAGGGTAGCTTCCCTCCGCCTTTGGATCGGGGGACGGGTCCTGACTGTTTGTCTGTGCACCAAACAGCAGCTCAGAGTACCCACACTTTGGATTCCCTCGAGGGAGTACTGGAGAGTGTTCCCTCAGGTGATTCCCTTGTTCTACTGGGGGACTTCAACGCTCATGTTGGCAACGACAGTGAAACTTGAAGAGGCGTGATTGGGAAGAATGGCCGCCCGGACCTGAACCCGAGTGGTGTTTTGTTATTGGACTTTTGTGCTCGTCATGGATTGTCTATAAAAAACACAATGTTCAAACATAAGGTGGTTCATATGTACACTTGGCACCAGGACACCCTCGGCCGCAGTTCCATGATTGACTTTGTAGTTGTGGCATCGGATTTGCGGTCTCATGTTTTGGACATTCGGGTGAAGAGAGGGGCGGAGCTTTCTACCGATTACCTGGTGGTGAGTTGGCGCCGATGGTGTGGGAGGATGCCGAACAGACCTGGCAGGCCCAAACGCATTGTGAGGGTCTGCTGGGAATGTCTAGCAGAGTCTCCTGTCAGAGAGACTTTCAATTCCCACCTCCGGAAGAACTTTGAACATGTCACGAGGGAGGTACTAGACGTTGAGCATGTTCCGTGCCTCTATTGTCGAGGCGGCTGATTGGAGCTGTGGCCGCAATGTGGTTGGTGTCTGTCGTGGCGGTAATCCTAGAACCCGCTGGTGCAGCAGTGAGGGATGCCGTCAAGCTGAAAAAAGAGACCTATCGGGTCCTTTTGGCTCATGGGACTCCAGAGGCAGCTGACAGGTACCGACAGGCCAAGCGTTGTGCAGCTTCGGCGGTCGCGGAGGAAAAAACTTTGACATGGGAGGAGTTCGGGGAAGCCATGGAAAATTACTTCCGGATGGCTTGGAAATGATTCTGGACCACCATCCTCCGCCTCAGGAAGGGGAAGCAGTGCACTGTCCACACCGTGTATAGTGAGGATGGTGTGCTACTGACCTCGATTGCGGCTGTTGGGGATCAGTGGAAGGAATACTTCGAACACCTCCTCAATCCCACCAACATATCTTCCTATGAGGAAGCAGTGCCTGGGGAATTCTGTGGTGGGCTCTCCTATTTCTGGGGCTGAGGTAGCCAAGGTAGTCAAAAAGCGGATGAGTTCCGCCCGGAGTTCCTTAAGGCTCTGAAGGCTGTGGGGCTGTCTTGGTTGACAAGACTCTGCAACATCGCGTGGACATCGGGGGAGGTACCTCTGGATTGGCAGACTGGGGTGGTGGTTCCTCTCTTTAAGAAGGGGAACCGGAGGTTTTGCTCCAACTACCGTGGGATCACACTCCTCAGCCTTCCTGGTAAGGTCTATTCAGGTGTACTGGAGAGGAGGCTACGCCGGATAGTCGAACCTTGAATTCAGGAGGAACAGTGTGGTTTTTGTCTTGGTCGTGGAACGGTAGACCAGCTTTATAATCTCGGCAGGGTCTTTGAGGGTGCATGGGAGTTTGCCCAACCAGTCTACATGTGCTTTGTGGACTTGGAAAAGGCATTCGACCGTGAGAAGTGCTCAGAGAGTATGGGGTATCAGACTGTCTGAATGTGGCGGTGCGCTCCCTGTATGATCAGTGTCAGAGCTTGGTCCGCATTGCCGGCAGTAAGTCGCACCCGTTTCCAGTGAGGGTTGGACTCTGCCAAGGCTGCCCTTTGTCACCGATTCTGTTCATAACTTTATGGACATAATTTCTAGGCGCAGTCAGGGCGTTGAGGGGATCCGGTTTGGTGGCTGCAGGATTAAGTCTCTGTTTTTTGCAGATGATGTGGTCCTGATGGCTTCATCTGGCCAGGAATTTCAGCTCTCACTGGATCGGTTCTCAGCCGAGTGTGAAGCGACTGGAATGGGAATCAACACCTCCATGTCCGAGTCCATGGTTCTCGCCCGGAAAAGGGTGGAGTGCCATCTCCGAGTTGGGGAAGAGATCTTGCCCCATGTGGAAGAGTTCAAGTACCTCAGAGTCTTGTTCACGAGTGAGGGAAGAGTGGATTGTGATTAAGATTAAGATTAAAGTACCAATGATTGTCACACACACACTAGATGTGGTGAAATTTGTCCTCTGCATTTGACCCATCCCCTTGGGGAGCAGTGGGCAGCAGCGGTGCCGCGCCCGGGAATCATTTTGGTGATTTAACCCCCAACTCCAACCCTTTGTTGCTGAGTGCCAAGCAGGGAGGTTATGGGTCCCATTTTTATAGTCTTTGGTATGACTCGGCTGGGATTTGAACTCCAACCGAGATCGACAGGCGGATCGGTGTGGCGTCTTCAGTGATGCAGACGCTGTATCGATCCGTTGTGGTGAAGAAAGAGCTGAGCCAGAAGGCAAAACTCTCAATTTACCGGTCGATCTACGTTCCCATCCTCAACTATGGTCATGAGCTTTGGGTTATGACCGTAAGGACAAGATCACGGGTACCTTAGAGATAGGGTGATAAGCTCTGCCATCCGGGAGGAGCCCAAAGTAAAGCCGCTGATCCTTCACATCGAGAGGAGTCAGCTGAGGTGGTTCGGGGCATCTGGTCAGGATGCCACCCTAGGGAAGTGTTTAGGGCACGTCCGACAGGTAGGAGGCCACGGGGAAAACCCAGGACACGTTGGTAAGACTATGTCTCCCGGCTGGCCTGGGAACGCCTCGGGATCCCCCGGGAGGAGCTGGACGAAGTGGCTGGGGAGAGGGAAGTCTGGGCTTCCCTGCTTAGGCTGCTGCCCCCGCGACTCGACCTCGGATAAGCGGAAAAAGATTGATTGATGGATGGATGCAGTTTTTATCTAAATAACACAACAACATTACAGCAAGCTTAAATGTCAACACACACACGTCTTGTTGGTGCGCTCCGAATGTTAACCACCATGTTGCTACAATAAAAAAATAAACAAAGGAAAATAATTTCCTTGGTAAAAAAAACATGCAAAATACACCTGAAACTAAATTATCTGGTCTGATGAGGCAAAAATTGAAATCTTTGGCGTAAATGTCAGGCGTCATGTTTGGAGGAAACCAGGCACCACTCCTCACCGGGCCAATACCTACAGTGAAGCATGGTGGTGGCAGCATCTTGCTGTGGGGATGTTTTTCAGCGACAGAAACTGGGAGACAAGTCAGAATAGAGGGAAAGATGAATGCAGCAATGTACAGAGACATCCTGGATGAAAACCAATGCTTCCCATCCAACCTGATGGAGATTGAGAGGTCTTGCATTGAGGAATGAATGGGCAAAGAGGAATGGGCAAAACTTCCCAAATATAGTTGTGCCAAGCTTGTGGCATCGTATTCAAAAAGACTTGAGGCTGTAATCGCTGCCAAAGGTGCATCAACAAAGTGATGAAGAAATGTTGTGAGTACTTATGTACATCTGATTTATTACGTTTTTAAAATTTTTAATACATTTGTTAATTTAAATTTTTTTGAGGAAAAGTAAAGCGCTGTGAATACTGTACTTTTTGAAAGAACTGTAAATCTTTAGTGACAATCTAGTTGGTCAATGTGTTGTTGCCATACCACATTGAGACAAAACACTATCCAAAATGACGAATTGGTTATGTACTGGTCAAGGGGGGTGACCCTTAGAGATAGGCAGGAATACATTTAATAAGTCCAAAAAGTGCAACAAAAAGCGATGAGGCAGAAGTGCACACCATAAATACTAACAAAACAGGTTCCTCAGTGGTTGGCAGGGGGAAAAACCAGGGCGCACCAAGCACTGCATGAAGTTTTTGCTGCCTCAAGGAGGTTAGGGAACAAACACAAAGAAGTTAGAAATAACAGGACAAGGGAAGGCAACGTACCATGAGGTGAAGTAGGCACATGCATGTGCAGAGTTCAGGAAACAAAGACCAGCAAGGTCAAGCTGTAGGTGACGAGCCTAAATACTGGCGGGCTAATTGTGAGCAGGTGTGTCACCAGGTCCGCCCCTCGCCGAGGACGAATCACTAAAACACAGGTGCAGACAAAAAAAGAAGGCAGGAACACACTAAAAACACAACAGAATTTACCGTATAATCCACCCAATGATTGCATGAACAGTGCAGAACATATTACACTACATTGCAGGGAAAGAATATACTGTATGCGTCCTGCGGTTACCTTCTTTGTTGTTTTTAAATTATTTTATTTCAGATTGTTAAAAAGCAGAAACATTTCCTTATTCAATGGAAGCATATATTCCATGTTTACATTTAAAAACAGAGTTTTTACTCATGTTTAGGAGTACTTTCACTTTACAAAGACTAAAGCGCAGTGTCTCCGCAGTAGCTCCTGCAGTCACTTCTGATAACATGATTTTAGATTCTCTATAAGAGACCTAAACTCTATTGCTACAAATCTTTGTGTTTATTCTCTTGTCGCGCTCCAGTTAATGACCATTGCTTTTTGGGGGGAGAAAATGCATTTACATTAAATATGAATAAACACATCATAAGGCAATCATTACCCGGTGGTCTTGGGTGGAGCTGCTATGCAGAGGCCGAACACTGTCGTAATAACAAAAAAACAAAGCACAATAATGAGTTTCCACACTGCAACAAAGGGGAATTGTGAGCTTTGAATGAGGAAAAGCCACACACATCTCTAACGGAGGAGGCTTCATGATTTACAGAAACAAGGACAATGAAAAGTACGCTTACTTATTGGAAAGGATGTCCAAAGCAACACGTTAGAGTGACATACGGTGTGTTCTCACAGAGCATAGGGGTGTACTTTCTCTCAACCCTTTTACCACTCAGGAGGCAGATTGGACTTCTCACTCCCAGCAATACTCGGCATTATTGTCCATTATCACACCATGGTCCATGTGCAAGGTGACAGCGGTGCTCTGATGGAGAGGCGACAGGGGGGGGACCTGGACTGCAATAACATATTATTAGCTTTTTTTCACAGCTCCACTGGGCTGGATATACACTGGATATCCCGAGCCCTTTGAGGGCAGCCTACTGTCACTGCTGTGTCCACCAGCAGCAGAGCAATAGCCACTGATAGCCAGATGTGTGTGTGTGCACACTCTCCTGCAAGGCAAACACCAGGGATGTGACTATAGACCAGGGGCCAGCAACCGGTGTCTCTTCAGCCTCCTTGTTGTGGCCCACAATACTAAGCTCTGTGATTTTTTTTTAACACTGGTGTGGAGGAAATGTGCATTTTATGAATACCGGTAGCTTTATATTTTCCAACTCTGAGATATTTAACTAACTTGTTCTGAAGGCCACATTTCCAGAATGTCAAGGACCGTACCAATTAGGGTGGGGTTTGGTGGTGGCGGTGGTCCTATTTTGTATATTCTGGAGAACCAGCGTCCTCTACAGCAGACAATTGATTTTGGTCTATTTATTTTGTCCGTTACAGTAGTGCTCTGCTGTTTTTAAAGACCATCTTCAAAAAAAGCTAGATCATCTCAATTACAGCACTTGGGTGTTCTAAAGAGTTAGTCTCTCACAAGTGTATTGAACTGAAATGTCAATTTGTCACGATCGGCTTGCCGGAGAAAGACCCCAACGCAGAGAAGAAATAATAAGAAAAATAACAAAAAGCACATTAAAAAAGGAGTGAGGAAAAATAACTACACATGTGTAGAAAAGGGGTTAAAAAACAGAAATCGCACACAAAAGGTGTGGAGGGTAAACAGTTAACACTACATGGCAGCGCCGGAGCAGAGCCACAGGAACGAGAAGCATGAGTGGAGCCAAAGCAGAGGAGATGAACACGACTGGAAGGGTAAAACACCAGGAATCTACTGGCGCTGAGTGAATTAACTGGAAAGTTTAAAGGGGAACTTCACTTTTTTTGGAATTTTGCCTATTGTTCACAATCATTATGAAAGACATGATGAGGGATGGATTTTTTTTAATGCATTCTAAATGTAAATAAAAATAAATAAAAGTCCACTTACAGCAGAGCCAATGGTAGGTCCTCTATTTTGCCCATAAAATTAAATAAATAACCATTCAGAAACCGCCAACAATACTCCATTTACATTTTGTGACTTGAATATTAACCAAGTATTAGTGATATTGTTATTACAAGCACTAACACAGACAAACTATTTATAGCGGCGCTGTGATCACTTCCGTGTGTCTCTATGTTTACATCATCTAGTGGTCTGCTGTTTCCTCGTTTCCTTGCTCTTTGGAAGTTTGTTGTAGATCATAAATCATGGCTCTCACCTGGACATGAGACATCCTAGTTTCTGGGTCACAGGGTGCAGCACCTTTGTGCACACCTGATTCTAGGCACTGCAACAAAAAGCAGACAGGCGGCAGCAGAGCTGTCAGATCAGGACAGCGGGCCACCAGTTGAATAAACCCAAGTTAAGAAAAAAAGTGGACCTAACACGAAACCTTGAGGAACACCACTAGTGTCACTAAAGAAGTTAAACAAATAACTATTGACTGCATCTGAAGTGAACAAGCTACAGCAATTCTTTAGTCACATAAAATATATTGCGGACAAAAAATGTAACTGTCAAAAAGGAGAGGACTTAAAGGCGTGCCTTGAAGAACGCCTCAGTTATGTAAAGCTCAAGTTTGGACCCCAGGGTTCTGTTTGCTAGCAAGGTTAAAATTTCAATGCAAGGATCCGCTAATGTGTTTAGAGTGGTCCAAGTTCCTCTATAGAACAGGAGCACTCTACTGGTTTTAAGAATTTGCTGCAAAAATGTTTGTCACCCAAGTTTTGAACTGAACTTTAGGGCCATGTTATGGTATGGTGTCATTCTCGGGCCGGATTTGGCCCCTGGGTCGCCAGTGGCATGTCCCTTCTGTAAGTAAGGCATTGAATGTGTCCATGCTGAGTTCTGGAAAAATGATTAAACAAATAATGGAAATATAAACTTATATTTTGCGAATCCATTTAATACCAAAGTTTACCTGGTGGTAGTTTTATGTGGACTTGGGCTTGCAGGTAAACAAATGTAGAAGAAGACAGGAAGACCTGGTGGGCTGTAGTTCCACAGTCAGGGGCGCAGAAAAGAGGGGGTAAAGGAGACGGATTCTAGGGGCCCATGATGGAGGGGGGCCCAGAGAGGCCCCTAATGATGATGAAATTATAATACAGGGGGCCCTGTAAAGATTCTTTTCATGGGGCCCAAAATCCCTGGCGGCGCCCCTGTCCACAGTAGTACTACAAATCAAGCTAAAGTTATGGACTCTCTTCTTTGTTTTTTTCGGCTTTACTTAGACAAACTTTGACAATGTAGCACAAGCGGTATAGAAATTGTTACATTTTTAGCAGGGATGTTGCCACAGTAATTTATGTACTGTTTGGGGATACAAGATTAGAGCCAATAACAGTACCGCCCACTGACCAATAGAAGATCAGAACCTATGAACGCCCCGCCCTGTGACAACTCAGTTGTCTCTGAAAATGATGTCACCATTCAAGTTGGTGGGGCTCCATAAGAGTAGTGGTAATAAACAAATGCAACGACTTTCCGAGATCGCTCAAAGCCTTTTTGACGTTCTCCATGAATTTCATGAACAAAGTTGTAGATTGTTGTTTGAGGGGCTGTCTTACCTCTGTCAGCTTTAGGGTGGAATGTTTATGTTTGTTTATGATAATGACACAGTGAAACAGTGCGCTTACAACACCCACAAAAATACTTTACATTTTCTAGTATTTTATTTTATTTCAGACCCCTTCCATATGTTGCTCTTTAATTATTGCTGACAGCTCCTCAGTCATACTGAATCAGAATTCATTCAATGCTGCAAGATCCTTTTGTTCTTTATTGTTTTAAAAAAATATATTTTTCAAGACAAAAGTTTGTGGACAAGAAGCCACAATGCATAAAAAAATATGCATTTTTTAAATCCATTTTAGCATGGACATGCAGTACTCATGGTATCCAACAAACTTCCATAAGGAACAATACTTTGTGTTGTGCTTTCATTTCCTTTTAAAGAAATGCAAATAAACATATTTTTAAAGGCCCAGTTCAGAATGTTATATTTACCCTTTTCCTAGATTTGTTCATCCTTGTCACTTCTAATTTCACAAATTATATTGTGTGACTACAAGGTCCTATCCGCCGCCGTCTATTGGAAAGGCACAAACAGTCAACACTGGCTTGTTATTTGGGGTAATTTACCAATTAAATGAAATGGGCAACATTTTAACAGCACACCTAATAACTATCTCTTACGGCCCACTAGTGTGCTTTAAGGATTGTACAAAATATATTCTTTATTTTTTTTTACCACATTTGCCTGGTACCACCGCGGATGAAATAATACTAACATGGGTATATACACCATTCATATAGAGTAGTATTACAATACATATACATAGTGTATGTTAGAGCAGATGTGTTTCTTAATGATGTGAAGGTTTAGGTGTTACCGTAGTGTGGGATTTTGAGCTAGCCTTATTTCTAGCATTTTTTAACCGTAACTGTTTTACTTTTAGAAAGTAGAATATCTTTATATTTTTCATTAAAAAATATCTTCCTGGGTGACTTAACCCTTGTGTGGTGTTCGGGTCTGTGGGACCCGTTTTCGATTTTTATTAAAATAAAAATGATACAATTAATTAATTTTTCAAACTGAGACTCACTGGCTTTGGCTCATTTTCTGTGAAAAACATATATCAGAATACATATTTAATGAACACACACCATACACCCCCCTACACATTTCTATTACATATAAGATGTTCGGGGTCCACTGGACCCGGGCCTAATAGAAGTGTGGAAGTTGATGTTCTGTGTACCACACGCACGCACACACACACACACACACACACACACACACACACACACACACACACACACACACACACACACACACACACACACACACACACACACACACACACACACACACACACACACACACACACACACACACACACACACACAGCAGGCCTAGACGGGGAGGACAGAGTGTAGGTACACAGAACATCAGAGGGTCAAACGTGTGACAAAATGAGCGCAGACAGTGTTGACAAACAATGTTGCAACCTTGTGTGGGAACCGCAGGTGCAGAAACACAAAAGAAGAATCCCTGTGGGATGCAGAAACTGGCAGAGATACATTTCCATGCAGCGTTCATATTGTTGTTACTCAGCCAGTGTTTGTGGGTCTTAGACTTAGACTTACTTTTTATTGTCGTTCAAATTTTAACTTTACAGTACAGATAAGAACGACATTTCGTTGCATCAGCTCATGGTAGTGCAGGATAAAAAAGCAATAAGGTGCAGATATAAATAAATAGATTAAAGATAAATATATTGCACTTTTGCATATGCATCTACGTTTATGGATGTATGTTATATTGTCTTTATATTCCAGCAAGTTCATCCATTTTTGGGGGGAATTGAGGGGATTATTATGATGCGTTCAAGAGTCTTATGGCCTGAGGGAAGAAGCTGTTACAGAACCTGGAGGTTCTGCTCCGGAGGCTGCGGACCTCTTTCTAGAGTCCAGCAGTGAAAACAGTCCTTGGTGGGGTTGGGAGGAGTCTCTGCAGATTTTCTGAGCCCTGGTCAGGCAGCGGCTTTTTGCGATCTCCTGGATAGGAGGAAGAGGAGTCCTGATGATCTTTTCCGCCGTCCTCACCACTCTCTGGAGAGACTTCCAGTCTGAGGCACTGCAGGCTCCAGTCCAGACAGAGATGCTGTTAGTCAGCAGGCTCTCTATAGTGCCTCTGTAGAATGTGGTGAGAATGGGGGGAGGGAGCTGTGCTCTTTTCATCCGACGCAAAAAGTGCATGCGCTGCTGAGCTCTTTTTACAAAAGCTCCGGTGTGTAGGGACCAGGTCATATTGTCAGTTATCTGCACCCCCAGGAACTTGGTGCTGCTTACCATCTCCACTGCTGTGCCGTTGATGAAGAGTGGAGCGTGGCTGGACTGGTGCTTCCTGAAGTCGACAATGATCTCCTTGGTCTTGTCGACGTTCAGGACCAGGTTGTTGGTTCTGCACCAGTCAACCAGATGTTTCACCTCCTCCCTGTAGTCCATGTCGTTGTTGTCACGGATGAGGCCCACTACTGTTGTGTACTTCACAATGTGGTTAGTAGTGGACCTGGCGCAGTAGTCATGGGTCATCAACGTGAACAGCAGCGGACTCAGGACGCAGCCCTGGGGGGAGCCGGTGCTCAGGGAGATGGCACTGGAGGTGTTGTTGCCCACTCTCACAGACTGGGGTCTGTCTGTGAGGAAGTCAAGCAGCCAGTTGCAAAGGAGGGTACTGAATCCAAGGGGGGCCAGTTTGCTCACCAAGTGCTGCGGGATGATGGTGTTGAATGCTGAGCTGAAGTCCAGAAACAACATCCGCACGTGTGTGTCCTTTCCTTCCAGATGTTCTAAGCTCAGGTGGAGTGCAGAGGAGATGGCGTCCTCTGTGGAGCGGTTAGGGCGATAAGCAAACTGGTATGGGTCGAATGTGGGGGGAAGTCTGGAGACAATGTATTCCTTTACCAGCCTCTCCAAGCACTTCATTACAGATGTTTTTTGGGATAAGTCAGTATTTTAACATAAAAGTGTTTGATTGTGAGGCATTAAAAGCCACAAAATGCAACGGGTCCATCAGACCCACAAACACTGGCTGAGTAGCAACAATATGAACACCACACAAGGGTTAAACAGTGGATCCATGTTTGTGATTGGTCATTTGCTGCTACGTGAACATGCAGATGAAGAAAATCATGACATGGACAAAACAAATTGAATGCCCATATCCTAATGCAGATGGTATCTATCTATCTATCTATCTATCTATCTATCTATCTATCTATCTATCTATCTATCTATCTATCTATCTATCTATCTATCTATCTATCTATCTATCTATCTATCTATCTATCTATCTACACTACCATTCAAAAGTTTGGGGTCACATTGAAATGTCCTTATTTTTGAAGGAAAAGCACTGTACTTTTCAATGAAGATAACTTTAAACTAGTCTTAACTTTAAAGAAATACACTCTATACATTGCTAATGTGGTAAATGACTATTCTAGCTGCAAATGTCTGGTTTTTGGTGCAATATCTACATAGGTGTATAGAGGCCCATTTCCAGCAACTATCACTCCAGTGTTCTAATGGTACAATGTGTTTGCTCATTGGCTCAGAAGGCTAATTGATGATTAGAAAACCCTTGTTCAATCATGTTCACACATCTGAAAACAGTTTAGCTCAATACAGAAGCTACACAACTGACCTTCCTTTGAGCAGATTGAGTTTCTGGAGCATCACATTTGTGGGGTCAATTAAATGCTCACAATGGCCAGAAAAAGAGAACTTTCATCTGAAACTCGACAGTCTATTCTTGTTCTTAGAAATGAAGGCTATTCCACAAAATTGTTTGGGTGACCCCAAACTTTTGAACGGTAGTGTATATATATATATATATATATATATATATATATATATATATATATATATATATATATATATATATATATATATATATATATATATGTATATATATATATATATATATATATATACTGTATACGTATGTACATATATATATATATATATATATATATATATATATATATATATATATATATATATATACTGTATATATATATATACTGTATATATATATATATATATATATATATATATATATCAGTGACGTGCGGTGAGGTTCATGACTGGTGAGGCACTGACTTCATCACAGTCAGATTTACAAACATATGAACCCTAAAGAGTATCTTATTCACCATTTGATTGGCAGCAGTTAACCGTCGCATACTTGCCAACCTTGAGACCCCCGATACCGGGAGGTGGGGGGTGGGGGGCGTGGTCGGGGGGCGTGGTTGGGGTGTGGTTAAGAGGGGAATATATTTAAGCTAGAATTCACCAACTCAAGTATTTCATATATATATATATAAATATATGTATGAACTACTTGACTTTCAGTGAATTCTAGCTACATACCTGTATATATATTTATTTTATTATACATATAAATAAAATAAATACTTGAGTTTCAGTGTTCTGGAGGCTATCCAGTAGATGGCAGTATTGTCCTGTTTAAGAGTGTCACAACATTGCTGTTTACGGCAGACGAACTGCTTTACGGTAGACTAAACGTGACTGCTGTTGTTGTGTGTTCTTACCGCGCTGGGAGGACGTTAATGAAACTGCCTAACAATAAACCCACATAGGAAACCAAGAACTCGCCCTCGATCATTCTACAGTTATGACGTCATTGGGCAGGCAAGCTGTTTATATTGTGGTATAGCGGACGTGAGAACAGGCTGTCCCCACTCAGGTCCGCTGGAGGCCACGCCCCCTCCAGCTCCGGCTGAATACCGGGAGTTTGTCGGGAGAAAATTTCTGCCGGGAGGTTATCGGGAGAGGCGCTGAATACCGGGAGTCTCCCGGTAAAAACGGGAGGGTTGGCAAGTATGAGTTAACGGGTTATGTTTAAAAGCTCATACCAGCATTCTTTACACATACAAACTGTAGCACACAAAAAAGCACATTTAATTAAAAAAACATTATTATGGTCTTACCTTTCTTGCTGGACATCCACGCAGCCAGCCTTTGCGTGTGTACCACGCGTTTGAAAAGAATGGGTGTTCTGTCCCGAAGTCAAAAGCAAACCTTTTAGCTCCGGTGTTAGTCTACCTTTAATTATTACCTCCTGCTTCGATTGAAAGTCCAGTTTAGAAAACTGTTTTATTTTACATATGTAATCCTCCATGTTTTTAATAAAAGTTCAGGCGAGAGGAAATAAACATAAATAAACAATCGCTGCACTTGACTTTTTTTTCTTTTTTTTTTGTTCTTTTTTTTCTTCTGCGGCCGAGGAATGATCTCTGGGATCACTACCACCCTCTACCACCAGGAGGCCGGATTACTGCGAGCCTCAGCCAGTATGTCTTTTGCAGCAGTTTTATGAATGCTCAGCACAAAAAATACATTACACACATACAGTTGTTGACAAAATACACTGTACATTATATACCTCAGCTAACTAAACTATGCCATAGTTTAGTTAAGATTAAGATTAAAGATTAAAGTACCAATGATTGTCACACACACACTAGATGTGGTGAAATTTGTCCTCTGCATTTGACCCATCCCCTTGGGGAGCAGTGGGCAGCAGCGGCGCCGCGCCCGGGAATCATTTTGGTGATTTAACCCCCAACTCCAACCCTTGATAGCTGATATAATTCATATAGCAATACGGTCTCACTGCACAACAGGCCAGCAGTTACATTTTTTTTCTTTCCATGATGGCATGTGAGGCCCGCCTCCCCTGCCTCTACTGACTGCACGTCACTGATATATATATGTATATATATATATAGGCTGTCAACGTCGTCAAGGCTTTAAAGCATATGACTAATAAACATTGTTTTCACGTTATCATAAATGGATAAAGATTAATCAGAGATGAACGACCCCTGCTAGGGCGCAAAGAAGGTAGTGAAGACCCTGGAAGTGGAATCACCAAGTGCCATCCAGCTGCCAAGGTGCTGCTTAAGTAGCACCAGAGAAGCAGCTGTGCAAATCTCACAACTCCGCCCACCAAGGAAATACATGAACTCTGGGGGAAGGAGAAATGTAGTAAGTACAAGGTCAACTGCACCAAAAGAGGAAAACTTAAAATACAAACCACAAGGTGGCAGCAGGCGCTGATACTGATCATGTTATGACAGTATTCCTCACCCCAATCACCACCACCACCTGGCGGACTTCCTAGTTTTTCAGGAAATTTACGATAAAAATCAGTAATATCGATAAGGAAACGAGGGATCCAGGAGCAATCCTCTGGGGGATAACCCTTCCAGTCAATCAGAAACTGCACCCCCCTGCCTTGCTTCCTGGCATCCAGAATGATGTTAACTGTGAAGGCCGAATGACCCTCCATCTGCTGAGGGGCTGGGGGAAGAACCTGGTGGAGGACTAAGGTCGCACGATTCAACGGGCTTCAGGCGGGAGAAATGGTAGACCGGATAAGACTTGAAAGACTTGGGTGCCTTGAGTCGAGCCGCTTCACCTCTTATGGTCCAATGAATCTAGGTGCCAGTTTCTTCGACTCTCCTGACAGTTTAATGTCTCTGGATGATAACCAAAACCTCTGGCCGGGTTTGTAGTCGGGTGCTGGTCTGCGTTGGCGATTTGCCAAGGTTTGGTTCCGTCTGGCTGTGCGAGACAGGGCGGCACGGGTATCTCACCCCACACAGTGCACCCGGTGCAGGAAGGCAGTCACGGAGGGAACAGTGGACTCGACTTCCTGAGAGGAAAAGATGGGAGGTTGGAACCCGTGCACCACATGAAAAGGAGACCGGCCAGTAGATGAACAGGTGAGAGTGTTACAGGTATACTTCGCCCATGGGAGATATGTGGACCACAATGATGGATGATGGTGACAAACACATCTCAAGGCCGCCCCTAAGTCCTGGTTGGCTCTTTCAGACTGTTCGTTAGACTGTGGGTGGTACCCTGATGACAGTGGCCCCCGACAATTTACAAAATTGTTACGGTACAGCGGGAAGAAGACGGCACAGGGGCAAGTACGCCGTTTAGCTCTATTTATTATAGCACAGGAAATGAGGCGTGTAACTTAATCCAAATATGTATATTGTGTGACTATGTGTAGTGATTAACTGATTCGTGTTACCAGGAGTGTTGAGCGAGGTGCGGAAGTCCCTGGAGGGCAAGGCAAGCTCAGAGGTCCAGGGACAGGCAGGAGGTCAGGGGCAAAAGCGAGGCGTCAAAGTCCGTGTCCAGGCGGGAGGTCGAGATCCAGAAAGGCAGCTAGGGAACCAGAGGGAATACGAGACACACAGCTTGTAACCAGGGAACGGAGGAATGCTGCTGGATGGCGACACAGGAACACAAGACAAATGAACACGGAGGGGGAGAAAGACAGAGAGAGTGCACATAGAGCTAGACACGTGTGGGATTACAGTACGGAACAGGTAGCAACGTTCTGGACCGGAGCGCAGGTTTGCGCTGACTTAAGAAGCGCAAGGGACTCATTAGCGTCAGGTGTGTTGATTGCAGATTTTGAACTGCTGCGCTGGAGTGCGGCCATGGCCCTGAGGAGAGGCACGTGCACGGGAGCGCGCCGTGGAGTGGAGTGTGACTGGAAGTGTGCTGGAGAGACACGCGCAGGGGCGTGCCCAGAGATGCGCTTGGCGGAGCGCACTGAGGAATGCGCAGCGGCATGCGCTTGCGCCGTGACAGAAAACTGAGGACCGCTGTCTGACACCACATCCATGGGGATCCCGTGAAGGTGAACCACATGAGTAACCACTTGGCGGTTTCCAGGGAGGAGGGAAGTCTACAAAGGGGGACAACATGTGTGAATTTAGAGAATCTGTCTACAATGGTGAGGATGACGGAAAACCCCCTGGAGATGGGTAGACCCGAGAGGGGATGGGAAGAGGCTGCAGCAACCCCGCAGGAGCTTGATGGGAAGCTTGGCTCCTGGCGCAGACAGGGCATGCAGCCACAAACCATTTCGTGTCAGTGTGAATGGTTGGCCACCAGAACCGCTGAGTGAGCTGAAACTCGGTGCGTCTGACACCTGGGTGGCAGGAAATCTCGGAGGTGTGAGCCCAAGACAGGACCTCTGAACGGAGGTTTCTCGGCATGAAAAGTCGGCCAGAGGGCAGCCAGCAGGGGATGGGAGTCCTTGATAGCCTCCGACACACGCCTCTTAACCTCCCACTGTAATGTGCCCAGGATTTAGGACTGGGGAAGGATGGTCTCTGGGGGGGTGTCTTCTTTTGGGGGAGAGAACATCCTCGAGAAGGCGTCAGATTTTCCTTTGAGTGGACCAGGTCGAAACGTGATACAAAAGTCACACCTTGTGAGGAATAGGAACCACTGAGCCTGGCGGGGATTGAGACGTTGGGCAGAGCGTAGGTAGGCTTTGTTCCGATGATCTGTATAAATGACAAAGGGTTGTTTTGCACCCTCCAGCCAGTGCCTCTGTTCTTGTAGGGTGAATACCACTGCCAGAAGCTCTCGGTTCCCGATATCGTAGTTCCTCTCTGCAGGTGAAAGGGTTTTGGAGAAGAAGGCGCAGGGTGCAGCCTCTGATCGGAACTGGAACGCTGGAACAAAAAAACCTCTACCCCGGTGTCAGATGCGTCCACCTCGACAGAAATGGGAGATCATGATTAGAGTGAACTAACACAGGAGCAGAGGTAAAAAGGGATTTAAGGCATCAAAACGCCTGGTCAGCCTCTGAGGACCACACAAAAAGGACCTTAGTGGACGTTAATCTATTTACAGGTTGAGCTATTTTACAAAAGTCTTTAGTAAAACGTTGGTATCGACGTAGCCCGGTCTTTACAAAAAGCATTACAAAGCGAATTATATTCTTCATGAATCAACGAAAGATCAGGGGGCTGAAGAGTTACAAGAATGATAGGACTAGTAGGAGACGAAGCAGAGCGCAGACAGTGACTATGACAAAAAATACTCCAATTAGTCATTTTAAGTGTGGTCCAATCTATACCGGGACTTTGACATCACAGCAATGGAAGACCAAGAACTAAGGGCGCCGAACGAGAAGGCATTATAATTTTTTTTTACCTCCTCACGGTGATTACCAGAAATAAGGAGAGGTGTGGCGTGTGTCTGATAAGTAATAATAGCCAGGTGGCGCCCGTCCAGTGAGCTAACATTCTTAATGCGTTCAACACTCACAGTAGGAATCTCAAAGGTCTCAACAAGTCCACGGTCAATGTTCTCATCTGCCCTTGAGTCAATTAGTGCCTTAATAGGACAAGACCCTTACGCCCATGACAGAGTACCTTCCACTCGGAGTCTCCCCACCAGCAAAGAAGATTCAGATGTTGCCGCAGGAGCAGGCGGCGAAGGTGGTAATCTCCCCCAAGGAAGACTTACGGTGGAAGATGAACTGCCCCTGTTAGGGCGCGAAGAAGGTAGTGGAGACCCTGGAAGTGGAATCGCCAAGTGCCATTCAGCTGCCAAGGTGCTGCTTAAGTAGCACCAGAGAAGCAGCTGTGTACGTCTCACAACTCCGCCCACAAAGGGAATACAGGAACTCTGGGGGGAAGGAGAAATGTAGTAAGTACAAGGTCAACTGCAAGAGGAAAACTTAAAATACAAACCACAAGGTGGCAGCAGGTGCTGACACTGATCATTAAATAGACCCCCCTTTTAGACCAGTTGATATGCCGTTTGTTTTCTGCTCTGCCCCCATCTCCCTCGTGGAGGGAGGGGGCACAGGTTCGGTGGCCACGGATGAAGCGCTGGCTGTCCAAAGTCAGGACCGGGGTGGACTGCTCACCTGTGCATCGGTTGGGGAAGTCTCTGCGCTGCTGACCTGTCTCCGCTTGGGATGGTCTCCTGCTGGCCCCACTATGGACTGGACTCTCACTATTATGTTAGATCCACTATGAACTGGACTCTCACAATATTATGCTAGATCCACTCAACGTCCATCTGCTGTCCTCTCCATGGTTTCTCATTGTCCCATTGGGTTGAGTTTTTCCTTGCCCTGATGTGGGATCTGAACCGAGGATGTCGTTGTGGCTTGTGCAGCCCTTTGAGACACTCGTGATTTAGGGCTACATAAATAAACATTGATTGATTGATTGATTGATGTTATTCGGTGTTGAATTCAACAACGATGGACCATGCTCGAACACTTGCTATGAGTAATTATAATTTTTTTATAATTAGTATAATTTTATCTGTCAACAAGTGCATGTGTCACTGAGCAAACCCATGCATGTAACTTTAGCATTCAAGTTTGCTTCTGAACTGCTCTCTTAAAGGAGAACTGCACTTTTTGGGGAATTTTGCTAATCCTTATGAGAGACAAGAAGACAAAAGTTTTTTTTTTGCATTCTAAAATGTAAAAATCAGCTCGTTCTTGGTGGCTGGCAATACAGCTAAAGGAAGCAATCAATTCTACCTCTAAATTACTTTAAAATTGCATTCAAAAACCGTCAACAATACTTATTTATGTTCCGTAACCTGTATAATAACTAAGCGGTAGCAATAATATTATTGTAAGAGCGAAAACTGAGGAACACTTTTTCTAGCGTAGTAACACATCGCCATGCTTCGGTGTTAGTTGTAAAAGCTAGCTACGGAAAGAGATAAGCTAGCTTCTTCGACAACATGAAACGCCTTTGAGTTTGTAATGCACTGCGATAAGACACCAATCTGTACTGACTGAAAAACATGAACAATCATATTACAGTATCTGAGAAGTATTAGCCCACATTTCATGTATTGTTTGTACACAGCTAGCCAGACAGCATACTGTAGTTGTAATAACACACATAATCAATCAATCAATCAATCAATCAATGTTTATTTATATAGCCCTAAATCACAAGTGTCTCAAAGGGCTGTACAAGCCACAACGACATCCTCGGTACAGAGCCCACATACGGGCAAGGAAAACTCACCCCAGTGGGACGTCAATGTGAATGACTATGAGAAACCTTGGAGAGGACCGCATATGTGGGTAACCCCCCCCCCCCCTCTAGGGGAGACCGAAAGCAATGGATGTCGAGTGGGTCTGACATAATATTGTGAAAGTCCAGTCCACAGCGGATCCAACACATCAGCGAAAGTCCAGTCCATAGTGGGGCCAGCAGGAACCATCCCGAGCGGAGACGGGTCAGCAGCGTAGAGATGTCCCCAACCGATGCACAGGCTAGTGGTCCACCCCGGGTCCCAACTCTGGACAACCAGCACTTCATCCGTGGCCACCGGACCTGTGCAACTCCCCCTCCATAAGGGAGAGGGGAGCAGAAGAGAAAAGAAAAGAAAAGAAACGGCAGATCAACTGGTCTAAAAAGGGAGTCTATTTAAAGGCTAGAGTATACAAATGAGTTTTAAGATGGGACTTAAATGCTTCTACTGAGGTAGCATCTCTAACTTTTACCCGGAGGGCATTCCATAGTATTGGAGCCTGAATAGAAAACGCTCTATAGCCCACAGACTTTTTTTGGGCTCTGGGAATCACTAATAAGCCGGAGTTCTTTGAACGCAGATTTCTTGTCGGGACATATGGTACAATACAATCGGCAAGATAGGCAGGAGCTTGACCGTGTAGTATTTTATACGTAAGTAGTAAAACCTTAAAGTCACATCTTAAGTGCACAGGAAGCCAGTGCAAGTGAGCCAGTATAGGCATAATATGATCAAACTTTCTTGTTTTTGTCAAAAGTCTAGCAGCCGCATTTTGTACCAACTGTAATCTTTTAATGCTAGACATAGGGAGGCCCGAAAATGATACGTCACAGTAATCGAGACGAGACGTAACGAACGCATGGATAATGATCTCAGCGTCGCTTGTGGACAAAATGGAACGAATTTTAGCGATATTACGGAGATGAAAGAAGGCCGTTTTAGTAACACTCTTAATGTGTGAGAGAGTTGGGTCGAAGATAATACCAAGATTCTTTACCGAGTCTGCTTGTGTAATTGTTTGGTTGTCAAATGTTAAGGTGGTATTATTAAATAGATGTCGGTGTTGAGCAGAACCGATAATCAGCATTTCCGTTTTCTTAGCGTTGAGTTGCAAAAAGTTAGTGGACATCCATTGTTTAATTTCATTAAGACACGCCGCCAGCTGACTACAATCCGACGTGTTGGTCAGCTTTAGGGGCATGTAGAGTTGGGTGTCATCAGCATAACAGTGAAAGCTAACACCGTATTTGCGCATGATGTCACCTAGCGGCAGCATGTAAATACTAAAGAGTGCAGGGCCAAGAACCGAACCCTGGGGAACTCCGCACGTTACCTTAACATAGTCCGAGGTCACATTGTTATGGGAGACACACTGCATCCTGTCAGTAAGATAAGAGTTAAACCAAGACAAGGCTAAGTCTGACATCCCAATACACGTTTTGATACGCTCTAATAAAATATTATGATCAACAGTATCAAAAGCGGCGCTAAGATCAAGAAGCAGCAACATAGATGACGCATCAGAATCCATCGTTAGCAATAGATCATTAGTCATTTTTGCGAGGGCTGTCTCCGTAGAGTGATTTGCCCTGAAACCGGATTGAAAAGGTTCACAGAGATTGTTAGACGCTAAGTGTTCATTTAGCTGCTGTGCTACATTTTTTTAGAGGATTTTCGAGATAAACGGAAGGTGGGACACCGGCCGGTAGTTTATCAAGAGATCAGGATCGAGGTTAGGTCTTTTGAGTAGGGATGTCCGATAATGGCTTTTTGCCGATATCCGATATTCTGATATTGTCCAACTCTTTAATTACCGATACCGATATCAACCAATACCGATATCAACCGATATATGCAGTCGTGGAATTAACACATTACTATCCCTAATTTGGACAACCATGTATGGTGAAGATAAGGTACTTTTAAAAAAAAATAAAAAAATAAGATAACTAAAATAAAAACATTTTCTTGAATAAAAAAGAAAGTAAAACAATATAAAAACAGTTACATAGAAACTAGTAATTAATGAAAATGAATAAAATTAACTGGTAAAGTTTAGTACTATTAGTGGACCAGCAGCACGCACAATCATGTGTGCTTACAGACTGTATCCCTTGCAGACTGTATTGATATATATCGATATATAATGTAGGAACCAGAATATTGATAACAGAAAGAAATGGGGGAGGGAGGTTTTTTGGGTTGGTGCACTAATTGTAAGTGTATCTTGTGTTTTTTATGTTGATTTAATAAAAAAACAAAAACAAAAAACAAAAACCGATACAGATAATAAAAAAAACCGATACAGATCATTTCCAATATTACATTTTAACACATTTATCGGCCGATAATATCGGCCTGCCGATATTATCGGACATCCCTACTTTTGAGTAGAGGATGAATAACCGTTTTTTTGAATGCTAGGGGAACAGTGCCAGAGGAAAGTGATAAGTTTATAATATTTAACACTGATGGACCTAATATAACAAAAAGCTCCTTAATAAGTTTCCCAGGAATTGGGTCAAGTAAACATGTTGTTTGTTTTGTCCCATTTACACATTTTAACAATTCCTCCAATGTTATTTCATCAAAGAGAGAGAAACTATTTTGGAGGGCAGTGTCCGTCGTATATACAGTCGTATCTGTGTTAGTAGAATCCAGTTGTAGCTGGGATGCATTGTCTTTAATCTCTTTTCTAATGAGTAAAATTTTCTTATTAAAGAAATTCATGAAGTCATCTGCTGAGTGGGTGGAGCTACTGGGAGGAGTCCCTTGTTGGGTTAGCGATGCTACTGTACTAAACAAAAATTTAGGATCATTTTTGCTGAGGTGGATGAGATTTGAGTAATATTTAGCTTTAGCTGAGGTAAGCATGCGTTTATAAGTTATTAAACTATCACTCCATGCTTGATGGAAAACCTCAAGTTTAGTCGCACGCCATTTGCGTTCCAGCTTTCTACATGATAATTTATGGGCTTTAGTTTCTTCTGTAAACCATGGGGTACGCCTTTTAGGGGCCCTTTTTAGCTTTAGCGGTGCTACACTATCAATGGTGTTGCGCAGGGCGTCGTTAAAGTTGTTAGTTAGGTTATCAATAGAGCCCACATAATTTGGGAATGGTGCCATTACCGAAGGCAGTAGGTCAGCAAGAGTCGTCGTTGTGGCAGCATTAATGTTGCGGCTGCTATAGTAGTTATTATTATTATTATTAGTTTGTTGACAATGAGTCAGAACTTCGAATTTTATAAGGTAATGATCGGACATTACTTTAGTGTACGGGAGTATCGTAACTTTAGAGGTGATGACACCCCTGACAAGCACTAGATCTATCGTATTACCGTTGCGATGCGTGGGTTCATTTATTATTTGTGTAAGACCACAGCTATCAATTATAGTCTGGAGCGCCACGCACGGAGGGTCCGATGGGGTATTCATATGGATATTAAAGTCCCCCATTATGATTATATTGTCGGCGTGCGTCACTAGATCAGCAACAAACTCTGAGAATTCACTGATAAAGTCCGAATAGGGCCCAGGGGGGCGGTACATAACAGCCAGGTGGAGAGGCAGCGGTGTGACAAACCTCATAGTGAGCACCTCAAATGAGTTATATTTATTATTTACGATAGGTGTAAGATTAAAGTTTTCATTGTATATTAGTGCGACACCCCCTCCCCTTTTAAGAGGACGGGCAACATGTGCATTCGTATAGTTAGGAGGAGATGCCTCATTTAGCGCAAAAAAATCGTCTGGTTTGAGCCAGGTCTCGGCGAGACCAACGACGTCAAGTTTGTTGTCTCTAATGACCTCATTAACTAATAACGTTTTGGAAGATAATGATCTTATGTTTAAAAAGCCCATATTATAGGTAGTGGGCTGTTTTGAGGATTGTTTGTTGAAATTATCCAAAGTAGCAATATTAATAATGTTGCGTTTATTATGCATAGTGCACTTTAAATAGTTTCGATCATATCTAGGAATTGATACGACGGGAATTTTCAGATTGTTTGCTTGGTGCTGCGATAAATTGAACGCATCATAGTTAGCCACCTCAGTAGATTGCATGTCTGCCTCTGACACAGTCACAGCAGAAAAAACATTATGTGAGTTGTGTTTTATTCTAAGAGAATTGCTGTGTGTGCAGGGATTATCCAGCCTGGCGCTGGCTAGTTCTAGCTTAAATGACTCCTTACCCGGACTCGCGCTTCTTTGAGGGTTAGCCTTTCGCTTTGTTGTTAGCCCCGCTCGGCATCCCCGCTTCTGCTTCCGCTCACACCGCTTACGTCTCCTCCATTGACGGTCCCCGCAGATACTTGACTCCGGTGCTACAAAGGCCGCTCGATGTAGCCCGCAAAGTATTCCCATGCTAGCGAGGAGGTCCACCGTACATGCATCTTTCAGTCTATAACGACCCGATCTATCCACATCCAAAATTGCTGTCGGTCGTATGTGATCACAGAGTGTCCACGCTTTGAGCCAGCCATGAAATTGACAGAATTGACGGGTATTTTTGCCAAATCGCTCTACACTCCCAAGAGCGTCTGCAAGCCGCAGCCTTTAGGGCGCCGCCATTTTGTCTAAGATGTGCTGTGTGTATCGTGATTAACATTAAAGTGTGACTTACTCAATGGAGGGGACGTTTTTTCCGGTTTATTTGGGTAAGCTTAGCCCCAATTTTCACATTTATAGCGTCAAAGTCACTGTCACCCCACTCTCTCAGCTTCCGTCTGCTCAAAATGTCTCACCCTTCCTCCGTGCTCGCTTTTATAAGCAGTAGTTCATCCTCAGTATGTTCAGGTTCAAAAAGACAATGTTGTGAATCCTAATTTGTCCGAAAATAGTCATCTTTGTTGTCCATAATCGATTCTGCCATGATTAGAACACACACGCGCGTTTGTTTCCGGAGGGAGGAACACATACTTTTTGCCAGAAGTCAGACGTGTGCTGCTGAGGAAACAGAAATCAATGCACTGAAGAAATCAGTCCCGGAAATGATTGAAATAATCAAAATACGGTAAATATTGTACATATTACATATTGTTATGGACGTGTCTGTTACTACATTACATATATACTTGCAGTGTGTATATAAAATGTTGCTGGAGGGTTTTAAAGTTGTTTTAGAGGGCTTTGAAGGTTACAACCGTGACTCCCATTAGACGCACCTTTCAAGCGTTTTTATCATCTTTAAAATCCTCGTAAAAAAAAAGACGTTTGTTCTTGTCTGCCATAATGATTGTGAACGATAAGCAAAATTCCCAAAAAAGTGCAGTTCCCCTTTAACTTTAGCTGAAAAGGCTGCCAATGCATGCAGGAGCTCAAATACGGGGAGTCAAATTGTATATAGTTATATACAGTTAGTTACATTGGGCGGGTCGTGAGCTGGATGTGATGTTAATAACATCCCCGCAATAGACACATGGCCACTTCATTAGGCACCCCTGCACATCTAAAATAAGCGATGTATCACCACTGCTGCATCTGGTGGACGCCAAGGAGACTCTTTTCATTCACATTGTTACATATATGAAAGTGAATGGGGAAGTCATCAGAGGTGGGTCGAAACACTACGTTTACTACGTTACATTTACTTAAATGTCAGTGTAGTTTTATTGTAACATACTTTTTACTTTTACTTGAGTATTTTTGTGAAGAAGAGACGCTACTTTTACTCCGTTACATTGAGATTTTTCCGAATTTTATTCCGAGCGTTACTTTTATTTATATCATTATTGTTTGTAAGTCTTACCAATTTATAAGACTGGTGACAAACACCAGTTTACAAACGACAGACCTGTTTCTTTACTTCCACAATTTTCTAAAATTATTGAAAAACTATTTAAGAACAGATTAGACAGATTCATGAATAAAAATTAAACACTCACAGACAACCAATACGGATACAGAGCCAACATTTCAACATCAATGACATTAATCGAAATAACGGAAGAGATAACCAATGCAATAGATAGCAAAAATGTCCTCCTGCAGTGTTTATGGATTTAACAAAAGCACTTGACACAATCAATCATAAAATCTTAATTAACAAATTAGAAAGGTATGGAATCAGAGGGTTGGCCTTGAACTGGGTAAGGACCTACTTAACCAACAGGAAGCAATACGTGAAGATAGGCGAACACCTGTCTACAGAGCTGAAAATATTTTGTGGTGTACCTCAGAGATCAATACTGGGAACAAAATTGTTCAATCTTTATAAAAACAACATTTGTAAAGTTACAAAGGAATTAAACATAGTATTATTTACAGATGATAAAACTGTGTTAAGTTCAGGAGAGAACACACAAAAGCTAATACAAATAACAGAAGAAATTAACAAATTAAAAAGATGGTTTGACAAAAACAGACAATCTTTGAATCTCAGTAAAACTAAAATAATGTTATTTGGTAAAAGTAGAAGGGAAAGTCAAACACAAATACAAATAGATGGAGTAGACATTGAAAGGGTCAAAGAAAACACATTTGAAATGAACTGGAAACCTCATGTAAAAAATATACAACAAAGTAGCAAGAAACACGTCAATAATGAATCAAACAAAACATGTTCTAGACCAAAAATCACTCCATATTCTCTACTGCTCACTAGTGTTACCATATCTGAGTTATTGTGTAGAAATACGGGGAAACAACAAAAAATGTGCGCTTCATTCACTAACGGTGTTATAAAAAAGATCCATTAGAATAATACATAATGTTGGATATAAAGAACATACAAACCCTTTATTTATTAAATCAAAAATATTGAAATTCAACGATTTGGTGCATTAACAAACAGCTAAAATTATGTACAAAGCAAACTATAACCTGCTACCCAAAAATGTTCAACAATTCTTCCCAACAAAAGAGGAGAAATATAACCTTAATTTAAAACATTTGTATGCACGTAAAACACTTAAAACCTTTTGCATATCGGTATGTAGAATTAAATTATGGAACGGATTAACCAAATAAATCAAACAAAGCACCAATATGATCCAGTTTAAGAGACTGTTCAAACTACAAGTGTTCACAAAGTACAAAGAAGAACAATTATGATAAACACCTTGAAAAATTATTTTTTTAAGATAATTTTTATTTACGTATTTATTATTTGTTTACTTACTTATGGTATATTATTTATTAATTATGTATTTATTCACTGTTCTGTTACTAACAGAGAACAAGGAAATGGGATAAAACTGCTATGATATGAAAAGGGGTAGGATTAAATAAGCTCTGCTTCTTCCTACTCCTTTTCGGATGTGCTGTAATGAAACAACTGGAAATATGTGATGCATTACATTGTATTGTATGCATATTCGAAATAAACTCAAACTGAAATTGTTTTGTCAGCGAGCCTTCTTTCGGCAGGCATTGTCACATGACTGTGTTTCACCTATCCAACAAATGCTTGAGTGACGTTGTAATGGCCGCAGGGATCCATCCATATATATAAATAATGTCAGTCAAAATTAGCTTGTGCTCAGCTGGGAATAAGAGAATATACACTCATAATTTCATTCATTTCTGAATAATTATGAACTCTTAAAGGCATATCAAATAATGGTAATATAAAACATTTAAATGAATTATTAGGCAGGATTCATTGGCGTGGTATTAAAAATAAGCCTGATTTTGTTGTGGTTGATGGTCTTATGTTTTTTATCCATCCATCCATCCATTTTTTATCGCTTGTCCCTCTCAGGGTTGCAGGGGGTACTGGAGCCTATCCCAGCTGCATTCAGATTTATTGTTTAACATGTTCCCAGCTGTCAATTAATAAGTACAGACCTAACTGCTTGGCATCTCTGCCTGTCGCACCTCCTCCAGTGCACTTCGAGGTCAGCTGCAGGGTCGTCAGCTGGTGCCACCGTTCACTGATGTTTCGCCCCCAAGCCAGGACACCTCGCGGTGGGGGGGCAGTGGCTAAGCGGGGACGTCTCCCTGCGCCACTCCCTGCAACTGACCTCAATGGGGTGTTGAGCCCCAAGTGTTGTCCCTCCTTCTTAGCCACATCCAGAAACTTGCCTTCTCTGCCTCCTCTGCCAACTCCTTAATGGCCCTCCTCAGGCTGTAACCGGTCATTCCCGCCGCACGCAGGAGCCGGGTCGCAGAACCTCCTACGAAGCCCCTGCATCCGATCTCCACGGGGTGAATGGACGCAGACCAGCCTCCCCCCTTGCAGTCCTCTGCCAGGTCGCTGTACTTTGACCGTTTGAACTCATGTGCTACTGGTATTCCCTCCTCCCATGGCACGGTTAGTTCAATGATGAGGACTTTCTTATCAGCTGAAGACCACATCACAACGTCTGGTCTTAGCGTTGTCTGTATGACCTCAGTTGGGAAGACTAGCAGCTTGTCCAGGTCAACGCGCATCTCCCAGCCCTTACCAGGGGTAAGCAGAAGTGATGATCTTCCCGCCTCTGTCTTCTGTCCTACCTCTCCTGGTTTGATGAAATTGATGTTTGGCCGATGGCGATCTGTGGCGTTGTTTGCCCCGACTCTGCATCTCTCCAACAGCTCTGCCAACTTCCTCAGCACCTGATTGTGTCGCCACCGGAAGCGCCCCTGCGTCAGCGCGACGTTGCAACCTGAAAGGATATGTTTGAGTCCTGCATTGTCTTTGCTGCACAGGGAGCACTTGCCCTCGCTTCCGAACCATTGGGCGAGGTTTCGAGGGCATGGCAGGGTGTCATACGCTGCCCTCACGAGGAAGCTAAGCCGAGATTGAGGAGTTCGCCAGATGTCGGCCCAGGTTATGACTCTTTTGATGGTATCCTCCCAGCGAGTCCATGCCCCCTGTTTTCCCTGGGATACGGCCTTGATCCAATACTGGTCTTGCGCCACTTGTGTGACCTCTTCCACCACCATGGCCTTCCTCTGCTGTCTCGTGGCTTTGGACCAGAACTGGACTGGTTGCCCCCATCCCAGTCCTGCCCGGCTGTCTTGGACTCTTCCCAGAATCTCCTTGTACTTCAGCCTTGAGACAGCTTGGTCCACTTCCACCTGAGCCTTCCACTTTCGTCCAGTGCGGACAGTCACCGCTGCACTCTTCACAGCTTCGTCTCTTGATTCCCTCAACTCCAGTACAAGGCGAGTCTTCTCCTGCCTGTAACCCAGATTGATTGACTTCAGAGGAAGTTGCAGAATGTTCTTGCCGAAAAGACCTGTGTCCGAGAAACAGCGGGGGAGGCCCAGCCACTTCCTGATATAACCGTTGGCGATGCTGTCCATCTTGCTGGCCTGAGAAGATGGAATTTCGGCTACTTTCAGCGGCCACATTACGCGGTGGAAAAGTGTGAAGTGGTAACACCAAACCTTCAGCTTCCCAGGAAGTTGGCTGCCGTCGATCCTTACGAGCCCCTCTTTTAGTTGTTTCTGGACCACCCTCCCCATCTGCCTGTCCGAAAGCTCTGCTGTATACTCCCTCCCGAGGCTTCGTATGGGCTGCTCTGCCAGGAGTGGAATCTTCTCACCTCCTGCTGTGAAGACTGTCCTGTCATCTCTCACACCCTTCCTGATGGACAGGCTCCTGGACTTAGCAGGCTTTATCTTCATCCTCGCCCAGACGGTGAGTTCGTCGAAACGCTTGAGGAGTCGTGCTGTACATGGGGCGGTCTGTAGGATGCTTGTCACATCATCCATGAAACCTCTCAGAGCGGGGAGTCTTCCTCCTGACGGTGTTTTCAGGCCTCTGACCATTTGCCTTGCTCCAATGAGTAACACTTCAAATGCAGCCACAAAGAGGATTGGTGATATGGAGCAGCCCATGGCAATTCCCACTTCCAACCGCTGCCATCCTGTCATGTAGTCATCTACTGAGAAGCACATGTGTAGGTTGTTGAAATACTTGGCTATGATGTTACTGACACACACAGGAACGTGGAAGAAATTCAGGGCAAACTCAACCAGCTTGTGTGGTACTGAGCCATAGGCATTTGCCAGGTCGAGCCATACCACGTGGAGGTTGCTCCTCTCTCTTTTGGCACGCTGTATCTGATCCCAAATCACGGATGCATGCTCTATGCACCCCGGAAAGCCTGGCAATCCTGCTTTTTGACAGCTTGTATCGATGTAGCAGTTGTTGCTGAGGAAGCTGGATATCCTTTTTGCCAGGACAGAGAAAAATACTTTTCCCTCCACGTTCAGTAAAGCGATTGACCTGAACTGGCTGATGTTGGTTGAATTTTGCTCCTTGGGGATGAATATTCCAACTGCCTCTTGCCACTCCGCTGGAATGGATTGCTTCTTCCACACAACACTCATGAGCTTCCACAAGATTGTGGTCACTTGCGGACAGTTTTTATACACCTTGTAAGGAAGCCCGTTTGGTCCTGGTGCAGAGGCTGATCTGGCTTTCTTAAGGACTTCTTTAATCTCGCTCAGCCTAGGTGGGGAAGTGTCGAATGGGGTCTCTGGGGGCTCTGGACGTGGCACATGGCCCGGTGAACCAAGTGGTGTATCTTTGGCTGCATCCGTATACTGGTCCTTGATGTGTTGTTCCAGATCCTCTTTCGCGATGGACAGCTTGCCACTTCGCTTTTCGTCCAGGAGCTGACGGGCAAACCGGAAAGGATCCTTGAAGAAGTCTTTTCTTTCCTTCTCCTTTCGTTTCCGGCGCCTTCTGAGTCTCTCTGCCCGACGCAGCTTGGCAAGACGCTGCTTGAGATCATCCCATAGCACTTTGAGCCCTTCTTTTTCCTCCGCGGCTGCTTTCCTCCACCTCTTACGCAACTGGCGCCTGTTGGTTATAAGCCCCTTGATGTCCCTCTCCCTCCGTCCTTCGTGCTTCTGGGCTGTGGCTCGCTTGGTCGCGCTCTCTCCGAACTTCTCTCTGCACTCCTCATAAATGATGTTACTCAGCGAGGTTAGTTTACGCTCAACCGTTCCTCGCAGGGAATGCTCCAGTACCCCTCTCAGGTGATCATCAAGCTTGCGCCATTCTGCTTGGTTGCTTGCCTTCGGCCACTTGATCTTCTTGCGCCTTTCTGGATGTTTGCGTTGGCTCTCTGACTGTGCAACTCTCTGGGGAACTGCATGAGCTTCGCTCTCGGGTGCTGCATTCATCTCCCCTCCTGCTTCCACTGCCGTTTCCCCCTCAGCATTACTGGGACCCTCTGCACTGTGGTTTGTCACCTGGCATTGGGTCTCTTCCGTCTGACCTGCCGAAGCAGCGCGGTTATGCTGGTCGGGAGTACTCCCACACTTCATTCTCCCTTGATGAATCCGCAGTCCTTTAAAAGAAGTCACCTTCTGCCACCCGCATTTACACTTCCGGAGAACCTTCTCATTGTCGTTTTCCGTTCCGTTTGTCACCGTTTGATCCGTCAGAATAGGCCCATCTTCCATCCCGCCTCTCGGAGGGCCTTCGGGTTGTTTTTCCTTATGCCTTTTCGTAGTCAGTTTGTAGGTGCTTCCTCATGAGGAAGCAAGTGGGTAAGGTGACTAACCGCCCACTCCTAGTACGGTCTCTCCCGTCGTCCCCCGGTCTTTCCCGGTTGCCCACCAGACTTTCCTGGCTGCCAACTGCTCTTTCACAGTAGTCGCTGGTTCCCCAGAAGTGTCAATTAATAAGTACAGACCTAACTGCTTGGCATCTCTGCCTGTCGCACCTCCTCCAGTGCACTTCGAGGTCAGCTGCAGGGTCGTCAGCTGGTGCCACCGTTCACTGATGTTTCGCCCCCAAGCCAGGACACCTCGCGGTGGGGGGGCAGTGGCTAAGCGGGGACGTCTCCCTGCGCCACTCCCTGCAACTGACCTCAATGGGGTGTTGAGCCCCAAGTGTTGTCCCTCCTTCTTAGCCACATCCAGAAACTTGCCTTCTCTGCCTCCTCTGCCAACTCCTTAATGGCCCTCCTCAGGCTGTAACCGGTCATTCCCGCCGCACGCAGGAGCCGGGTCGCAGAACCTCCTACGAAGCCCCTGCATCCGATCTCCACGGGGTGAATGGACGCAGACCAGCCTCCCCCCTTGCAGTCCTCTGCCAGGTCGCTGTACTTTGACCGTTTGAACTCATGTGCTACTGGTATTCCCTCCTCCCATGGCACGGTTAGTTCAATGATGAGGACTTTCTTATCAGCTGAAGACCACATCACAACGTCTGGTCTTAGCGTTGTCTGTATGACCTCAGTTGGGAAGACTAGCAGCTTGTCCAGGTCAACGCGCATCTCCCAGCCCTTACCAGGGGTAAGCAGAAGTGATGATCTTCCCGCCTCTGTCTTCTGTCCTACCTCTCCTGGTTTGATGAAATTGATGTTTGGCCGATGGCGATCTGTGGCGTTGTTTGCCCCGACTCTGCATCTCTCCAACAGCTCTGCCAACTTCCTCAGCACCTGATTGTGTCGCCACCGGAAGCGCCCCTGCGTCAGCGCGACGTTGCAACCTGAAAGGATATGTTTGAGTCCTGCATTGTCTTTGCTGCACAGGGAGCACTTGCCCTCGCTTCCGAACCATTGGGCGAGGTTTCGAGGGCATGGCAGGGTGTCATACGCTGCCCTCACGAGGAAGCTAAGCCGAGATTGAGGAGTTCGCCAGATGTCGGCCCAGGTTATGACTCTTTTGATGGTATCCTCCCAGCTGAATGAATATCAGGTCCTACCCGTAACTCCTTAATTAGCGTAGTGGCAACGAGACCCGGAGAACGTGGGTGCGTTTGTTATTTTTGATTCCATCTCACCAATCAAACGTAGCCTAGCAGTCACATGACTCTATTTCATCAATCCAATTAGTCTGGCATTCTTCCTTGCTAGGAATAACAAGCCAGTGGCATGATACAATAGAAACCTCCTTGTTTAACATGTCACAATTAATTATGTGACATGACACCAGCACGTCCCGACTGTTTAAGACAACCGGTAAGCAGAAACCTTCTAAAATAGTTCACTAAAAAAGCGAACTTTTTGTATGTCTCTGATTTTCCTAATAACTACAAGTGTCATTTAAACACATTAAAACATTACCAATAACACTCAATGCCAGTGGAAATTTGTAGTTATGTTAGATCCGAAACTTGAAAGTTACTCGAGCTAGCTTAAAAAACGGAATTATTTGACGAATCAGACTAATTAAGTGCATAGAAACGTACTGTTAAAAAGTGACATGACGTCAGACAAGGCTGCACAAATCTTCAATGATTACTTTCATACTAGTAAAAAGAAGATTGAATGCAGCTGGAATAGGCTCCAGCACTCCCCGGTACTCCGAGAGGGACAAGCGGTAGAAAAAGGATGGATTTATATTATGTGCTGTCATCTGTGTCAGTAGAAATGTTCACAATCCAGCCTACGATAAATTCCACTTCCAACTAGAGAAAACATGCTGCAATAAATTGTGCATGAATTTTATTGTTTTACACACACACACACACACACACACACACACACACACACACACACACACACACACACACACACACACACACACACACACACACACACACACACACACACACACACACACACACACACACACACACACACACACGTTTACACCAATTACAATGGTCGTCCAAGAACCATTAAAAATAGCTACTAAAGAAATCAGAAGTTACTCACAAGTTACTCAATGCTTGAGTTGTTTTTTCACTGAATACTTCCTTACTCTTACGCAAGTAATTATTTTGATGACTTTTTTTTTACTTTGAATGGAGTCATAATGTTCTAAAGTAATGGTACTCTTAAAGGGGAACTGCACTTTTTGGGTGAATTTTGCCTAATGTTCACAATCATTATGGAATACATGACATGGATGTTATTTCTTTTTCTTTGCATTCTAAATATTAAATAAATGCAATCAATTGTTAGCTTACAATGGAGCCAATGGGAGCCGCACAATACCGCCTATAAAGCCTTTAAAAAACATCCAAACACCTTCATTAAGGTTTTATATACATGATGTAAGTATATATGTAATGTAGTAACAGGCACATTTATTTAATATTTTTATGTATTTTGATCATTTTAAGCATACACAGAGCATTAATTTCAAAAACACATCACAATTGCTTTATTTTTTCTTCATCACACTGCAAAAAGTCAGTGTTCAAAAACAAGAAAATAAATAAATAATTAGGGGTATTTTATTTGAACTAAGCAAAACTGCCAATAGAACAAGAAAATTTGGCTTGTCAAGACTTTACAAAACATGTAAAATTAGCTAACCTCAATGACCCAAAAATACCTTAAAATAATTATATTCTCGCTAATACCAAGTACAATTTTCATGGTAGAAAAAAAAGAGAGAACTTTTTGCTCAATATGTTGAAAAATATTCTTAAATTAAGTAAATGCTAGTGCCATTATCTTGACATAATGATATGTGCTCGGCATCATGATTTTATTTTTCATGCTTGAAGTAAAAAATTATTACTTTAAAAAAGTAGTTTTATACTTGTGAGTGTTGATGACACACCTTTGCAACAGTTGATATTCTAGTTTCAAGCATGTTTTACTCAATATAGGTCATAAAATCTCAGCAACAAGCTGTAATATCTTACTGAGATCATGTACGACCAAAACCCTTAAAACAAGTAAAAAACTCTAACATAAAATCTACTTAGTGAGAAGAATTATCTTATCAGACAGAAAATAAGCAAATATCACCCTTATTTGAGATATTTAATCTTACTTAGATTTCAGTTTTTGCAGTGCACTGATTATTACTCACTGCAGACATTTGAGCCAACAAACATAATAAAACATCACTTGTGTCATAATCCTCACAAAGAAATGGAGGAGTGGCACGGGAGGAACATGCGTCTTTTTGTGTCGTCCTCACCAGTTTCGGGTCCTAAATGGGTGTCAAAGTGTACCAACTTGTCGGATTTCTTACTCAGACTTCTTCTGTCCAGGTGAGATGCATGAATTAAGATCTACAATAACCTTACAGGGAGCAAGGAAGGGAGAAAGCAGCAGACCACTCGATGATGTAAACAAGGCACACGGTAGAGATCATGGCGCCGCTATACATAGTTAGTCTGCATTAGGCCTGGTTCACACCAACGGCGCTTGCCGCGCTTTAAAGCGGCGAGCAAAGCGCCGTCATTTTTGTCAATTTTTCCACGAATATCCCGATCTCCGAAGTAATGTTATGCTTTGATACGCTCTAAAACGAATTATTTCCCGCTTTGTTACCGTTTCTCACGATTTGATGCCGCTTTGATCCCGCTTTGATACGCTTTAAATCACGCTTTGATACGTTTTATTACGCTTTATTGAACTTTATTACGCTTTGATGCAATTATTATTTTGTGAATTTGATGAATAAATTGCGAGCGCACACATAATATAATAAAAAAGAGAAATATGACAAAAAAATAAGAAAAAAATGTGAAAAACTCAGTATACTAAGTTTTCCCCACATTTTTTAGATTTATCTATTTATTTGATTTCTCTTTTTGTTTTATTATATACAAGATAAAACACATAATGTAATAAAAAAGAGAAATATGATAAACAAATAAGTAAAAAAAAATGTGAAAAACTCAGTATACTAAGTTTTCCCCACATTTTTTAGATTTATCTATTTATTTGATTTCTTTTTTTGTTTTATTATATACAAGATAAAACACATAATGTAATAAAAAAGAGAAATATGATAAACAAATAAGTAAAAAAAAATGTGAAAAACTCAGTATACTGTTTTCCAAACATTTTTTGTATTCATTTATTTTTTCAATTTCTCTTTTTTTCTGTTAAAGTATGTTTTATATCTTCATTTCTTTTATTTCTTTGTCATCTTAATAAATATCTATCTTTCATTTCTTATGCTAGTTGACAATAATAAAAGGCATTTCTTTTAAACGTAACATATTCTCTTTATTATTAAGGAAGATGTTATCAACATGTACAGCAAGCAACAAACTTGACCAAACAAAAAAGCACAAATAGTATCACTGTTCACCAATCAGGTTACATAATGTGGGGTTCATATGACAAAGGGTACATTATGTTGTTTGAGATGATACAAGAGAGTGGATCAACATTGTCCACAAAGTAGAAAGTTAAGAACCATTTTTGTTTACATTTTCATACAGAAAAATTATAGACAGTAATGTCAAACTGTAACATCAAACAGCAAACTCACAGAAGTACAGAAACAATGATCATCGTATAAAAAAGGCAATGATGCAAAAGAGAATGGATTTGTAATCCTGTGTTGGTTTTAAGTTTCAATGTCACTAGTCAATATCACAGTCACTTCCTATTTGTAGTTGTAGACTGGGGTCCGCGCTTTGAACCAAGATCTGTTAAGCTTTCCTACGCTTTGAGTCAAGCTTTGCTGAGCTTTGTCACGCTTTGATACGCTCTCGGCGCTTTATTCCATTCTTGACAGAGCGCCAAATTTTTTTAAACCGTTTAAAACATTTTGGCGATCTTGCCGCATGTCCCGCTTCACTACAAGCTTTCCCACGATCCATTACGACCCTCACGCTTTAATCACGCTTTGTTACGCTTTAACGCCGCTTTGCATGCCGCTTTAAAGTGCCGTCAAAGCGCCGTTGGTGTGAACCTAGCATTAGCGCTTATAATAACAATATCACTAACACTTGGTTAATATTTAGATCACAAAATGTAAATGGAGTATTGTTGGTGGTTTTTGAAAGGTTATTTATTGGATTTTATGGGCAAATTAGAGGAGCTCCCATTGGCTCCGCAGTATTTAAGTTTATTAAGTGAGATAGGCTCCACCACCCCCCGGGACACCGATAGAAAATGGATAGATGGAAGTTAGAATGCATAAAACATTTTTTTTTAAAATCCTTACGTTGTCATGTCTTTCATAACGGTTGTGAATGATAGTGCACCTCCCTTTAATTTGTGTAAAATTTTTGTGTACTCTACCCACCTCTGGTAGTCATTAAGAGACGTTATATTAATGTTCTCTGCAAAGTCTCAAGAGTGGTTATGACAGAAGCGAAAACTACTGAACAACAAAAAATCAAACAGAAAATATTCAAGACTGGACTTTCAATCAAAACAAGAAGTCATTAATACTGGGAGATCAACGCCAGAGCTGCCAGATTTGATTCAGGGGTGTGTGGTCCGAGGACAAAAAATAACTTGTTCATTTCAAAAGGATTGGTATACTGGGAAAGAATGGCTTTGTGGCTGTGCTACAAAAAACGTCTTTATTGCTTTCCCTGCCTTTTATTCTCAACGAGTGGCTGTGTTTGGACCCAAATGGGATATACTGAGGTGGCGACTTGTCCAGGGTGTACCCTGCCTTCCACCCGAATGCAGCTGAGATAGGCTCCAGCAACCCCGAGAGGGACAAGCGGTAGAAAATGAATGGATGGGATGGATCTGAAAAACCTTCCAAGAAGCCTCGAAAAACATGAAAGCTCGTCTGCCCACATTCAAGGTCAGATTTATTTAAAAACGTTTGGAATATCACGTATGGATCTGGCTCTAAATGAGACTTAATATCAGCATCCACAATGCCAATGTAAAGGAACATTGTGAGATATTAAAATACCTGATAAACACCACTTGCTTGTTGGGGAAACAGGAGCTTGAATGGCAATTATCTCAATTGAGAAAGAGAGACTTTTAAAACTTAAAGAAAAAGAGAAAAAGGAGGACTTCTACAACAAAGTCATAGAGATCGTCGTCCAGACGGAAAGGCGAATGGACTTCATTTACAAGTAAAGGTAAGATATACCGTCTAGTGCAGGGGTCCCCGAACTACGGCCCGCGGGCTGGATGCGGCCTGCCAGTGTCCAAAATCCGGCCCACGGGAAGTCCCAAGTTAAAAAAATTATTATTATTTTTTTTAAATCTGTCTTTTCTAACCCATTTTCTACCGCTTGCTACTTTTGGTGTCTCCTACCTGCTCAGGCATATCATATTTGTCTACAAATGCATTTTCCCATTGTCAAGTTCCACTTATTGACTCCGTAAAGGACACCAGGACAACTCGGATTTCCAATTGATCAACTTTATTTATCCAACTTTTTGGCTTTGTTGGTTTCTTTTCTGTTGATCTTTATTCAATCAGGTTGTTAACCTTCGAACACAAGTGTTAACAATGAAAAAACAATATATGTACAGGTATTTACAAAAAGGTTCAAATTCAACTGACTCAAACAGGTATTATTTTTAAAGTTAAATTTGCAAACTTTTAAATACCATTGTTTAAACTTTTAAATTATCTAACATTACTTTTCAAAAGGACTCTAGACACTTAGATTAAATGCATGTGAATGCACTGTCAAATTAACCAGTTTCAGTAAAATGAAACAAGTAAATCAGAAAAGTAGTTTTAGTCACTTTAAAGAAGTCAAAATTAATTGATCATTTAATTTAATCAATCAATCGTTTAATTACTTAATCGTTCACTCAATTAATCATTTAACTAATCATGCAATTAAGTAATCAATCATGTAAATTCATTACCATGATGGAACTGAGTAAATCCACCAAACGGAGTAAAGGTAAGTAAAAGGTAAGTATAATTAGCTTAATTAATAAGGTAGCTTAATTAGTAAGGTAAGTATAAAGGTAAGTATAATTAGCTTAACTTTAAGCAAAAGTTTTAACATTTTTATCCTTCAACTTTGCTTTTATCTTTATTACTTTTAACTTTGAACCATAATCTTTGACTTTTTATCCCTTTAAATTGAGCTTATTTAACAATTCAATTAACTCAAGCTTTTTAATTATCAAACAGTAAGAAAATACCCAGATGCAATCAATGCTCAAGGTTGGAGTAAATTTGCTGTGGTTCAAACTAAAAACAATTTAAGACAGGTAAGTAAACCAACATGTCAAGGTGAGTTTTAACAAATAAGCATTTCAGCATATTGCAAAGTGGGTATATTCACCGACCATTGGTGTGTTGGAAGTCTTTTAAAGATGGATCTTGTAGATTTTTGCGTCTTGCCGCTCTGCTTGCTTGCATGAAATGAGACAGCACCACCATTCCTTAACAGCTGCCTTGAATCAGCCAATTGGTGGCCATCTTGACCTTGGTGTTCTGGGAAATGTAGTTCTTTCTGGTACTTCACCAAGGAGTAAGATTAAGGAGGAGACAGCTCCTTACTTCCAGGGCAGGGACACTTCATTCACACTGAGTTTCAACTCCACACCTCCCACTTGGCCCTCATGGTTTTCAAAACCCAATGGGGTCACACAGGTCCTTCTTTCCTTTGTTCTTCAATGGGAATTAGAATAATGAGGCGTCTGACATCCCTATGCAGGATTGTTGCTGGGATTTGATGTCTGAGCCTCTTGGTTTTCGTGGTCGGTTTTTCTTTGTCGCTTGTCTTCTTGATGGGGACAGGATAGCTGGGAAAGGTCCTCACAAGCACGTCTCTTACGATGCCTTTGCTGTCCGTATTGGCTCTGACTACTCTGGCCAGCTTGTACTGTCCTCTCAGGGCATTTTGGTCAGCCAACCAGACCACATCTCCGACAAAAACATTTCGCTCTTTGGTGTGCCATTTGTTTCTTATGAAGAGGTTGGGTCCAGCTAGTTGGCTCCATTTCTTCCAGAATTTGGTGACTTCAGCTTGAATTACTTGCAGTCTTTTATAAGGATAGCGATCAAACTGGAAGTCTCCAGGATCTCCCTTAGGGTTGGCACGCCCTAGGAGCAGAGAGTTCGGGGTGATGTATTCCACACAGTCTTCCCTGCTTTGAGTTCTTGCATCGATTGGTCGCTCATTTGCAAGGTTGGCAGCCATGTAGAGGAAGGTTTGAAATTCACCCCAGGTGAAGACACCATCTCCGCCGACATTGGTCAGTTTTGTCAGGCTACTGAACCTTTTTACATCCACAAGATGTTTCACCCAGCTAGTGGGTTTTCTTCTTGGCATAATAGGTTTCGATTCTTCACAGGGACTTTCCTTTTCCGGAGTGGCCAGTGGGTCTTCTTTTTGCCGACTCATCTTAGCTTGAGCTCTGGTCAGTGCAGCAGAGAATGCCTTTCTTTGAAGCTTGTTTACACTCTCCCTGGCCTGGGCTGCAACTTCTCCAGCTGACTGAATAGGCCACTCCTCCACTGGCCACTTCAGGAACTCTGGTCCGTTTTGCCATGTGGATTCCTCATTTAAGTCTTTGGGATTTCCTCCTCTTGTTATTAAGTTGGCAATGTTCAGATCTCCTCTGGTCCACCACCAGTCTTGCACTGGCCCGGACATCTGGATTTCGCCCACTCTGTTGGCGAAGAAGGTTTGGTATCCGTATGATTCTCGTTGGATGGCCCCGAGGACTGTTTGACTGTCCAGTAGGTGGAACCATTTCTCAATCTTCATACGGGCATGTTTCTCCACGTACTTCCGAATTCTGGCAGCAAAGACTGCGCCACAGATTTCTGCTTTTACAGCATCTCCCTTTTGGTCCAGGGGTGTCAGTTTGGCCTTTGCTTCCACGAATCGAACTTCAGTTCCGTGACTTGTCTCCCATCTGACGTACATCACAGCACCATAGGTTTTGTCACTTCCGTCAGAAAATGTGATGCCGTAGGGTTTCCCTTTCCAGTCGGGCGGTGTGAGGCTCCTGTGGAATTTCACCTGTCCAAGCTGGGCATATTCCTCGAAGAGCTGTATGGCTTCTTCCCTGAGTCTTTCTGAAAGAGGTTGATCCCAGGTTTCTTGGGTCAGCTTGCCACCCCCTCCTTCTTGGAATGCTTTACGGACGAGAATTGCTCCCTTCTGCTTGACCGGTGCAACTAGGCCGATTGGGTCGTACAGTGCAGCAACTTGGCTTAGGAGAGCTCTCCTCGTCAGTGGGTTAGGCGTTTCAGCTCTCACCTCCTCTTCAAGAAGATCTTTGCCAACTCTCATCTTTTTCTTCCTATTGGAAAAGTTAACCGCCGTCAGCATGTACAGTTTGTCTTTGTCCACCTGGTAGCCGATGCCCAGGGCTTTGTTCTCTCCTTCTCTTATTTGGTTTGGAAGAATCAAGGTGTTTCCTTGCTCTGGCTTTAGGACATCCGCTTCAGTTTCTTTCCTCCCACTTTGCCCTGACCTGACCCATGGTTTGAGGAAGAAGCCTCCAGCCTTTAGGACCTCTTCAACTCCAGCTGTGATTTGGTCAAGTCTGTTCAGGTCATTGTGGGAGGTCAACAGGTCATCCACGTAGCTGTCTTCTTCAATGACTCTGCGTTCATCCTGCAGGTGAGTGAAGTTGGGCAGACTTGCAGTTTCCCTCATGGCCAATTGAGCAATGCAGCCAGCAGCTTTGTCGCCCATATTGACTCTGGTGACGGCATACTCACTGATTTCCTCTCCTGGGCTGTCTCTCCACAGGAACCTGTGCAGATGCATCTCTCGCTCTTCCAACCAGACAGAGTTATACATCTTTCTGATGTCGCCCAGAGCTGCGTTCACTCCTTCTCTGAATCGGAGCAGGACAGCTCTGATGGGGTTGAGAACATCTGGTCCTTTTAGGAGAAGATCATTCATGCTCACTCCGTTGTATTTTTGGCTGCTGTTCCAGACAATACGAACTGGTGTAGTCACTGAATGGGGATTTGGCGCCACCAAGTGGCTGACATACCAAACTGGTCCTTTCCACTTCTCCATGACTTCATTGGTGAGTTTTATGGCTGCGCCTCTTTGGACCATTTCATGGATCTGGGTGGAATATGCAACTTTCCAGTCTGGGTCTTTGCTCAGTTGCTTTTCCATTCTCAAGAAGCAAGCTTGGACTGCTCTTTTGTTGTTGGGGAGAGAGGCTGGATTTTCAGTCCAGGGATATTTGGCATCCCAGTGTGGAGTTGAGGAGTGAGAGTCCTCCATCTTGTAGGTGAGTCCTCCTTTAATGATCTCAAACTCCCTCTCCTCCGCCAGGGTCATGTCCTTTCCTCCTGGAGGACAGTTTCCACACCGGCAGCTTCCACATTTCGGCTCACATGCAGCTCCGATGCTGTCCCAGTGCCACCAATCAAGAAATTCACGGTTACTGGCAGATGTAGTTGCGTGGGCCACATCGTCCTGCTGTAGCCGGCCTGGCTCAGACGCTGGGACTGTGATCTCTTGGTATCGGACAGCAGCGGTTCTCATGGAGCGGGCAAAGTGGGTTCTTGACTCATATGCTGCCACCTCCACTTCTTCGAGCAAGTCAGGGTGTGCTCCACCGACTGTTTTGCCCAGGGGGCTCTCCCATAGGACAAGGTCACCGATGACTTTTAGTCTTTGGGGGTGCGAGTCGTCCCTCGCGATGGCTTATGAGGAGCTCGACTTCCTCTGGTCTTTCTAACTCCTCAAGCTGGACATCTGGGAAGAAGCTTTTCAACTTTTCGGGTTCAGTTGCTTGATGGACCTTTGCAATTTGCTCCAGGCCATAGCAGACCAGTTGATGTGCTCGCTCAGTCCCCTTGGGAGTCTTGACTCGGACCTTCAGGAGGTACCTTTTCGTCCTGACTTTCATTGTCATGCCTCCAACTCCATGTACGACCAGCGCTATGTCTTCACTTCTCAGGCCAAGTCTTTCGGCAGCTTTGTGAGTGATGTAATTTGTGTCGGATGCCAGGTCTATAAGTGTGCCAATCTTCTGACCTGCGTTAGCTGTGACCATCATCAACATCATCATCACTGGTAACTCAGCCAGCCCAGTTTCCTTCAGCAGTTCAGACTGGCCCGCTGATTTGAGAGTCATTAAGGCTCGGTTTGAGAATGCCTTTCTGCCCTTCTCTGCCAGTTCTGGGGCAAGTTGTGACAAGAAGGCCTCCTGTTCCTCAGTGAATTTACCTTTTCCTTCTTTTCCTCCTTTTGCACCTTTGCTTCCTTCTCTTCTGGCCTCTGCTGTTGGGCATAGGAAGTAGTGGTGGTCAGGTGTGCCGCTTGCCCTTTTGCAGTCTTGGTTTCCGCATAGGAAGGTGTCTCTGCAGTAGCCACCTGCGTCGTGATACCCAAGACACTTCCTGCACGCTCCCAGCTTCTTCAGGGCCATTTTCTTCTCATGTAGCTTCAAGCCTTTAAACTTCTTGCAAAAGTAGATCTTGTTGGTGTGCCCACCACCACCACAAATGCCACAGACCTCGTCACCATCTTTACTCGTAGCCCTGGTAGATGCAAACTTTCTTTCTGGCTTCTTCCTGTCTGCTTCTTCCGCTTTGTCCACCAGCTTTAGTTGCTCGAGTCGTTCCAGTATTTCCTCCTGGCTCTTTAGGATCTTTAGGAGCATATCAAAATGGTTGTCTGGGGTTACACGGTTGGTGGGCTCAACCATATACATCAGCCAGTCTCTTTTTATGAAATCTGGTAACTTGCTTTCAATCGACCTGATGACGAGGGGGTTTCTGATGGCTCCAGAGTTTCCTAGCTCCGTCAGGTCAGCCAGGGCCTTCTCCACAGCTTGTATTAGGTCAATGACCTTCCTGGGCTGGTTCCCCTTGACTTGTGCCATCTTGTCCAGCGCTTCCAAGATTTCGACTGTGATCGTTGATTTGTTGCCGTACCTGTTTTCGAGGACCCTGAAGATATCTGTTGCTGTGGTGTAGGTGGACAGTCTTAGTTCCTTGGCAATGGAATCACTGACGCTCTCCAACAGCTGGATCTTCTTTACCTCTGGTGATCCAGTCGGCTCCCCTTGTTTCTGGAGGCTCTCCCAATCCTTCTTCCACCTGTGAAAGTCTATTTTGCTCCCATGGAAGACTGGTAGGGATGTAGGCTTTATCCTCACAATGGGATGTGTTGGTTGGCCAGGTCGTCCTCCTGCACCTTGATCAGCCAGCCTCCTGGATGTGGCGAATTCAGCTTTCCTCAACTTGAGCCTGTAGTGAGCTGCTTTCACTTGTGTTAGTTTGTCATCCATCTCGTCCTTTAAGTGCTGAGGGGTCCATTTCTCCCAATGGGCCATGGTATGGATGGTAACACTCACCGTCTCATTCAGCAGGGTGAGGTAAACGTCATAGCCTTCCACGTTGTTGCTTTCAACTGCTACATTTTCAGCCCTTTGAATGGCGTCCTCTGCCTCGGAAATCGCTGCCTTCAGCTCAGTCTTCCCGTATCTTCCCCACAGGTTGGTCTGGACAATGTCCTTGATTTCTGCCATCTTATCTTCGGCATCTTTTATAGTTGCTCGGATGTCATCCTCCTGCTGTTTCTCGAGCTCCCCATCTGGGTCATCCTTCTTGACGTCAGCCTCCAGGCCAATCTTGAAGTCCTCGTTGGCATCCAGCAGTGATGTGAAACGGTCGGCAAACTTGGCAAACTCCTCTTTTAGTTCGGATTGCAGCATGGTGCCTGCTCCTCTGGAGATCAGGTTGGCCACTCTGGTCAGGTTCCTCTTGGCTGTCGTCCTCTCCTGCTTGAGGATCACGGCAGTCTTCCCCAATACCTCTTCGGCCATCTTTATCCCGTTTTCTCCGGCGTCCACAGCTCCCCTGGGTCTTGAGGCCTTTGATCTTCACTGTCCAGGGCTGGTCCGTGGTTAACAACTGTCAAGTTCCACTTATTGACTCCGTAAAGGACACCAGGACAACTCGGATTTCCAATTGATCAACTTTATTTATCCAACTTTTTGGCTTTGTTGGTTTCTTTTCTGTTGATCTTTATTCAATCAGGTTGTTAACCTTCGAACACAAGTGTTAACAATGAAAAAACAATATATGTACAGGTATTTACAAAAAGGTTCAAATTCAACTGACTCAAACAGGTATTATTTTTAAAGTTAAATTTGCAAACTTTTAAATACCATTGTTTAAACTTTTAAATTATCTAACATTACTTTTCAAAAGGACTCTAGACACTTAGATTAAATGCATGTGAATGCACTGTCAAATTAACCAGTTTCAGTAAAATGAAACAAGTAAATCAGAAAAGTAGTTTTAGTCACTTTAAAGAAGTCAAAATTAATTGATCATTTAATTTAATCAATCAATCGTTTAATTACTTAATCGTTCACTCAATTAATCATTTAACTAATCATGCAATTAAGTAATCAATCATGTAAATTCATTACCATGATGGAACTGAGTAAATCCACCAAACGGAGTAAAGGTAAGTAAAAGGTAAGTATAATTAGCTTAATTAATAAGGTAGCTTAATTAGTAAGGTAAGTATAAAGGTAAGTATAATTAGCTTAACTTTAAGCAAAAGTTTTAACATTTTTATCCTTCAACTTTGCTTTTATCTTTATTACTTTTAACTTTGAACCATAATCTTTGACTTTTTATCCCTTTAAATTGAGCTTATTTAACAATTCAATTAACTCAAGCTTTTTAATTATCAAACAGTAAGAAAATACCCAGATGCAATCAATGCTCAAGGTTGGAGTAAATTTGCTGTGGTTCAAACTAAAAACAATTTAAGACAGGTAAGTAAACCAACATGTCAAGGTGAGTTTTAACAAATAAGCATTTCAGCATATTGCAAAGTGGGTATATTCACCGACCATTGGTGTGTTGGAAGTCTTTTAAAGATGGATCTTGTAGATTTTTGCGTCTTGCCGCTCTGCTTGCTTGCATGAAATGAGACAGCACCACCATTCCTTAACAGCTGCCTTGAATCAGCCAATTGGTGGCCATCTTGACCTTGGTGTTCTGGGAAATGTAGTTCTTTCTGGTACTTCACCAAGGAGTAAGATTAAGGAGGAGACAGCTCCTTACTTCCAGGGCAGGGACACTTCATTCACACTGAGTTTCAACTCCACACCCATCAATAACGTGACATCATTGCGCTCGTGCCGCAGTGTCGGGCGAGCACGCAGCAAGTGCCCGCTCTTTCATATATATGTATATATATATATATATATATATATATATATATATATATACACTACCGTTCAAAAGTTTGGGGTCACCCAAACAATTTTGTAGAATAGCCTTCATTTCTAAGAACAAGAATCGACTGTCGAGTTTCAGATGAAAGTTCTCTTTTTCTGGCCATTTTGAGCGTTTAATTGACCCCACAATAGTGATGCTCCAGAAACTCAATCTGCTCAAAGGAAGGTCAGTTTTGTAGCTTCTGTAACGAGCTAAACTGTTTTCAGATGTGTGAACATGATTGCACAAGGGTTTTCTAATCATCAATTAGCCTTCTGAGCCAATGAGCAAACACATTGTACCATTAGAACACTGGACTGATAGTTGCTGGAAATGGGCCTCCATACACCTATGTAGATATTGCACCAAAAACCAGACATTTGCAGCTAGAATAGTCATTTACCACATTAGCAATGTATAGAGTGTATTTCTTTAAAGTTAAGACTAGTTTAAAATTATCTTCATTGAAAAGTACAGTGCTTTTCCTTCAAAAATAAGGACATTTCAATGTGACCCCAAACTTTTGAACGGTAGTGTATATCTCGACTCCCGGCCAAATTGTTTTAACACAATGCGGCCCCAAGTTAAAAAGTTGTCTGCTGAGCAGTTGCTGTGTAAATTGTGTTCTAAGTGTGTCGAAATGTTTTATTCGGTATTGCTCGGTTGGTAGAGCGGCCGTGCCAGCAACTTGAGGGTTCCAGGTTCGATCCCCGCTCCAGCCATCTTAGTCACTGCCGTTGTGTCCTTGGGCAAGACGCTTTACCCACCTGCTCTCAGTGCCACCCACACTGGTTTAAATGGAACTTAGATATTGGGTTTCACTATGTAAAGCGCTTTGAGTCACTAGAGAAAAGCGCTATATAAATATAATTCACTTCACTTCACTTATTCTAGCATCATACTGTGTGTTTTTGTGATTTTCCGCTGGTGCCATTGCATCATACTGTCATGCTTGTAAATCTGACTTGTGGGTCAGTGCCTCCCCAACCTCAAACCTCACTGCACGTCACTGTGTACAACAAATAAGTTGTTATCAGTGTGCAAATGGTCACACAACTTAAGCCTTGAAAGGCTTTGTGACAGTCGAGAGTGTGGCACACGTTCACCTTCCTGCTTGCATGTCCCTGTCCTTGGTAATGTTAACGGCCTCCCTGGTGACTGATGTCTCCTGTCCCAACCCTGTTTATAAAACAGTCAGAACTTCGTTAAGGGACAATAACATCAGCCAGGCTCAATTATAGTGACATTTTGCTGACGTGCAGATTGCCTCGCCTTCCCATTTTTTTTAAAAATGTAAAATACTGATGTGCCTGTATTGAACGTTTTGGATGAACTTTGGGAGAATCGATGGTATTGATGAGTCATAGATCATACAAGTCAACAAGACTGACACCGACGGAGAGAATTCCTTTCACGCAGAAAGTCAACGTTGAAATGTAATCATAATCAGACAAAGTGAGTTATGTGTAATCAATAGCACAAGTAGAATAGTAAGTGGGACGTGTCTTTTTAATACACATAATAAATGCATTCAATGACTGCAATATACTTTTTACTATACATGCATTCATAAACCTGTGAAATCCTCTACTCTGACCATAAATATATACGTACATTATAACATAATAAAAACACAATAATATTAAGCTGTGGAAGCCATTTGAATTTAAATTGACACTGACAGGGGGTTTTCCACAAAGCACTGGAAGGTCAAATCCAGTGAAACAGTAGCATTTGATTTTCTGTTGTTGTGCTTGGAAATCCTAGAAGGATTCTACAGTCTTGGGACTGATATAAACATTAAGTCAATAAATTGGAAATAATAGACAATACAAGGGGAAAAAAGTATCGGAACAGGAACAATTGCACTGATTGACCTATTGACCTAGAATTAGTGTATCTGGGGTCACAGTTGATACTGATGGATGGTCCAGGATTGGCAACACACTGCTAATTGGACACATTGAAGGGGACCTTTCTTTAGAATCATTCACAATCCTTATGCAAGACAGGCACACATATGTTGTCCTTTTTTTTTGCATTCTAACGAGTAAATAAATGCAAGCAAAAGTCTGCTTACAATGGAGCCTATGGTAGTTGCTATCTTTAAAAAAACCAGAAGACTTCCAATAGGGATTTATACATGCTGTAAGTATATATGTGATGTAATAACAGGCACGTTCATTATGAAATGTAATATTTACGTATTTTGCTCTTTTTAAGCATACTGCGCATAAAATTCAAAAACGCATCACAACATTTTCTTTTTCCTTTGACAACATCACTGATTACTCCTCACAGCAGCCTTCATGAGAGCCAACAAACATAATTAAACATCACTTACTGTACAATGTCTGCTGTCACTGGGATGCAGACTAATAGGAGAGATGGGGGGTGGAATTAAGTGTATTTTTGTGTCTTTTTTTGCCATTTCCGGGGCTCAAATTGGATACCAAAGTTGAACAACTTGGATTATGTCCTCTTTCTTCTACTATCCAAGTGAGAGGCATTGTTTATGATCTAGAATAAACTTTCACAAGCTCCGAGGCGAGAAAGCAGCTCACCAGTGGATGGTGTCAATATAGCAGCATAAGCTCGTTAGCGTTCTATGATCACGGCGCCGCTAAAAATAGCTTGTCTGCGTTAGTGCTTATAATAAGAATATCACTAATATTTTGTAAATATTCAAGTCCCAAAAAAGTAAATGGAGTATTGTTGGCGGTTTTCGAATGGTTATTGAGAAGGAATAAAGGAATAGAGGACCTCCCATTGACTCCATTGTAAGTAGACTTATATTTACGAGTTAGAAAGCATAAAAAATACATTTGTCTTCTTGTCTCTCATAATGATTTTGAACAATAGGCAAAAAAAGTGCAGTTCCCTTTTAATACTGTATGTATTGGACACCTCATTAGGTACACTTGATATTTGGTCAAAAACAAGACCAGACAAAACTGAGCATTGTAATATTCAGATCTCAGTTTGAGTATTTACACATGTCCTCGTTTAAAATTATCCACACGCACAAACACACACACACAGGGCTTTTGCAAAATTTGAAATTGAATTTAGAATGTATATCTGTATTCCAATTGCATTGATTCATACATTAAAACATAACAAAGACTGCATATTCTACAATGTGTAAACTAGAAATTCATGGTGTCAAAATCTCTCTGCAAATATTATTTTGGCAACATTCTGACAATCAGACCAGCCAATAAGTCACACCCTCAGCCTCTCCAGCTTCCAGTCAGTTAGACAGGAAAGTCAAGCGGAATGATCATATCTGGTTTGTGCCTGTATTCTGATCAGGAACATTTAGTAAATTTGAATCAAGTATTTAAAAAAATATTTGATCATACAATATATTTATAACACGGTTTAATGGAGACATTATTTATTTTATCTTTGTATTATTCTCGTTTTTTTTTTTTTTTTTTTTACATTTTTCACTATGACGTGAGGTTGTACCTCAACTCTACCCTGACCGTACGTCCCTGACGTGTGGGTTGGCGAATGTAAAAGTTCAGTCACACTTCTCTAGCAGACATATTTCTCACATTCAGCTCATTTTCATCATATTTAAGTTTAAATTAAATGTTGACTCATAATGTTATAGCTATATGTTAATTCTAAACCTAAATGTTAACTCTAAACCTCAATGTTAAAGAGGCTGTTTGCAACTTGCTCACAGTAACATTTTTCAAAGCAAAAAAATATAACAACACCATTGGCTAGCCTGTGACCATTAGGGGTTTAACAGAACACATGTGTGTTAAAACAGTCTAAATTATTCACAATTACTAAGTTTGTAAAGTACATTTTTTTACCGACCCCAATGAAATGATTGGTGTTTATGGTGGTCACTCACCCGGTCTCGTCAACACGTGCACACATACAAAATCATTCCAAGAGAAGCAATTAACAATTTGCAGTCATGTTGTTGATATGATAGAAGACATAGACTTAGACTTCCTTTTATTAAAGTTAAAGTTAAAGTACCAATGATTGTCACACACACACTAGTTGTGGTGAAATTTGTCCTCTGCATTTGACCTATTGTCATTCAAATTTGAACTTTACAGTCCAGATAAGAACAACATTTCGTTCCATTAGCTCGTTGTTGTGCAGGATAAAAGAGCAATAAGGTGCATATATAAATAAATAGATTACTGTACAGAGAAATATATTGCACTTTTGCATATGCATCCACATTTATGGATGTATGTTATATTGTCTTTATATTCCAGCCAGTTAATCCATTTTTGGGGATTATGACGCGTTCAAGAGTCTTATGGCCTGAAGTACAGTACTGTGTTTTTAATGTTTTTAGATGTCAAGCACTTTGTGCTACATTTTATATGTATGATAAGTGCTATACAAATAAAGTTTGATTGATTTAATCCTAGAATATACATTCATTCAATGACAGCTAACACTAGCTATCCAAATTGCTATTATTAGCTAACAACACCCAAAGCTAATGCGCGTGCATGTGTTACGTACGTACGTAAATACGCCAGTACGTCCTAAAAACCGGAAGAGGGCGGGATATACTGTGCAAAATACATTGGAAAGTTAGCGCCCTCTCGGCATCTGTGTAAATGTTGCAAACAGCACCTTTAAATCTAAATCTAAATGTTAGATCTAAATGTTAATTATAAACCTCAATGTTAAATTTAAATCTAAATCTCAACTAAATCTAATTGTTAAATCTAAGTATTAATGTTAAATCTAAATGTACATTTTAAATCTAAATCCAATTGTTAAATCTTAAAATAAATGTTGAATCTAAATGTAAATTTTAAATCTAAATCCAATTGTTAAATCTTAAAATAAATGTTGAATCTAAATCTAAATTTCAAATTAAAATCTGAATCTAAATGTGAGCGCTAAATGTTAACCTAAATGTTGAATCTAAATCTAAATCTAAATCTTAGATTTAAATCTAAATCTAAATGTTAAAGGGGAACTACGCTTTTTTGGGGGTCATTTTGCCTAGAGCAGGGGTCGGCAACCTTCACCATACAAAGAACCATTTGAGGCCATTTCCCACCAAATAAAACCCACCGAGAGCAGCAAACTCTATTTGATCGACGATAACGCCACTTACAGTTTCACTACACTTATGAAATATAATTTCTAAAATCAAACACTAGACAGAAAATGACTCACCAAGTTTTTTTGCTCTGAATCAGCAAAACTGCTCCTTTTTGGTCATCTCTAGCTGGGTATTTTTTTTCGCAAATGCTGTGTGTTTGTTCTGGAAATGTATTCAACATTTGATTTTTTTTATTGTTTGCTATTTTCTCCCCACATATTAAGCACACACATGAACCAACCTCGCCAACAGCGAAGGCAAATTAATCTGTCTATGAAGCATTAAATGTTGTATTTTCTGTCAATTGCTAGCTTACCAGATTTTGACCGCTAAAAACAATACAATTGCTTGGCAACAAAAGATGACACATAGGGGGTGTGACATACATTTCGATCCACAAAATATTAAAATACATTTTATTTTTATATTACAAGATCACAGAACTCTCCAAAATAACAACTGTAACATTAAAATAAACTAACTAAATAAAATATAATTAATTACAAATAAATAGCCATTACTTATTCACATTTTGTGTCAAAGGAAAGCCAGAAGGAGCCAGGGCAGAGTCATGAGAGAGCCCCATGCGGACCCCTGGCCAAGAGTTCACAATCATTATCAGAGACAAGAACATGTGTTTTGGTTATGGTTATGGTTTAATTTATTTCGAACAGATACAATGTTATACATTGTATAATAATTACATATTTGTATTTCTCTTTACAACATGTTCAAACAATAATTGTAAGAAGCCATGAATTGATTTACGTGGACCCCGACTTAAACAAGTTGAAAAACTTATTCGGGTGTTACCATTTAGTGGTCAATTGTACGGAATATGTACTGAACTGTGCAATCTACTAATAAAAGTTTCAATCAATCAATCAATCAAAAAAGCAAAGCTTTGTGGGTTTGGAGCGAAGGGAGGTTTGACTGTTTGAACTTGCGATTATGCAATGAAAACGGGAGGTACAGTACAGGTTTTTTTATGTTTTTAAATGTAAAGCACTTTGTGCTACATTTTATATGTATGATAAGTGCTGTACAAATAAAGTTTGATTGATTGATTTAATCCTACCCCTTTCTCAATTTCATAGCAATTACTAACAGTTCTCATAATAATTAAGCCAGTCATGATTCACACATTGTTATGTTGGCAGGAGGGAGTTGACAGCACAGACACAAGGGGGCAGTAGAGCTCTATGATTTATTATATATATAAACAACATATATATATATATATATATATATATATATATATATATATATATATATATATATATATATATATATATATATATATATATATATATATAATATATATATATATATATATATATATATATATATAGTAATCAAATAATAATAGCCAGCCCACGTCCCCCGAATCCACCGGGGGACGAGTCTGGTGGCGGCGGCGAGTAGAATACCGCTGCGGCCGGCGAGGCGGGCGACCAAGAAACGGCCACCTTCTTGACCGTCGGGCAGGCGGATGCGAGTGGCGCAACAAGCGTCCATACACTGGCTGCAGAGGGCACCGCGTGCGGGCGCCTGATGGCCGCCTGTGTGGCCGGCCAGCCGGAGGTCGCGGGGGCAATGATGCTGGAGACAAGGAGGACAATGTCCTCGAAGCCGGAGACGAGAAGGACGACGTTATCGGAGCCGGAGACATGAAGGACGACGTAGTCAGAGCCGGAGACGTGGAGAACGATGTCGTCGGAGCCAGAGACGTGGAGGACGGCTGAGTAGCTGTCCAAGGTGCTGAAGCATGGACCGGCCGTGGAGCAAAAGCGGGCGCTGGCCGTGGTGCTGAAGCTGGCGCTAGATGTAGTGCTGAAGCTGGTGGTGCTGACTCGGGAACCAGCCTGGGTGCGGGTGCTGGCATGGGAACCAGCCTAGGAGCGGGTGCTGGCATGGGTACCAGCCTAGGAGCGGGTGCTGGCATGGGAACCAGCCAAGGAGCAAGTGCTGGCTTGGTAACCAGCTTAGGAGCGGGTGCTGGCTCGGGGGCCAGCCTAGGAGCGGGTGGTGGTGGTCTGGCTGGGGGCTGCGGCTGGGAAAACGAAAGACAGGTGGTATTGGTCTGGCAGGGGGTAGCCTGGCTGGGTGCAACTGTGCTACCATACCAGCACAGCCACCAGTACTATCCTCCCCGTCCAAAAACGGATGCAAGAAGCTTCCTGTCGACTAAGGAACAGTCACTGAGGGTGGGAGGAGGGCGTCCAAGCAGCGGGTAAATTCCTCTAACCCTACCGCACCGCTAAACAGTCCATGATATTGGTGAGGTGGGCTAGAACAATTATCCAGGGCAGAGGGAAAAGAAAAAGACATAGTGAGTGGGGAAAAGTAAAAATAAGTCACTGGGGGCGGGGCTAAAGTCACTGGGGAGCGGGGCTAAGGAAAAACTGTGCCGTCAGGTTCTATAATTAATTTGGCCATAACGTACTGCAAGAGTGTGCAGGAGGGAGTTGACAGCACAGACACAAGGGGGCAGTAGAGCTCTATGATTTATTATATATATATAAACAATATATATATAAAATAATCAAATAATAATAATAATATTAAACAAGGGGAATTGCATGTGTGAACTAGATCCAAAAAGTGTGTGTGTGAGGCTATGTGTGTGATTAGCTGTAGTGTGTGTTACCTAGTGTTGGATTGAGAGGAAGGACAAGGCAAGAAGGCAGTCCGTGGGGCAGGCAGGTGATCAGGGGGCCAAGCGGGGCGTAGGAGGTCCGTGTCTAAAGCGGGGGTCGAGGATCAAGGGGGGGCAGTCGAGTTCCAGGGGGGGGGGGGGGGGGGGGTGTCCAAGGAAGCGAGACGCAAAGCTCGAATCCAAGGCAACGGAAGAAAACACTGCGGGCACAAGGGAGATGACAGGGGAAAATCAAACACGGGGAAGAAAACACGGAGAGCAAAGAGCTAAGTTGCATAGAGCCAATGATCGCTTACGGGACATCAACAGAAGGTTATGTTCCAGCGGGATGGCAGGTTGTGCAGGTTTTTTAAGGTAGGTCAGATCATCAGCTCCATGTGTGCAAATTGCCGGCGATTGATTGCAGCTGTTAGCTGCTGCCGGTCTGCGGCGCACTTTGCACGCTCTCGGAGCTGCACTCGATGCAGCGCACAGATGAATGCGCACTGACACGCGCCTGGACCGCGACACACATGAGATGAATAATAGCTCATTTTCAACAAAGTTCAAGATGTTTATCAAGATTCTTTTTCCTTGTACTTTGTAAACACTTGTAGTTTGAACAGCCTCTGAAATTGGATCATATTGCACTCTCCTGGATTAAATCATACCTGACCGACAGACAGCCATTCATATCTATCGATAACTGCAAATCATCCATCTGCCAAGGGCTTCACAAGCCACAACGACATCCCCCCACCCCACCTGGATGACCCGTGCAATGGATGCCGAGTGGAGACAGTTAATAAAGTGAGAGTTCAGTCCATAGTTAAAGTACCAATGATTGTCACACACACACTAGGTGTGGTGAAATGTGTCCTCTGCATTTGACACATCCCCTTGTTCACCCCCTGGGAGGTAAGGTGAGCAGTGGGCAGCAGTGGGCAGCAGCGGTGCCGCGCCCGGGAACCAGTTTTGGTGATTTTTGATGATTTAACCCCCAATTCCAACCCTTGATGCTAAGTGCCAAGCAGGGAGGTAATGGGTCCCATTTTTATAGTCTTTGGTATGACTCAGCCGGGGTTTGAACTCACAACCTACCGCTCTCAGGGCGGACACTCTACCCATTAGGCCACTGAGTAGGTGGCCAACAGGGGATCCTCTTGCATGTAGACACGTCGGGGCACAGAGACGTCACCGACTGATGCATAAGGAGTGGTCACCCTAGGTACCAACTTCATGTGAAAGTCCAGTCCATTGGGAGGCCAGCAGGGGATCATCTTGAATGGAGACAAGTCAGCAGCACAGAGACGTCACCAACTGAAGCAAAGAGGAGTGGTCCAACCTGGGTCCCGACTTTGAACAGCTAGCGCTCCTCCGTGAAAACTGATCTGTGGCCACCTGAAAACCTCTCCACACAGGTTATTCACTGTTCTGTTCCAAACAGAGAACAAAGAAATGGTATAAAACTGTTATGATATGAAAAGGGTTAGGATTTAATAAGATTTGCTTCTTCCTACTCCTTTTCGGACGCGCTGTAATGATACAACTGGAAATATGTGATGGACTACATTGTGATTGTATTGGGTGCATGTTTGAAATAAACTGAAACTGAAACTGAATTAGTTGGATTTTGTTCATTTACAAAATCCAGTCAACTTCTTTTGTTTTCACTTTATCAATCTGTGCTTGCGTCAAGGCTACATTGGGACCACATCGGTCTAGGTTCCTCCTTCATCTTCAAAACATACTTGCTTGGTAAAATTGTCTATAGGTGTGAATGCAATGGTGAATAGTTGCCTGTTTGTGCCCTGTGACTGACTGAGACAGTTCAGAGTATACCACGCCTCCGGCCAACAGTCACCTGGGATATGGCTCCAGTTTGTAAAATGGTAAATGGGTCATATTTGTGTACCTTCTACCTTCAAGGTATTTAAAGCGCTTTGACACTATTTCCACATTCACCCATTCATACACACATGGTGGGAGCTGCCATGCAAGGCCCTAACCACGACCCATCAGGAGCAAGGGTGAAGTGTCTTTCTCAAGGACACAACGGACGTGAACAACAGCACGTAAGCTGGGGATCGAACTAGGAACCCTCAGGTTGATAGCACGCCCGCTCATTCAACCGAGCCACGCCGTCCCCAAGTGTTATAGAAAATGGATGAATGGATTTAGTTTGACAAACAGGAGTTACTTCATAATCAGGGTTGTCTTCAGGTCAATGCAGCACATTAGTAACATATTTGAAAGAGTAAATGTGGTCATCCTAGTTCTTGTGTGCAATAAAAACCATTACATATGACTCAGATGATGCAGTCGGGCTGCTGATGAATTATCCAGAGAGTGACACAGATTGGGCCTTCATCTTCATTGGGACATGACAACAGTGCATGTGTAAGAGCTTTGAATCTCCTGCTATCATTTCTGACCATTCAAAATAGAACCACAAGGTCGAATCACTTCTGACACTCCATCGCAGCACACTCATCAGCTCCTCTTTTATCATCCTTGTTATTTCCCCGACAGTTTAGTCCACTAATTGTTACTTTTCCTGCCTGTTCGGTTTGTACAATTAGAAGACGTTAAAAGGTGGGTGATTTCTGAGACCTTTTCTCCCTCAAACATCCTGTTGACCTTCATTCTCCCATTCAGCAGCTTTTGTCCATTAAGCACAATGTGTTGACTTACAATAGGTTCAGATCCTGCCCCTTCTTTTTGTAAGCTGCTACAAATATAAAAAAGTATTTCCAGGCAGTCGACATAGGGGGTCAGAGGGAGGGTCTTCATTGTGTCTGGCAGTTGACACTTTCAAATGTTAATGAATGGGGGTGCCAAACAAAGCTGAAGTGGGTCTGAAAATGGTAATTGTCCCTAATTCAAGTAAGTAGGTTTCATAATGGAAGAATTAAGCATTATAAATATGCAATTTGAGGCAATCAGTCCTTTCACTTGGGTGGGGTTGGCACAGGTGTAGTAGATTGGAATTCTTCTTTCACTCAGGGTGACTCATTTGTCATGTTGTTCACACATGGGCGCCTAAAGAAAGGCCCTCCTGCTCTCCTACAGTTTGAACTGTGTTGGGTTGTGAGGCTGAGCTGTGAAACCTCTAATTGTGCGAGTGGGAAAAATCAGGCTAGATTCTAGTTGACACCACTACAAACAGCAAACATTTAAGCAAGAGTAAAAGTAAATCAAGTCTGTGACTTTACTAAAAATACAAATTTTTACCCTTAACATATACAACATAGGGGAATTTGCCATGTATTACCCGTACTTAAAATACTTAAAATGAGCAAAGTACTGTAAAACGTGTTGTGGAACAAGTTTCATTTAATTGTTCTGTTGTTTCACTTTTGTGCCTTTTTTTTTCTCCTAGCCCAGTAATATGGATTGTCCAAGGTAAAAATCAAATTTTTCTAGGCCATATTCTTTCAATATTTGGTCAACTTTTCTCGCATTTAGCTAATTTCTTTCACATTTGTGGTATAAATTAAATAGTGAATATAAATGTTAAATCTGAATTTATGTATATATATATATATATATATATATATATATATATATATATATATATATATATATATATATATATATATATATATATATATATATATATATATATATATACACATACACATACATATATAGACATATATATATACATATATATATATATACATACATACATACATACATACACACACATATATACATACACACATATATATATATACATACATACACGCATATATATACATACATACATACATATACATATATATACATACATACATATATACACATATATATGTATACATACTTACATAGACACACACACACATATATATTTATATATATATATATGTATATATACACACACACATATATATATATATATATATATATATATATATATATATATATATATATATATATATATATATATATATTATTACACACCAGTGACGTGCAGTCAGGGGAGGCAGGTGAGGCGGGGCCTCACGTGCCATCATGGAAAGAAAAAAAATGTAAAAAGAAAAAAAAAAAATTAATTGTTATATGTATCCAGTGATTATACTATGAAGTTATTTTTTCACCAGTTTTAGATTATTTTTATTCAAAATCGCTGAATTTTCACATTTGCCGTTCAAACTGAGAAGAGACTTACGGTGAGTCAGCAGCCAGTTTAGCCTCACCATGGATCGCGCAATGACTCTGCTAACTGCTGGCCTGCTGTGCAGTGAGACCGTATTGCTATATGAATTATATTATACATTTCCATATTTTAGTTAGCTGAGGTATATAATGTACAGTGTATTTTGTCAAGACCAAGGCCATGACCGTCGCACAAGATCAAAACGTCCCACTGCTCACCGTAAGCGAACAAGGCATAGAGTACGTTGAGAACTTCACGTATCTTGGAAGCAATATCTCAAACACTGGAGACGCAGAAAAGGATGTACAGACCAGAATCGGAAAAGCTGCAGGAGTCTTCCAACGCCTCCGGAACATCTGGTCATCAAAATCTATCAGTACGTTCACAAAGCTGCACCTCTATATGTCAATGGTCATCCCTACAGTGACCTATGCCTGGGAGACGTGGATGAAGACATCAAGCATTACTAACAAGCTGGATGTCTTCCACCGACGGTGCCTCAGATACATCTTGAGGATCTCATGGAGAGACCACATCACCAATGAAGAGGTGATGAGAAGGGCAGGGGTAGCACCATTGTCTGACATAGTCTCTGACATGAGAAGGAGAATGGCTGGACACGTACTCCGACTGCCAAGAGAAAGACCGGCAAGTGTGGCAATGGACTGGGTGCCAGAAGGGGGAACAAGGAAGAGAGGACGGCCAAAGAAGACGTGGAGACAAACAGCCAAGGAAGACCTGAGAGAGATGGGAGTCAGCTGGCATGGAGCAAGAAGGGTCGCCAGTGACCGGAACAAATGGAGGGGACTCGTCGCCCAATGTTCCAACAGGAATGGGAGGAACTAAGTAACTAAGTAAGTATTTTGTCAACAACTGTATGTGTGTAACGTATTTCTTGTGCTGAGCAATCATAAAACGGCTGCGAAGACGCACTGGGTGAGGCTCGCGGTAATCCCGCCTCATGGTGGTAGAGGGAGCTAGTGTTCCCAGGGATCATTCTTGCGACTACTCTACTGCAGAATAAGTGACAACAAGCAGCAACAGTTAGCAAGTTAAGTGCAGCGGCAGCGGTCGTTTATTTTTTCCTCTCGCCTGGACTTTTAACATGGAGGATTACATATCTAAAATAAAACCGTTTTCTAAACTGGACTTTCAATCGAAGCAGGAGGTAATAATTAAAGGAAGATCTCCATCGAGACAGAGAGACTTTTAAAACTGAAGAAAGATAAGGAAGACTTCTATAAACAAGTTATCGATGCTTTTGTTCAGAAGGAACGGCGCATGGACTTCATTTATAAGTAAAGGTAAGACCATAATAACGTTTTTTTTTATTAAATGTGCTTTTTTGTGTGCTACAGTTTGTATGTGTAAAGAATGCTGGTATGAGCTTTTAAACATAACCCGTTAACTGCTGCCAATCAAATGGTGAATAAGATACTCTTTAGGGTTCATATGTTTGTAAATCTGACTCCGATGAAGTCAGTGCCTCACCAGCCATGAACCTCACCGCACGTCACTGATTTAAATCTATATAGATGTTAAACCCAAATGCTTACTCTAATGTAACTGTCGAATCAAAATGCTAAATCTAAATTTTAATTATAAGTCTTAAATCTAAATGCTGAATCTAAGTGTTGAAACTAAATGCGATCACCCGTATTGTGGAAGTGAATGTGCTGTGAGCAGAAGAAACAAATATTGAAGATGGAATTATAAAGGATAATTATTGTGGAAATATTATATAAAATATTCACTGGAATGTAAAAAGGGGGTAAAACTTTGGCAACTTCCGTGGCCAAATAATGACACTCACTAGGCCCTTGTTTTTACTGTCTAGACCAGTGATTCTTGGCTCCACCTAATAGTCCACCAAATAAGTCTGTTAATATGTACTTTATATGGTGTATCATTGTTAATGATGTTTGTGCATTGTGTGAAATGTTACGGTGGCCAACAATATTAACTAAACATGTCAAATAAAACCTGTGCCTTGTTTGTAATGAATACGTAGGACTACTACGCAAGCATATTTCAATGTTGGTGATTGTGGTGGTATTTGGAGAGCCAAGTGTTTTCTAAGGTGGTATTTGGTGAAAACAGTTTGACAACCACTGGTGTAAACCACTAAGCCACCATTTAAAACAGCTCTAAAGTGCGCGTGTAAACTGGCCACTGGAAACAAATTAACACTACGTCGCTTCCAGCAAACTTTGTGATAAGGACTGACCACTCTGCACTCCAGTGGTTAATGACTTTCCAGGAGCCAGGCAGGTTGCCAGGTAGTTGTAAGTGCAACAAGGATAGGACTTCGAGATAGAGCATCGGCCAGGGGCTTGCCACTCCAACGCGGATGCGCTCTTACACCGACCATGTTCAGCAGATGAATGTGAGCAGTGGGTGGAGGGCGCTGAGTGTGTCAGGCTGACAAAGTTTTCTGTAGGTAGCTACAGACAGGGACTAACGCAGAGTGGAGGCACGCGCAGGAGAGTGACACAGACCTACAGCTCAGGCCGTCTTGCAGTGGGTGGTGGCCCGGCAACGCCTACCATGGGAGACAGTGGCACCATTCTCCAAGACTACCAAAGACCCCAGCGGGCACTCGCAAGCACCGCTCCAACAGTTCCCCGTGGGCTGCCCCATGGACAAGGTGGGGATCGACATCATAGGGCCGTACCCACGGTCTGATGAGGGGAGCCACTATGTCCTCTCCGCTATGGACTATTTCACGAAATGGCCGGAGGCATTTGGCATTCCAAAGCAGGAAGCAGAGACAATTGCTGATGCCCTGGTGGGGGGCATGATAAGTGGGTTTGGCGTCCCTTCACAGTGACAGAGGTACAAACTTTGAGTCTCGGGTGTTCGCCGCCGTGTGCGAGGCCCAGGGCATTCACAAGACCCGCACTACCCCACTTTTTATGTGAAAAATAAATAATGTATGAATGGACATCCATCCATCCATCCGTTTTCTACCGCTTGTCCCTTTTGAGGTCGCGGGGGGGGGGGGGGGGGGGGGCTGGAGCCTATCTCAGCTGCATTCGGGCGGAAGGCGGGGTACACCCTGGACATGTTGCCACCTCATCACAGGGCCAACACAGATAGACAACATTCACACTCACATTCATACACTAGGGCCAATTTAGTGTTGCCAATCAACCTATCCCCAGGTGCATGTCTTTGGAGGTGGGATAAAGCCGGAGTACCCGGAGGGAACCCACACAGTCACGGGGAGAACATGCAAACTCCACACAGAAAGATCCCGGAGCCCAGGATTGAACTCAGGACCTTCGTATTGTGAGGCACATGCACTAACCCCTGTTCCACCGTGCTGCCCCATGAATTAATATAAATAGTGTAATACACAGTATTACACTATTTATGACTGTTAAGTAGGTCTAGCGTGGATCAGTTTTATTTTTCAACTCACCTATGTAACATGGATGCAAATACGCCAGCATCAATTGCGGTCCTTCAACAATCGCCATTTCTACGGAATCAAAATACATATTCATATATTAAATATAGCCTAATATTAGCGCACACCCCTGCTTCACCCCTACTTTCACTGGGAAAGAGGGGGACTGTTCACTGCCTACAAGTACACAGGCCTGCATACCATCGTGAAACTGTTTTAGGATGCTGAGAAACTTGGGGGGGACACCAAACTTCTTGAGGATGCTCCAGAGCAAATCACGGTCAACTGTGTCAAAGGCTTTGGTGAGGTCAATAAAGGTAATGTAGAGGTCCTTGTTTTGTTCCCTGCATTTCTCCTGGATTTGACGGGCAGCGAAGATCATGTCTAGTGTACTTCGGTTCTTTCTGAAGCCACACTGTGTCTCTGGGAGGATGCCCTCTGTTAAAAATGAAAGGCGAGAAAGCATAATTTTCGCAAGTACCTTGCCGGCCACTGAGAGAAGGGAGATGCCACGACTGTTTCCACAAGATGATTTATCTCCTTTCTTCTTGTAGATGGTGACAATGTTGCTGTCTTTCCATTCTTGAGGCAGGGCCTCCCTGTGCCAGATGGCTAGTATGAAGTGAAACAGCTTCCACTTCAGTAGATAGCCTCCCTTCTCCAGTATCTCAGCCGGAATTCCGTCAGGGCCAGGGCTCTTGTTGTTTTTGAGGCTCCTGATTGCAGTAAGGACCTCACTGAACATGGGGGGATCATCAAGGAAGGGAGAAGGCGGGAGATCTGGGAGTGCATTGAGCACTGATGGATCAGAGGGGTTTATTTTATTGAGCAGTGAGTCGAAGTGCTCAGCCCAACGCTCAAGAATTTGTTGTTTATCCTTGAATAACACGTGTCCGTCTGCGGATCTTACTGGAGCGATGCTTTGCTTTTGTGGGCCATAGATGGATTTTGCAGCAGCGTAGAATGCGTAGGTATTATTAGCATCTGCATATCCCTGGATCTCCTGGGCTTTTTTGAGCCACCACTCATTTTCCATGAACCGCAGTTGTTTCTGTGTCTCAGCTCTGGTTGTTTTATAATGGTGGAGGAGTGATGGAGAGTGAGGGTTGGAGAGCAGGGCAGCATGGGCTTTGCGCTTGGCGTCCAGCAGCTCCTGTATTTCTACCGAGCTGTTGTCGAACCAGTCTTGATGGTGCTTCTGAGTAAAGCCAATGGTTTCAGAGGCAGCTTGATGTAATGTTGACCTCAGTTTTGCCCACTCACTGTCCATGTCACAGGTGGTACCGTAATCCTCCAAGGTGGAAAGCCCCGTAGCTAGCTTGCTGCGGTAGTGAGATGTACACTCTGGAGAATCCAGGGACCTGCAGTTCAGTCGCTTTCTTGGCTGCTGTTTCTTGTGCGGGGGTCGGATTTTCATCCTCAGCTTGGATCTGATCAGCCGGTGGTCAGTCCAGCATTCAGCCCCACGTAAGGCCCTGGTTATGCAGACGTCTTGTCGATCTTGTTGCCGTGTAATTATATAGTCCAGCAGGTGCCAATGTTTGGACCGTGGGTGCATCCAAGATGTTATGTATTTCTTTTTTAACTGAAAAATTGTGTTAGTGATGAGAAGTTGGTGCTCAGAGCACAGAGAGAGGAGTCGAATGCCGTTGTTGTTTATTTTCCCAGATCCATGAGGCCCGATTATTTTAGTCCAGAGCTGAGCCTCTGTGCCAACTCGGGCATTGAAGTCACCCATGAGGACAAGCTTATCGGACTTAGGGACTCTGGATAGGGCAGCCGCAAGAGACTCGTAGAAGGCATCTTTGATGTTGCTATCAGCATCCAGGGTAGGGGCATACGCACTGAGTAGCGTAGCAAACCGGCCTTTCACCAGGGGGATACACCAGGTCATGAGCCGCTCACTGATGCCTTGGGGGGACTCTGGGATGTTATTGAGTAATTTGCTTTTTACAGCAAAGCCAACTCCATGGAGCCTACGTTCGCCTTCCGGGAGACCCTTCCAGAAGAAGGTGTAGCCTTCACCGACTTCTGTCAGGGAGTCTTCACCCGACAACAGAGTTTTGCTGAGTGCTGCGATGTCGACATTGTATCTCTTGAGCTCATGTGCAATGAGCGCCGTCCGTCTATGAGGTCTCTCCGTCCCATCCTGCGTGTCGAGGAGGGTGCGGACATTCCAGGTAGCCAGGTGTATAGTCGTATGCTTTCCTTTGTTATGTTTTCGACCGCAGTAGGGGATGCCTTGGTGGCTGCGGTTTGCCACCCAGGTGTGAAGAACAGACAATTTTTGGGTCACCTTTTCCAGACCCTTCCCCAATTTGGGGTGAGCAGTGCGGACCCTAAATAGGGCTGCTCAGTCACATGGGCAGCTGCCGAAGGAAGATCATGTTCCTGATCCCAATCTTCACAACGACCATCACACCCATGCCGCCTCTGTGCAGGATTCAAGCTAGGAGCTCCCAGTCACATCCTTGACCTGCCCCCGTCGCTTTATCCTGTCGCCAGAGGACTTTTCGGAAGAAGCTGAAGCCTGCGCAAAGAGTGTATTTGTGTGAGGGAGGGTGCGCGCAGTTCCTTCCCCCACAATCTTGGCCACACCAACCATATTCCAGTGGCACGAGAAAAACTCGAGACGACCTTCAGGTGAGTGCAGTTGCAGGGGACTGACAGAGATCCGGTCTGCTGGAAACCTGCCCATGTGTGTGTCCCCGGAGCACAGATTTTTCATTTGGGGTTTACTCCCGTAGCCATACTGCCTCACGGTTTTACCCACATGGCTGTGGGGTGCCTTCAGCACATTGCTTTTCTGTCAGGGTGTGCTCCCTTAGCCTTTGCCTAAATAAGCTGACCCACAAGGCAATGGGGCTATTTACCCATAGTTGGGGCAGGGTTGACGGGCGTCAGGGCGTGTTCCACACAAAGGTGGGCCTATACGCCACGTCTCTGGGGCCCACTGCTGCTCCGAGATCCCCTTCAGTTTAGTTCGGGGTCTGCAAAGACCCTTATCCGTGTGTGGCCACGAGGAGGCACTGAAGGAGTCTTGGTGGTGGAGAGGCTTTGTACCAGCAGGAGGAGACTTACACACTCGGCTCCTCTTTTCACCCCCCGAAGGGGGCTAGCTGGCGGCGGTAGCTGTAAGCAGAGAGTAGCAAGCGGAAAGCAACATGCACTATCTACAGACATCTCCCTACTTCTACTGCACTAGACGCGTCACACACACCCTGTGTAGATACACACACACACAACCTGTAAATACATATATACACACATACGCATATTAATTCATTAATACATACATACGCGCACACATTGGTACTTACCCACATACATAGGTACCTACACCTCTACATACATACACAAATACAGTACATACATACACACTCACGGTACATACAGCCACACGCACATTCACTCTTCAAACATACATATACACATACTGTAGATATGCAAGCACATATGCATACATACACTCATGCATATAATCACGTTTCATCATACATATTTTAACGTTGTTCTCCTTAGGGAAACTGGGTAACACACGGCACACTGACAAAGCTTAACTTATAGTTACTATAACAATTTACAAGGTTAATACAGTTTGCTTTTCTTTCTTCCCCTCTATCGTTTGTATTTCAAGTTATCATTACATATATGTATTGTTGCATTTGAAACAATTGTATTGTTGACAATAGAGGTAATTATTGTTATTATTCATTATCAATAGTGCTATTTCTATCGGTATTTGTATTTTAGTGTAACAATGTTCATCGTCATTTCTGTTATTAATATTTACTTCACTAAGTGCTTCTTTGCTATCACTTATACTATCAAATTTGTACATATTGTATATTATCTTATCCCCCGCTTGTGCCCGCAATGTTCTCCTTCTCTCTTCCTTTTTTTATCTTTCTATCCCCTCCTGCCCGGAACCGGCTGCGGCAAAAAAAATATAAATCCATTTAATAAAGTCAAATACAAATAAGGCAACAAGAGAAGTATTCCACACTTCTCTTTTCTAAGGTAAATCTGTACAGCAAATATGGACATATATATCAACTATATGATTTGCATGAGTAGCTGGACAGAATAAAAAATAAAAAACAAACAAAAAAGAAACAATTCACTCAAACGACAGCTGTAGAGTATCATGTTTTGGTTCATTAAAAGGAAAAGAAGAGTCTTACCTTCCTGGGTGTGACATGAGGAGAAACCAAGCAGACATTTCTGACCACTATTATTGTGATCATTTCAAGCAAACAATAACGCAGGAGGTCATGTTTGAGCTTGTAATAACATGGTGTAGCAGCATCACCACAGACCAGGGATCGTGTGTCTTTGAGGTGTAAATAGTCGTCGCCGTGCAGAGAAGAGGGGGCAGCCCTGCTTAATGAACCAAACAAGAAAAACCTTGTTTAAAAGGACAAATCTGATCAGAAGATTTCAAACCCATTAGCTGCTACTCACAGGGAATGATAATAATGATAAAGGACGGTCGAGCCTTTTGATTTGGGAGTAGCAAAGTCTGTTGTCTTGGGAAAACATCTTTTCCTGGAGGAGAATCAAAGAGCAGTTCATTTTCACACTGACCTTCAGGGCTCAAGGCGGCCAGACAAGGGCACAAACAGATTGAGAATTAATTGGTGCAATTAACATTTTGTGATTATAAGGACTTGAGATCAATATCCTATGCAAATGGCAGTATTGATTTGCAGCAGAAACCTTGTTAATTGTGTTTGGCGAACAAACAGGCCCCCGCGACACTATTCCATTATGGAAGAGCGTGCACAGAGAGAGAAAGCTGCAAGCTGCTGTCCACTTGAGATGCATGAGGACAAGCCGCCTTCCCAATCTCAAGACTCTTAAGGAAAGTTACACAGTTTGATTATCACTGTCTTTGGCCCCTTTATTGGCTCTTTGAAGAGGCCTTTAGACTTTGGATAAAGATTCCTCAGTGTTGCTGTGATCACAACGCTCATGTCAGGCCACAGAAGATTACACAAGTGGTCCTCTGCCTCTTTTCTTTCACCATTTGTAACAGTGAGCATGTTAGGAAGCGTCAAAACGCTCTGCTGACAGCCATTGAAATGAATTAGTTTCAGCTTTATTGCTGCGGACTAGATTTTCCACTCTGGTTATTAAACTGCGTTAAAAATGCACTTTCATTTCAGATAAGCACCAGTAATCCTGTTTGCAAAGCGCGGCAGATGAAGTTAAATATAATTTAAGCAGAAACGGAAACGGCTGGAACAATGTCATCACTGAAAGTGAGATTGAAGTGATGCTATTCTTAATCGTTATTATTATTTCCATTCCGGCTGGTGCAAAGTGCTGCGACTGATGGTGACAGCAACACTTAGCAGAAGGTGGTTGAGAGTGGAGAATAACGCCGCATGTATTAATGATCACAGCCAACAAATCCATGCTCACCAGTGACCGTCTGACATTTTCTTTCTGTGACAATTGGCTGCCAGATCCTTGCACAGCTCACGTCCTATAGCCTCGGAAAAAAAGATACAACACACATAGCTGGCAACATACACAAAGCTTGAAGCTAGTGTTAATTAGCTCAGTTTACGGGCCAAAAGAACAGTTAGCAGTCTTTTATGTGTTGCAGTGCCTGCTGTGGTGTTGGTGTAACGATGCAGTGCGTCTGCCTTACCTGTGGGTTTATCTTGGAGTCGTCTCGCCTCTGTATGCTAAAGAACACCATGCCACCACATTTAAAACAGAGCAAGATTACATGTTGTCTAATGAAATGTTACAATTGAAATTGCATTAGCCATTTGGTCGCATGCTAATTACACTAATTCCTTTCAATTTGAGTCTGTGTTTCTTTCAGCATTAGCCTTTATTCCCCTGGTAATGAAGAAAGCATATTAACGAGGGAAGACCGGGGGAGGAATTTGTAGAAATGGAATTATATTTGCAGTGGTGGAACGGCACTGCATCATACTGTTTTTAATAAGTTGTCCCTTTGATGTGGATAAATACTGTAATATTCCAGGAATGTAGGCTCATACGACTTCTTTGATTGTCTTGTCTTTATTGTACAAGATGCAATTCAACCACACAACAACTCCAATGTGTGTCTCCCTGTCTTCCTGGAAAAACTCGAACCTTACTTCCTATCAACAAGGTCACTTTCCTATCTCTCCCCAGAAGTGCCGCCACCCCAGCCAAAGTCATTGGCTAACACCCCGTAGCCAGCCGCTACATTACTCCCCCTTACAAAAAGTCCTCGCCCTCGAGGACTGACCCGTAAGGCAACATTTGGTAACATCACAGCAGCACGTAAATTTAGAGCAACCCATTAGTGCAAACAAAACAGTGTAGACAACATAACCCTTACATCACACAAAAGCGGGTTCACAAACCTCCCCCTTCCCTTATTTTCCTTCAGTCTAAGGACACCACAAAGTCTTGCAAACGGTCCGGAGGCCCCTTCTTACGCCTCGGCCGCTCCCTTCCAGTCCCCAGGATTGGGACAACTGTGCCAGTCCTCGGGAGGGGAGCCGGAGGGGCGGGGAAATTGGTTCCCCCTTGGGCGTAAGCGGGGAATTGGGAAAGGGCTGAGCAGGCAAGGGAGAGGTCACCTGTGTATCCGAGGGAGGAAAAGGGGGACCCCCCCGGTAGGGGGAAAGTCTGTCTCTGTGGAGGGCCACCTTCCTTCCCCGGGGGGGCAGCTGGACACGATACACAACCTCTCCCAGCTTCTGGAGTATCCTACAGGGCCCTGTCCATTTGCTGTCCAGCTTGGGACTGCAGCCCTTCTTCCGAATCGGGTTGTAGACCCAGACCAATTCGCCCGGCGCAAAGTCCCTTCTTTTGGTCGACACGTCATAGTAGCGCTTTTGTTTATGCCAGCTTCCTGCAGCTGCTCCCGAGCAAAACTGTGGGCTGAGTCCAGCCGGTCCTGTAATTTCCTGGCATACTCTGGCCCTGCAGCGAAGGCCCAAGGCATCAGGTGGGCGGACCAAGGCCAGCTCTGCTGGTGTGCGCATCTCTCTCACTAGCATGAAGAGCGCCAGTGTGCACTCTGTGGATTCCTGGACAGCAGAGAGACACGCCATCAGCACCAGTGGTAGGTGTTTGTCCCAGTCACGCTGGAGGTGGGAGGTGACAATGGCGAACTGGTCGCCCAAGTTGCGGTGGAACCGCTCCACCAACCCATCTGAGGGTGCAATGGGGTAGTGCGGGTTTTGTGGATGCCCAGGCCTCACACAAGGCCACGAACACCCTGGACCCAAAGTTTGTGCCTCGGTCACTGTGCAGAGATGCCATGACGCCAAACTGACTTATCCTGCCCTCCACCAGCGCATCAGCAATGGTCTCCGCCTCCTAGTTGGGAATGGCCACTTAGTGAAATAGTCTATGGCGGAGAGGACATAGCGGTCCCCCTTGTCAGACCGTGGGTACGGCCCTGTAATGTAAATTCCCACCCTGTCCATGGGACACCCCACTGGGAACTGTTGAAGCAGTGCCTGTGAGCGCCCAATGGGGCCTTTGCGAGCAGAGGTCACAGCGGCGGCAGAAGTCTTCCACATCTCTCTTCTGCCGAGCCAAATAGAACCCCTGTCGCAGCCGCTTAGGGGTTTCGGCGACCCCGAAATGTGCAGACCCACCTTCCCCATGCACTGCCTTAAGCACTGTCTCTTGCAGTCCCTTCGGCACCACCACCTGCCACTGTTCTGCCCCGGGGCTGCGGCATTCGTCACAGTCTGTAGTTCCCTGCAGACAACGTTAGCAGCCTGACTAAACGGCTCGCGGTCCTAGCTAACTCACAGACTGAAGCTAACTGGCTAATGCGCGGTACACAGCTTGTCCTTACCGCGACAAATTCTCTTTCGAAATCGTCGTTTTTACTCCTGACACCAGTGTAATAATCCAGGAATGTAGGCTCATACGACTTCTTTGTTTGTCTTGTCTTTATTGTACAAGATGCAATTCAACCACACAACAACTCCAATGTGTGTCTCCCTCTCTTCCCGGCAAAACTCGAACTCTCACTTCCTATCAACAACGTCACTTCCCTATCTCTCCCCGGAAGTCCCGCCCCCCAGCCAAAGTCATTGGCTAATACCCCGTAGCCAGACGCTACAATACAAAAAAAATATTAGAAGGACTTCTCAGTAAACTGCAGCGCAGTTTTACACAACTGCAAATAAACCCAAAATATTACAATAGTAAAAATTGCTAAATTGTATTTTATTTGAACAGTTTATTTCCGACATTAAAAAAACAAAACAATCCACGATACACAAAAAACTTTTTGAACTGTAAACATAAAATCGAAATACACTTTATTTGGTTGTTTAGGGCCACAACCACTAGAGGGGACTACACAATTATGGCGACTTGTCACTTCAGTAGCTGATTATCAACATGGTGGTCGTGCTCTGCAGGTCTCTGTTTGCTTGTTCTTGCTCATGTCCTTTGTAATAGTTTTAGTTCGGTTTAGCAGCATCATGGCCGTGTCCGTTCAGACACCATAGAGATCATTTCTACAGTTATTAAGCATCGCTTCGAATGCCGTCATAGTGACAGATTCGCAGCAATATTCTAAAACGACCATACGATTTAAGTTTATATTGTAGCCAAACCTTTTCCCCAAAGATATAGGGCCCGATATCCTAAAGGTTTTCGTGTAATAAAACATGTTCAAACTTGATGTCACACGCAAAGCTGGTCTAGTAAGCTTGTGCACAGAGGACTGTGTCTCATAAGTTAGCAAAATAAGGAGATCAATCATTTAATGTGCATGTTTTCATGAATATGTAGAATATCGGCTAATCATCACAACTCCCACCATACTGGGAGGAGGAAATGCAAATATAATTATTGCACACACATTGTGAAGTTAAGTGATTTATATTTATATAACACTTTTTTTCTTTAGATACCAGGGCCGATTCCAGACAGCCATATATGAGGTGGCAGTGAGAAATGTGAAGGGGGCATCATGTGTACATCCTGCTCCATCTTACTGCAGAACTTTTTATCTGTGCTGCTAATACAGAAGTAACATTGCCTTCTTCATAAAATGTGGTTGTTAGCTACAGTAAAGGCCCTGATTAACTAAGATCCAAATACCTTACACTAAACAGCGTGTGCAATCTTTAAAATTGTGTGTTCTATTAGTTGGCGTGTTGCATGTGATAAATAAATAAATGATAAATGGGTTATACTTGTATAGCGCTTTTCTACCTCCAAGGTACTCAAAGCGCTTTTGACAGTATTTCCACATTCGGGAGCTGCCATGCAAGGCGCTAACCAGCAGCCATCATTTTGATGATCAGCATGTATTTTGCATATTAATGAAGACAGAGACGCAACATTAATTACACGCCTTATTCTGCTCACTGAAGAGATCGAAAATCGACTTTGCACACGTTAAGTAGATCAGCTTTGCGTGTGCTATCAGGTTTATCGTGTTTTAGTACAAGCAAACCTTTAAAGGCCTACTGAAATGAATTTTTTTTTATTTAAATGGGGATAGCAGATCCATTCTGTGTGTCATACTTGATCATTTCGAGATATTGCCATATTTTTGCTGAAAGGATTTAGTAGAGAACAACGACGATAAAGATCGCAACTTTTGGTATCTGATTAAAAAAAAGCCTTGCCCCTACCGGAAGTAGCGTGACGTAGTCAATTGAACAGCTCCTCACAATTTCCTATTGTTTACAATGCAGCTAGAGAGATTCGGACCGAGAAAGCGACGATTACCCCATTAATTTGAGCGAGGATGAAAGATTCGTGGATGAGGAGCGTTAGAGTGAATGACTAGAATGCAGTGCAGGACGTATCTTTTTTCGCTCTGACCGTAACTTAGGTACAAGCTGGCTCATTGGATTCCACACTCTCTCCTTTTTCTATTGTGGATCACAGATTTGTATTTTAAACCACCTCGGATACTATATCCTCTTGAAAATGAGAGTCGAGAACGCGAAATGGAGATTCACAGTGACTTTTATCTCCACGACAATACATCAACGAAACACTTTAGCTACGGAGCTAACGTGATAGCATCGTGCTTAACTGCATATAGAAACAAAATAAATAAATCCCTGACTGGAAGGATAGACAGAAGATCAACAATACTATTAAACCAGGGACATGTAAATACACGGTTAATGCTTTCCAGCCTGGCGAAGGTTAACAATGCTGTTGCTAACGACGCCATTGAAGCTAACTTAGCAACTGTACCTCACAGAGCTATGCTAAAAACATTAGCTATCCACCTACGCCAGCCAGCCCTCATCTGCTCATCAACACCCGTGCTCACCTGCGTTCCAGCGATCGACGGTGCGACGAAGGACTTCACCCGATCACAGATGCGGCCGGCGAGACGGAGGAAGTTAAGGTGAGTTCGCCGGCTAACGCGTCTGCTATCCATCTCTGTCTTCCTGGTTGTGTTGCTGTAGTGCGCCGCTGATACACCGATCCCACCTACAACTTTCTTCTTTGCAGTCTCCATTGTGCATTAAAACAAATTGCAAAAGATTCACCAACACAGATGTCCAGAATACTGTGGAATTATGAGATGAAAACAGAGCTATTTTGTATTGGATTCAATGGGGTACCGATACTTCTGTTTCACTGGCTACGTCACGCGCATACGTCATCATCCAAAGGTGTTTTCAACCGGAAGTTTAGCGGGAAATTTAAAATTGCACTTTATAAGTTAACCCGGCCGTATTGGCATGTGTTGTAATGTTAAGATTTCATCATTGATATATAAACTATCAGACTGCGTGGTCGGTAGTAGTGGGTTTCAGTAGGCCTTTAATAAATCAGGACCTATGTGTCCAACTCCAACCTGGAGAAGAGGATTGCACTTTGTCAGGCCTCTACCTTCACACCTGTACAACTTGGGTGTTCCACCTAAAGACTGAGCTCCTGCTGGTAGCTCTTAACCACAAAGAGGTGGCAATCTCTCAGGGGGGAAACTAAAAAATTAAAGTAAAATAAATCAAATAAAGTATCCTCCATCCACATTTTATCGCCCATCACAACATTTATCTTAACTCGATGGCCTAATTAACCTTTAGTAGGACTTCACACACAATAGTCAATATTTACAAAATTAAAAGGTACTGTAGTCTTATGAATAGAACCCAAAAAATCTGCTCAAACTAGTGTATCATCAGGTCAGCTTAATCATGCCTCGAAGTTTCTGTATTCTCCACTCATGTACACAGAGAAACCGAAAGTGGAACTTCACTTTTTTGGGAATTTTGCCAATTTTTTACAATCATTATGAGAGACAAGAACACACGTCTTTTTTTTTTTTACAATTTTAAAAATGATAAAAAACGCTTGAAAGATGCGGCTGAAGGGAGTCTCCGTTGTTGCCTTCAAAGCCCTCTAAAACAACTTCAAAATCATCCAGCAATGCTTTATATAGACACTTCAAGTATATATATAATGTCATAATAGACACCTTCATAATAATATATAATATATTCAATATTTACCATATTTTGACCATTTTTGTCATTACCTGGACTGATTTCTTCCGTGCATTGATTTCTGTTTCCATAGCAGCACACGTCTGACTTCTGCAACCACTTGTGTCCCTACTTCCGGAATCAAACACGAGTGTGTGTTCTAATCATGGCAGACTTGATAACAGACAACGAAGACGACTATTTTTGGACAAATGGGGATTCACAACCTTATACTTTTGAAGCTAATTATACTGCTGCTTAAAGAAGCCAGCACAAAGGAAAAGTGAGACGTTGGAGCAGATGGGAGTCAGGAGACTGAGGTGAAAGCGATTTTGACGCTATAAATGTGGAACTTGGACCAAAGCTGTTTCGACATAAGTGGCGTGCTTACCCAAAATCAACAGAAAACGTTCCCGGCCAGCTGGACCAGAAGAACAACTGTCCATTGAGTGAGTAACTTTAATATCGATCATGATCCACACTGCATGCCATGCGTGTTAGTACAACTACAGTACATAAGCTGTCTGGCTAGCTCAGCTATGTACAAACGAAACATGAAATGTGTGCTAATACTTCACAGATACTGTAATATGATTGTTCATGTTTTTCAGTCAGTACAGATTGGTGTCTTATCGCAGTGCTGTGCATTACAAAGTCAAATGCATTTCGTGTTGACATAGAAGCTAACTTATCTCTTGCCGTAGTTAGCTTTTACAGCTAATACCGAAGCATGCCAATGTGTTAATACGCTACAAAAATAGTTCCTCAGTGGTCGCTCTTACAATAACGATGTTGCTACAACTTTGTTATTATATGGGTTACGGAACGTAAATGAAGTATTTTAGTTTTTTAATCCATTTGAAATTGATTTAGAGGTAGAATTGATTGCTCCCAATAGCTGCTGTGCTCGCCACCTCGAGCAAACCGATATGTTGAAAAGCGAAAAAAAACAACCACTTTTGTCTTCTTGTCTCTAATAAGGATTGTGAACGATGGGCAAAATGAAAAAGAAAAAAGTGCAGTTTCCCTCTAACAGCGCTGCCTACACTGTAGACACAGTCATGTTTTTTGTTTTTTTTTCAAATTGTGTTTTACCGTGGCAACTAACAGGGAATCAACAGTTCCCCTGATCTTTTAAATGCTATTTGTTTCATTGTGTTCTCTGACCAGTAAGCTTGTAAAGACTTGCAGCGTGAGGGTGTTCACATTGTATATTAACGCACAGAAAGCAAAGCATGTAAACAATTACAGTTTAGCCTACATATTCATTTTCATCACCGTTTAAACAGGAATAGCAACTGACAGCTCTTTTTGACGAAACAGTTCATTACGACAGAACACCTGAAGCAGCAAATACTCATAGCTTTAACTTACAGTCTTTAGATTTCACAATCGATGGCTAGCCTGCTGATGGCATCATAGTGTTAAAACTAAAATGTAGAACACAACACACTTGAAATTCACACCTTTTTGTTTTGGCACTGCCAGTGAGACATTCAACTTGACCTTCCTCATCTCAGAAGGCAAAGCATCTGATTGGCCCACCTTCCTCACTAACTTCCACCCTCTGTCATATTGTACGCTATTAAAGAACTGTGATTGGATTTATTCAGAACTTGGCCGACACATTTACAAAACAGAAGTTACTATGATTGGATTTTGTTTTGGACAACTTTTAGTCTCGTTTTTAATTTCTCGACGGGAAAATTACATCATACAAGTGTTGTAGCGTGTCTCTTTTTCAGCGAATTTCTCCACTCCTGCGGAATATTTTGTCAACTTGTAATATATACTTTTTTGTGGCTGTATGAATGATACTTTCTCAACTTCAAATATTTTGATTTGAAAGGGCAATACATTTATTTGAGGGGGCTCTGCCCCCTTTTGCCCCTGCTAGAAACTCAAAGTGCTTTACATAGGAAACCCATTATCTTTATTTAAGCAACATTTAAACCAGAGTAGGTGACACTGGGAGCAAGGGTAAAGCGTCTTGCCCAAGGACACAATGCCAGTGACTAGATTAAACGGGGAATTGAACCTGGAACCCTTAAGTTGCTGGCACAGCTGCACTACCAACTGAGCCGAGTGATTTATTAAGACTAAAAATGTTCTTCGGACACCGTCTTACATCTCCATTTAGCATGTCTGAAATACTGTAGCTGCGAGTAAGGAGGCGATCACGCTGCAGCTCCATCCTATGTATGCTTCTCAACATATTTGGACTCTCAAAAACAAAAATATTGGACATATCCTCTTGACAGCAATATCACTTTATACATTTGTAACTGCTGGATGACTTCGGGGCTGATTAAAATAGATTTAATTGATGCTTTTTTTGTGTCTGCTGGCGTATTTTTAATGCCGTTCATTTTCTCATTTAGGAAACATATCTGTAGATGTTGCCCTCTAGTGGGTTCTTTGGACCACTACACTCTACCACGAGAGCCTGGAATTCAGGGTATAACACTGTTTTAAATTCATTCAATAGTGCAGAGGCTTTTGCTTTCCAGCAAAATGTCTTTCTCTCCTGCGTCCGCTCAGCAGCACCTCCAACTCCAACTACGTGTCTCATTCCGGCTGCTGCTAATAAAGGCGGCAGGTGATTAGATAACACCGTGTTCCGCGGCAGGCCCGCAGGCCACACCCCCTTCCACAATATCGTTATAATATATCTCCTACATGAAAAAACGCCTTGCAATATGCATTTTCTTGTGTTTGGATCATTGCAGACACATGAATGTGCTGCAGTTGTGATGGTCGACCGCCTCACTGCAGAGCGTGCGGTCAGCCTGCTAAAAAATAGTTTCTGTTGTCTCTATTGCTATTTTATATTGCAGAAGAGGTGTTACATATTATAGATTTGTGCTGCTTGTTCAACATTGCAAAACCCAGAGAGCATGATAACATGGATGTGGAGGGATGTGAGCTTTTACAAGGGCACATAAAGCAGCAAAATATACACAAAATACTAGATCGGGCAGCCTGTGCCATTTTTGCACTTCTTATCATTGTACACGCAGATCACTAATAGTACATGCCATTTTATGGTTTGCATACCTTAATTAGCATGTGTTTTTTGGCTCTAAGAGGATCAGGCCCATAGTGTTGGAAGCACAGATGTCAAACTCAAGGCCTGGGGACACATCTGTGCCGCCACGTCATTTTATATGGCCCACATAAGCCGAGAAATAGTGTGAGTTAATAAGGAATTTAATCTTTCTTGATAAATGTGTTTCAATTTTGACAGAAAAAACTAAAAATATAATGCATGCAAATGCAGTTCTTAACTCGATTATTTGATACAACAAGCTATTCCGAGTTTTTTTGTCAAATACAATTTTAAACAGATTTAAGTAATTGTAGATGATGTGGTCCTGCTGGCTTAATCTGGCCAGGATCTTCATCTCTCACTGGATCGGTTCACAGCCGAGTGTGAAGCCACTGGGATGAGAATCACCTCCAAGTCCATGGTTCTTGTTTGGAAAGGGGTGGGTGCCATCTCCAAGTTGAGGAGGAGATCGTGCCCTAAGTGGAGGAGTTGAAGTACCTTCGAGTATTGTTCACAAGTGAGGGAAGAGTTGATCGGGAGATCAGCAGGCAGATCGGTGCAGACTAGGGATGTCCCGATACCAATAATTTGGTAACGGTACCAAAATGTATATCGATACTTTTCGTTACTTTTCAAAATAAAGGGAACTCAAAAAAATTTCAATATTGGCTTTTTTTTAACATAAAATCTTACAATACATTAAATATATGTTTCGTATTGCACTCGAAGAACAATTTTACAAGGTTAAAATAGAAATTAAAAGGCATTTAACACATTGGGCTTTTCTTGTTGCACCCCATTGATGGACAAAATTTAAGTGAAATGTCTGCTTCTCACTTTGACCTCTGATTCCAATGCAAGTTTTGCACCATGATAATAATTAAATGAAGAGGCAATTGCATGACAATCAGTCCCTAAGGGATTTTGCGGCATTTTTTGTGTGATTTTTGCATCATAAGATGCCGGATTTCAAAATCGTCTCTGGTGATATAGGAAAACATTTGATTGGTTACACAGTTGTGTTGCGTTTGAGTGCTGTTGAGACAAATTGCATTGGAAAATATGTTGATGATTGGCCAAAATATGCTGGAAAATTGCTGAGATTGAGCAATGTTGCGAGGCTGCACCTATTTTGCGAGTTTGTTTAATTAGCGTGAACTTGTTATGGCTCAGACCCCTGCCTGCCATGCGCACCTTGGGACACGCCCACGGCCGCGCAAACCCAGGGACGCGCCGTGCGCGTCTCCGCCCTGCAGCAGCCGCCAGCTGCAAACACTCACCGGTTATCTGCGCACCTGTTACTGATGAGGGTGTGCCGGATAAAGGCAGGGTGGACCCGAGGATCGGCGCGGGAACTTAGTTTTCTCATGGTGTACCGTAAGCGTCAAGCTTTATGCTCTCTCGTCTTGTTTCCCTCGCCGTGGCTTATTTGTCCCTTGTTTCTCCCGTGTCCCCCGCAGAATTCCCTCCGTCGCCTTGGAAGTGAGCTGTGCGCCTGACTTCTCTGGACCCCTCTGGATTCTGACTGCATCCCTTGATCCTAGTGATGGGTTGATGAGGCCTCATGAAGCGTTTCGACACATTGCAAAACTGTATTGATACTGTGTCGATACTGTGTCACTAAATACTGACATCTGCTGGACAATCCCTACAGGCAACCTATGGACCGACTCAACTGACACTGATTTTATGACCTAGTATATACAATAATATAAACCAAGTCATTGTATTTCATTTAGGATTATTTCATATCTTCATTTAAATAAAAATATATTTTTATCTTTTTTAGATACAGTCAAATAATGTGAACATGTATCATGACTAGGATGGTAGAAGGTGGGGATTGAACCCTAGTAACCGATTGCTGGCACGGCCACGCTACCAACTTCGCCACGCCGTCATTCCTGTACCTTCTCTAGTAACAGTAGTGATGGGTCCTGCAACACAGATGCATCGGCGCATGCGTCGAGCTCATAGAGCGAAACCCTGTGTCGGTGCGCGTACCGCTTTTAGAAAGTCACGTGACCGATCATGAGCTGCTTTGGTCACGTGACCGATACGCGAACTGTATCGCACTGACGCCTCTGTGCCCTGTGAGCAACATTCCCTCTAAGGTGCGCGCCTGCGCAATTGCGCAGTGCTCAAGCGTCCTCCGCGCACACCGTGCGCCGCACAGCCAATATATGCCGCGCACCAAATCAAACCCATCTGAATTTTAAACAAAATAAACACATTTATTCTGTGTAATTTTGAAATGCAACTTTGAGTGACAGTGACAACAAGCGGCCCTAATGGTGTTTGTCAACAACACGCATTGCGCCGCTTCCTAATAAACACAGTTTGGCGCGCAGGCGTCAGTGCGATACAGTTCATGAGCGGTCACGTGACCAGAACAGCTCATGAGCGGTCACGTGACCAAAACAGCTCGTGTTCGGTCACGTGACTTTCTAAAAGCGATACGCGCACCGACACAGGGTATCGCTCTATGAGCTCGACGCATGCGCCGGTGCATCGGTGTTGCCGGACCCATCACTACTTGATCCTCGACCACCCACTTTGGACTCGGACTTCTTGACGACCCTCTCAGCCCCACGGAACCCCGCTTGTATCCCGGATCACCTGTCTGCCCCCTGGACTTCCTCGTATCTCGTTCAACACTTGGTAACACACATTCCAGTTAAATACTACACATGGTCTTACGCCATACACACTCTTGTATTCTAGTTCACACTCCATTTCCTTAGTTTAGTTGTATTGTTTAGTATTATTATATATATATATATATATTGTCCATATATATATAATAAATATTTGTATATACTGCCCCCTGGTGTATGTTTGCCGTCACCTCCCCTTAGTAAACACAACAGTAAGTTCCCGCCAAATTATATATAGGGACCTGACGGCCCCCAGTGACTTTAGCCCCACCCCCAGTGACATTTTTTTTTCCTCTCCTATTTTTGCCCCATTCACCATGGCCTTTTCTTTTTTTCACTTCAAACCGGAGGATTTGTCTTGTCCTGCCAAGCTGTCATGGAAAGGCATGTTCAGTAGCGATATGAGCAAGGAGGAAGTTTGTCATCGCCTGGACACCCTCCTCCCACCCTTAGAGACTAAGTCAACAAGAAGCGTCTGGCATCCGCTTTCAGAGGGGGGGGATAGTACTTGTGGCTGTGCTGATGGGGTGAGGCAGTCGCACCCAGACAGGCTACCCCCGGCCAGACTAATTCCACCTATTTTTCGCTTTTCCCAGCCGCAGCCACCAGTCCCTCGGCTAGCCCCTGAGCTAGCACCAGTCCCTCGGCTAGCCCCTGAGCTAGCACCAGTCCCTCGGCTAGCCCCCGAGCTAGCACCAGTCCCTCGGCTAGCCCCCGAGCTAGCACCAGTCCCTCGGCTATCCCCTGAGCTAGCACCAGTCCCTCGGCTAGCCCCCGAGCTAGCACCAGTCCCTCGGCTAGCCCCCGAGCTAGCACCAGTCCCTCGGCTATCCCCCGAGCTAGCACCAGTCCCTCGGCTAGCCTCCGAGCTAGCACCAGCCCCTTGGCTAGCCCCCGAGCTAGCACCAGCCCCTCGGCTAGCCCCCGAGCTAGCACCAGTCCCTCGGCTAGCCCCCGAGCTAGCACCCGTTCCTCGGCTAGCCCCCGAGCTAGCACCCGTTCCTCGGCTATCCCCCGAGCTAGCAGCAGTCCCCAGGCTATCCCCCGAGCTAGCACCCGTCCCTCGGCTAGCGTCCGAGCTAGCACCCGTTCCTCGGCTAGCTCCCGAGCTAGCAGTAGTCCCCAGGCTAGCCCCCGAGCTAGCACCCGTCCCTCGGCTAGTGTCCGAGCTAGCACCCGTCCCTCGGCTAGCCCCCGAGCTAGCACCCGTTCCTCGGCTAGCCCCCGAGCTAGCAGCATTCCCCAGGCTAGCGTCCGAGCTAGCACCCGTCCCTCGGCTAGCGTCCGAGCTAGCACCAGTCCCTCGGCTAGCGTCCGAGCTAGCACCAGTCCCTCGGCTAGCCTCCGAGCTAGCACCAGCCCCTCGGCTAGCCTCCGAGCTAGCACTAGCCTCCAAGCTAGCACCAAACCTCAGGATATTCCCTGTGTCTCCACCAGCTCCCAGGCTGGCCCCGACCTTCGCCCCTCGGCCAGCAGTGCCGACCTCTGCAGCGCCGACCTCTGCACCTCGTCCAGCAGCGCCGACTTCTGCACCTCGGCCGGCAGCGCCGACCTCTGCAGCACCGACCTCTGCAGCACCGACCTCTGCACCTCGTCCAGCAGCGCCGACCTCTGCACCTCGGCCGGCAGCGCCGGCTTCAGCACCTCAGCCAGTTCTTCAGCTGCCCTCCTCGTCTCCGGCTATGATGACGTCTGCCGCTGCCACGCCGCCGATGACGTCATCCTCTTCGCCGACGTCTCATCCTCATTTCCGGCGAGACTCACCATGGCGACACTCGCGTCCGCCTTACCGACGGCCAAGATGGTGGTCGTTCCTAGGTCGCCCGCCTCGCCGGCCTCAGCGCCGTTCTATTCGCCGCCGCCACCAGACTCGTCCCCGGTGGATTCGGGGACACTTGGGCCGGCGACCCACCACCAGTTCTCCCCTCCACCCTCCCTTGTGTCGTGAGTATGTTGTTCGTTTGTCTGTCTTGGGACATCTGGAATCTGTCCATAGGGGGGGGATACTGTTATGGCTCAGACCCCTGCCTGCCATGCGCACCTTGGGACACGCCCACGGCCGCGCAAACCCAGGGACGCGCCGTGCGCGTCTCCGCCCTGCAGCAGCCGCCAGCTGCAAACACTCACCGGTTATCTGCGCACCTGTTACTGATGAGGGTGTGCCGGATAAAGGCAGGGTGGACCCGAGGATCGGCGCGGGAACTTAGTTTTCTCATGGTGTACCGTAAGCGTCAAGCTTTATGCTCTCTCGTCTTGTTTCCCTCGCCGTGGCTTATTTGTCCCTTGTTTCTCCCGTGTCCCCCGCAGAATTCCCTCCGTCGCCTTGGAAGTGAGCTGTGCGCCTGACTTCTCTGGACCCCTCTGGATTCTGACTGCATCCCTTGATCCTCGACCCCCCACTTTGGACTCGGACTTCTTGACGACCCTCTCAGCCCCACGGAACCCCGCTTGTATCCCGGATCACCTGTCTGCCCCCTGGACTTCCTCGTATCTCGTTCAACACTTGGTAACACACATTCCAGTTAAATACTACACATGGTCTTACGCCATACACACTCTTGTATTCTAGTTCACACTCCATTTCCTTAGTTTAGTTGTATTGTTTAGTATTATTATATATATATATATATATATATATTGTCCATATATATATAATAAATATTTGTATATACTGCCCCCTGGTGTATGTTTGCCGTCACCTCCCCTTAGTAAACACAACAGAACTGGTGCGATGGCAACATCGCCAATTCCTGCAGGGACTGAATAACATCCTGACACGGCACTATGAAGGCTTCTATGACTACAATGTGGGCCATGATCAAAATTAGTTTAAAGTCCCGGTTTTGTTTTTTTTAATAGTTTTTGCTAATTTATTGTGTTTTGCTTACTTTTTTAAATGAATGCCCAAGCGGCATAGCAGTTTTGAATTGAACACTTTTCTTTCCCATTGACCTATCAACCTACTCGTTTGACATTTTCTGCTAACTTTAGACATTATCTGGAATATGAACACACGACTATTGAATATATTGGATTAAACTCAATTTTACTTGTCAATGTAGTCTTTTTGTGTATTGTTCATACGTGATTATTTATAGTAAATACTAGAGATGTCCGATAATACCGGACTGCCGATATTATCGGCCGATAAATGCTTTAAAATGTAATATCGGAAATTATCGGTATCAGTTTAAAAATTATCGGTATCGGTTTCAAAAAGTAAAATGTATGACTTTTTAAAACGCCGCTGTGTACACGGACGTAGGGAGAAGTATAGAGCGCCAACAAACCTTAAAGGCACTGTCTTTGCGTGCCGGCACAGTCACATAATATCTACGACTTTTCACACACACTAGTGAATGCAAAGCATACTTGGTCAACAGCCATACAGGTCACACTGAGGGTGACCGTATAAACAACTTTAACACTGTTACAAATATGCGCCACACTGTGAACCCACACCAAACACGAATGACAAACACGTTTCGGGAGAACATCCGCACCGTAACACAACATAAACACAACAGAAAAAATACCCAGACCCCCTTGCAGCACTAACTCTTCTGGGACGCTACAATATACACCCCCTCCGCCCCCCCCCCCCCGCCCCCCCAATCCCACCCACCTCAACCTCCTCATGCTCTCTCAGGGAGAGCATGTCCCAAATTCCAAGCTGCTGTTTTGAGGCATGTTCAAAAAAACATTTTTTTCCATAACTTGAGTTGATTTATTTAGGAAAACCTTGTTACATTGTTTAATGCATCCAGCGGGGCATCACAACAAAATTAGGCATAATAATGTGTTAATTGCACGACTGTATATATCGGTATCGGTTGATATCGGAATCGGTAATTAAGAGTTGGACTATATCGGAATATCGGATATCGTCAAAAAAGCCATTATCGGACATCTCTAGTAAATACACATCTTTACATTACTTGTAAAACATTAATAATACATTATTTCTCAATATCTAATTCTAAATGTACTTGAACGGCATGTTTGTTGGTTGTGTCTTTTATGCACACATTCAGACTTTCATAGTCAAATCTACTTCTGGTCGCATAGAGTAATTAAGAATTACACAGTGTAGAGTATTTTTATAGCTGGAGCATAAATCACTTGTTTACGGCATTCAAAATATTTTTAACATGAGGATAAGCCCTCTAGGCATGATATAACACCCCCGTAGTCACCTTTACAGGCCACAAACTTTGAAGTGTGATGTGGCGAGGGATGACTTTTACACTGATCTGAAAAAAATGCTACACTATGTGTGTTTATCTCTGAACATTCTGCATATAAACAGACACAAAGCCAGAATAGGAAAATGGAGATGGTATATTATAAACCTGACAGCAGAAGTGCCCATGTACGGTCATTGTTGTAGAGAGTAGGTGAAAAATACACAATAGCATAGCACTCTTAGACGTGGTTCAAAAAGACCTTGTCAAGATTGATGTCGCTCCCGTGGCTATGGTTAATAGTGGGGGAACTCTGCTGAAATTAGAATCCACTTTTTTCTAAATGTGCCACCTGTGAATCGAGGACGTCTGGGGGTGAAAAAAAATGGAACGGTACGTGTCATTTCTATAGGAGGCCAACCCACCCCAGGAAAGGAGAACAGCCAATCTGTGAGGTGTAATAGATATGTCAAGAATTGCTAAATCATAGGTGTCCCACACAGACAGACGACAAAGCCCAACATAATGTCATTCTGGAGGGTGAAAAGAGGCAAATCAAGAAAGCAAACATCATAGATGGATAAAGAATTTAAATTGAGTCACCCAAAAATGAGATTTTTTTTTAATTTACTTTCCTTTGAACTGTTCTTTTTATATTGTTACCTTTTTTTGGCATCCCTGTCCGGCTGCATTATGTAAATGAAGTAATACTCCTTTGCTTAACAATAACACACTGACTTTGAATCCGCTTACTTAAGGTTTGATTGCTTCTTGACGCTGGTTTTAAATGAATTGTGTTGAGGAGTGATAAAGAGCTTATTGCCAGGAATAAAAGCCCAGAGCAATGAAGAAAAGCTACACATGGAGTGGCTAGGCGATACAGGCTATTACGGTGAGGGAATGGTGTCCTTGACTGCCAGGACGGCTTAGAATTTTATTTCATCTTGTTTTGCTGGCTGGCTGACAATGATGCGTGACTGTGGCATCGGAGGAAGAGGGCACCATTTGAGATCTCATGCACATATTGCGTGTGTGGAACTGTGTGAAACTAACTGTGTTGTTCTTTTTGAGACTTTTATATTTGCGTTGCATTCTTACACATTACTTTTCTCCACATCATAGGTTCCCAAAGGTACTTGGATAAAACTATAAAAACTACATTAAAATAAATAAACAAACATAGCGTGGTGACAGTGGTGTCTGAAAGCCTGAGTTCTGCAGTGCGCTTGAACGCCTCATGGTGTGAAAAGTCTTCACTACAAGGAGCACAGTGCTTATTGATCCTGCAAGAGACTTAGTTCAAGGTTGAATGATTATGTTGTGCATTGAGAGTGTTTCATCTTGAATATTTCATTTATATTGTGATAAAACTACTTAATTAGCCACAGCACCACATAAGATATTTATCCGATATATCAGCACAAATCATACTACATACTTTTATTATATTGTAGTGTGGAATGTTAGAATAGGCTTAATCAAGTGAAATATGATATAAAAATACTAAGTTATGAAAATGTATACTTTTGGAGTTGAATGTTAATTTGTTTTTGGCGACAATAATTCATCAAATTAAGGTCATGTCACAGTAAATTGAATGATCAAGACACGTTTGTTATTGTATACTTTCTAATAGACTTTGTAATACTTGTTTATATTGACAAATGTTTTTTTTAAACTGCAATATTGTTCAATTAAGGACACTTGTTACTGTACATACAGTATGTCTAGCTTGTGTGTTATTGTGGAGCTGCTAGCTCCTAGTAGCCTATATCATAGTCTACCATGTTTACCTTTTGTAATTACTTCACTAAAATAGAGGAAAAGCTCAAACTTGTGTGTTTATTGGAGGACATATAGATTGTAATTCTCTGCCAATCTTTGCACAAGTAAACACGCTACAGGACTGCTTGTATCGAAGATTTTAGATGTAAGCCGATGTCAGATACTTGTTTTTTTGCTGATATTGGGCCGATATAAATATCGGGACACCGCAACTAATTAGTGCATTTTCTGAGCTATGATCTTGTAATTTGTTTCTGTCGCACAACGCAATGAAATCTTCCCACTGTTGTACAGATACTTAGAAATCCATCAAGCTCGTTTGAAAAATAAGCCAATATTTGAGCAATGCTTAAGGCTTGAAAAAAATATATGGACAAAACCTTGATCATTCAAAACTATTTGTCTGCGCATCAATGACATTGAAGATACCGTTTTGAAACAGGCGCATATGAGCCAGTGAATTGTATGTGTGATGGACCCGAGTGGTGGTATATTTAAAATCTAATACAAATGTTGCTAAAAACAAATATAAAATATTAAGAACCCAATGAAGTGAGAGCAGCTGTCCAAAATAAGGGAAGATGATTTTGCTTGTTCACAATGTATTACAATATAGCTAAAACCAGTCCAGTTGACAACGCTAAAAATATCATTATTGTAAGGGTACAGCCGCGACAGGCTTAGGGGTTCCGCGTCCTGGCTCCGCCCACTTCCACGGTGTCCTCCTGCACACACAATTAACACGGAGGCAGGTCACGGGGATAAAATCTTTTAAAACCACAGAGACGCTCTCCGGGCTGACGCCACACTTACACGCAAGGCAGGGTTTCCCCTGCCCTTGCTGTAGTTCCACGTCGAAGTCTTGGGTACGCCCACTCTCCTCGCCAGTCGGGACCTACGTGGCGGTACCCGTCCTGTTTCGCTCCGCCTCCTGGTCACTCCCGGGGGCGCCGCAGGTCTCTGGGTCCCCGATCGCCCCTGTCCACAGGACCACACAGCCAGCGTACAACGCACGAGCCCGCAAGCCCACAGCCAAAGGCAGTTGGTTGCCCCCACAGATCCACAACAAACGTCACTTACTTCCGAGGCAGAGTTTCCTCTGCCCCTGCGTGTTGTGGGCGTCTTGGGGTTCACTCCGGTAGCCTGCGGGGTCGGCTGTGTAGTCCGGGGGTTCCTTCCCAGCCTGCGCGCGTCCCCCCCCCGGTCGCTCTCGGCAAAGCCGGTCGATCCTCTCCGGTCGCTTCCTCCTGCTGTCGCTCTCCTGCCGCTCCCCCTCGTACCTCCCTTCTCCTGCTGCGGTCCTTTTAAATGGTGCAGGCTTAATGCTCCACAGGTGCGTCTAATTTCAGGTGCCGTTGGATTGGGCACCTTGGTTACTAGGGGCAACAAGCTAAAAGGGGCGAGTCTTAAAATGCCAGCAAAGTCCACAAGGTGTAAAAACATGCAATTAAAAATGCAATCAAATTCCGAAGTGTAAAAACATGCAATTAAAATCCACAGCAATAAAACACTATAAGACATGCATGGCAATAAAACATAAAAAATAAAATCCCCTACTTGTGTCCCATCACATATGCACTACAGTTGGATACGTCAGCAAATATATCAAGCCTGGCACATGTCGTGGTGTATGCGCGTACATCATGAAAGAACATCCTCTTCTGTAAACATTTCCTTTTCACCCAAAAAATATTATATCATTATTTGATAATCAATTAGGTATATTAAAATAAATAATCAGGTACATGAGGTCAGGGTAGGCAGGTGAGTCAGAGCCTCACTTGTCATGATGAAATATGAAAAAACAAATAATTAAACCATAAAATAAGTTATATTCATCCATTAAACTATTGTATAAATGTATTTTCTGTATGATTACATTTGTGTTTCTAACATTTACCTGAGTAAATAGCAAACAATTCGCACAGGGACTTAACATGAGGCTTCTGGGTCTCGTGCTGCCCCTTTTCTTGCCTAGCTGTGTGGATGCTGCAGAGGCAGGGAGCGTGGCTTAATGGCTGATCTGCTTGTCACAATGTCACCAAAATAATGTCTGCAGATATATATTTACATCATAACTTTACAGTTTGTACACTGTAGAATCTACAGCCTACATCCTGCCTATTGTTCACAATCATTATGAAAGACAAGAAGACAAAGTTTTTTGTTGTTTTTTGCATTCTATCATGTAAAAATCAGCTCGTTCTAGGTAGCTAGCAATGCAGCTAATGGAGGCAATAAATTCTACTGCTAAATCACTTTGAAAATGCATTCAAAAACCGTCAACATTACTTAATTTACGTTTTGTAACCTGTATAATAACCAATCTGTAACGACAATGTTATAGTAAGACTGAATAACTCTTTTTCTAGCGTAATAACACATCGGCGTGCTACGGTATTAGCCATAGAGGCTAACTACAGCAAGAGATAAGCTAGCTTCTACGTCAGCACGAAACACGTTTGAGTTTGTAATGCACAGCACTGCGATAAGACACCAATCTGTACTGACTGAAAAACATGAACAATCATATTACAGAATCTGTGAAGTATTAGCCCACATTTCATGTTTTGTTTGTACACAGCTAGCCAGACAGCGTATGTACTGTAGTTGTAATAACACGCATGACGTGCTGCGTGTATCATGATCGATATAAAGTGTGACTTACTCTATGACAGTTGTCTGTTTGGTCCAGCTAGCCGGGAATGTTTTTTTCTGTTTTTTGGGGGGTTAGCACTCCATTTATGTTGACATAGCTTCTCTCCAAATTCCACATTTTGCAACTTCAAGTGACTTTCACCTCACTCTCTCTGCTTCTGTCTGCTCCAAAGTCTCACTCTTCCTTTGTGCTCGCTTCTATAAGCAGTAGTTCATATGTTTAGCTTCAAAAAGATAAGCTTGTGAATCCTAAAGTTTCAATTTGTTGTTTGTTACCGTGTCTGCCATGATTAGAAGACACGCATGCCTTGTTTATGGATGTCGGACACACATTTGTTGCCAGAAGTCGGAAATGCGTTGCTATGGAAACGGAAATCAATGCGCCTAAGAACTAGTTCTGGCAATGATTAAAATGACCAAAATTAGATAAATATTGCACTTATTGATATGAACGCGTCTGTTACTACATTATGTATAGACGTGCAATTTTATTTGTACAGGCAGGAGGAGACGGCACAGACGGCAGGGATGTAGTTTTAGCTCTATGTTTTATTTATATATGGATATTTACTAAATATAAATAACAAATAATAATATTAAATAAACAAGGGAAATGGTGTGTGACTAAATCCAAGAGTGCGTATGGTGCGCGACTATGTGTGGGAATTAACTGAGTGTTACCGTGAGTGTTGAGCGAGAGACGGAAGTCCCGGAGGGGAAAAGACAAGCTCGAAGATCCGGGAGACAAGCAGGTAGTCGGGGCAATAGCGAGGCGTCAGAGGTTCGTGTCCAGGCAGGAGGTCGAGATCCAAGCGGCAGTCAGGGAAGCAGAGGGAACAAGGGAACATGGGAACGGAGGTACGCTGCTGGAAGGGGGCGACAAGGAGGACACAAGACAACTGAGCACAACGGGTGAGAAAACACAGAGAAATAGACTTGCATAGAGCTTGCTAGGTTCGGCTTACTGTACAGGACAGGTCACTACTTTCTGGCACGGCATAGCAGGTTGTGCAGGCTTATGAAGGCAGGTCTGATCATCAGCTTCAGGTGTGTGATTGCTGATTGATAGCAGCCGCCGGCTACAGCAGGAGATGAGCACCCGTGGGCGTGTCCCAAGGCGTGCTCCGTGGCGCTCATAGAAAAATGCGCAGCGGCATGCGCAGCGGCATGCGCAGCGGCATGCGCAGCGGCATGCGCTTGCGCCGTGACAGTACCCCCCTCCTTATGGACAGATTCCAGATGTCCTAAAACTGGAACCAGAAGAACAGAGAGATCAAAAGTCAAGGGAGGGTGGAGTGGTGAACTGGTGGTGGGTCGACGGGCCAAGTGTCCCCGAACCCACTGGGGACGAGCCTGGTGGCGGCAGCGAGTACAACGCCGCTGTAGCAGGCGAGGCGGGCGACCAATGAACGGCCACCTCCTCAGCCGTCGGGAAGGTGGACACAAGTGGCGCCAGAACCATGGCAGCCTATGAGTTCTACTGGGTGTCGCTGCTGTTGGCGCAAAAAGCGTCCATGCACTGGCCACAAAGGGCGTCACGTGCCTCATGGCCGACCAGCCAGAGGTCGCGGGGGCGACGATGCTGGAGACGAGGAGGATGGCGGTGCCGTGGAAAGGTCCGCCAGAGACGAGGAGGATGATGTCGTCGGAGTCCGAGACGAGGAGGACGATGTCGTCGAAGCCAAAGACGAGAAGGACGATGTTGTCGCAGCCAGAGACGAGGAGGACGATGTCGTCGAAATCAGAGACGAGGAGGACAATGTTGTCGGAGTCAGAGACGAGGCAGCAGGCTGAGGAGCTGGCCGAGGAGCTGAAGCATGAGCTGGTTGTGGAGCTGAAGCAGGCGTTAGCCGTGGTGCTGAAGCAGGCACTGGTTCGGGGACCAGTCTTAGAGCTGGTACTGGTTCAGGGACCAGTCTTGGAGCTGGTATTGGTTCGGGGACCAGTCTTGGAGCTGGTACTGGTTCGGGGACCAGTCTTGGAGCTGGTTCTGGTTTGGTCCACCAGTCTAGGTGCTGGTGCTGGTTCGGGCACCAGTCTTGGAGCAAGTGCTGGTTCGGGGACGAGTCTTGGAGCGGGTGCTGGTTTAGGGAACAGTCTTGGAGCGGGTGCTGGTTCGGGGACCAGTCTTGGAGCTGGTGCTGGTTTGGGGACCAGTCTTGGAACTGGTGCTGGTTCGGGTACCAGTCTTGGAACTGGTGCTGGTTCGGGGACCAGTCTTGGAGCTGGTGCTGGTTCGGGGACCAGTCTTGGAGAGGGTGCTGGTGGTTTGGCTGGGGGCTGCGGTCTTGCTGGCCGCAGCTGTGCTACCCCACCAGCACAGCCACCAGTACCATCCCCCCTCTGACAGCAGATGCAAGACGCTTCCTGCCAACTGAGGAACAGTCACAAAAGGTGGGAGGCGGGAGGCCTGGAGGCGGGTAAATTCTTCTATCCCTATAGCACTGCTAAATAGTCCATGATTTTGTTGAGGAGGGCTCGAAAAGATTTCCAGAGCAGTGGGCGAAATAAAAGTAATTGGGATGGGGGCGGTGCTCTAATCACTGGGGGAGGAGCTAGAGTCACTGGGGGCGGAGCTTGAATCACTGGAGGCAGAGCATCCCGACAGCGAGTCGAATTCCTTCAGGGAGGTATTTGTCCTTGTCGGCGCGACCGGCACGGAGGTGCGGCGGTCTTCCCGGGCCAGACGGAGTCAATGCGGACCAGCAAACCCTCGGGGCCCCACATCATACCTTCCAGCTCCTTGGGTGAATAGCGGAGGGTCTCAGCCATCATAGCATCCACACTTCGTCCCGGGTACATCCCTACAGTCAGCGTCGCAAGGATCGGACATCCGGGAGTTCCATGCCGCCTCCTCCTCCTCGTCCTCTGAGGAGGAGGAGACGGAAGTCCCAGAGGGGAAAAGACAAGCTCGAAGGTCCGTGAGACAAGCAGATAGTCGGGGCGACAGCGAGGCGTCAGAGGTCCGTATCCAGGCGGGAGGTCGAGATCCAAGCGGCAGTCAGGAAAGCAGAGGGAACAAGGGGAGACGAGACACACAGCTCGTAACGTGGAAACGAAGGTACACTGCTGGAAGAGGGCGAGAAGGAGGACACAAGACAACTGAGCACAACGGGTGAGAAAACACAGAGAGAAAAACTTGCATAGAGCTTGCCAGGTTTGGCTTACTGTACAGGACAGGTCGCTACGTTCTGGCACGGCATAGCAGGTTGTGCAGTCTTATGAAGGCAGGTCTGATCATCAGCTTCAGGTGTGCTGATTGCTGATTGATTGCAGCCGCTGGCTGCAGCAGGAGATGAGCACCCGGGACTCATAGAGGAATGCGCAGCGGCATGCGCAGCGGCATGCGCAGCGGCATGCGCTTGCGCCGTGGCATGCAATGTGTATATCAAACATTGATAGAGGGTGTTCAAGGCTACAACTGTGACTCCCATTAGCCGCATCTTCCAAGCATTTTTTATCATCTTTAAAAAATGTTTTTTTTTTTAAAGTAAGTGTATTCTTGTCTCTCATAATGATTGTGAACGACAGGCAAAATAAATTAAAAAGTGCAGTTCCCTTGTAATGTTTTTAATGGAAGTGTAACATTGTTTTTGATAATTGGAATATAATTAGAAAAAAAGAGATGCTGTTGGGTTTTTTTTTAAATCAGATGCAAGAACAATGTTTTAATGCTCTGCTGAATGACTGAATGGATGTGGCTGCCAATATGGAGCATTATATATCCAAGATCCAATACTTTTCTAAACTGGACTTTCAGACAAAACGGAGGCCACAGAATATATGAGAAGCACAGGCTTACAAACACTGGTGTATGTTTTTTAGGTGTGCATCAGTAAGGCACTAACCTGACTCTCGCCAGATCCTTGTAGTTCTCTGAGCTCCACACAAGGATCTGGGACTTCTCAATAGGAGATGTATTTCAGAAGGCGGGGCCTTGTAAAAAAATAATTGTATGTGATTGGATAAACCACTTGTCCGTTATCTTGAATGACGTGCTACTTCAACCACTCACATCGAAATCAACCAGTGACGCTGATGAGAGCGACGCTTGGAAATCCAAAACAGAACAGCCGACGTATTGGATAACGACAGAGCGTAAAAGTAAAAGTTAGAGAACTTTTACTGAAACAACGCAGCAATGTCAGTAGACGATCAATGTTCGACAAAACAGTTGCAACAGCAGAATCAATGTCAGCACACGACACAGCGAGGGCTGCTTGTTGTTTGAATCAAACAGTCGCTTCGGCGCTTCGCCGCTACGTCACATCTATGAAATCCCGCCCAGTGATCCTGATTGGTTCATTATTTTTTGCTATGTTGAAGGAGTTTGCATTGCCCTCGATCCCAGATCCTTGTGTGGAGCTCAGCGAACTACAGGGATCTGGCGAGAGTCAGGTTAGTAAGGCACATGGTTTCAGGTCAAATATCTGAAAGGCTGCAAGGCTGTAAAATGTTTGGGAACCACTGCACAACACAATGGCTTGAGAATGTCTAATGGCCATACAAATCCACAATAGTTTAAAAAGACTCCCATACAACCCAAACACACATTGTCACATATTGTGCAGTAAAACCCCTACCTTTCTCAAGCAGAAAAGCACTGCTCCTACCTAGCCCAAATACCCTACAGTACAGCAATATAGGAGTTGCAGGTGCATCACATATTTTCCCTTTTTGACTTTTGAAAGACCCATATGTGTATGGGGTGCCAAATGTAAGAATTTAATCACAATTTTCTAGCTAATATATTTTAAATATTTAACTCACTTTTCCCACATTTAGCTAACTTTTTTATATATTTAGCAAATCTTCTTAACATTAGAGATAGAGATTCAATGGTGAATAAATGTTAAATTTAAATATTAACTATAAATGCTAAGTATAAATGTTAAATGATAAATCTAATTGTTCAATCAATCAACGTTCACTTATATAACCCTTAATCACAAATGTCTCAAAGGGCTGCACAAGCCACAACAACATCCTCGGCTCAGATCCCACATCAGGGCAAGAAAAAACTCAACTCAACAGGAACGAGAAACCTTGGAAGGGATATGACGCATCAGCATCCATAGTTTGTGTGACACCTACGGTTAGTAGTCACAATTGTTTTGTAAAATGAATGTGTAAATACAGTATCCTACTTTGTTTTATGTATTTTCATTCATTTTTTTTTTCATTTTTCATTTATTTATTTATTTCAGGCAATGACATAAAAAAGTACAAAGTTGACAACACATAATAATATAAATTAATATAGTGCAAAAGGTAATGTATAGTATGTAATTAGGGATGTCTGATAATGCCTTTTTGCCGATATCCGATATTCCGATATTGTCCAACTCTTAATTACCGATACCGATATCAACCGATACCGATATATACAGTCGTGGAATTAACACATTATTATGCCTAATTTGGACAACCAGGTATGGTGAAGATAAGGTCCTTTTTTTTAAAAAATTATAAAATAAAATAAGATAAATAAATTCAAAACATTTTCTTGAATAAAAAAGAAAGTAAAACAATATAAAAACAGTTACATAGAAACTAGTAATGAATGAAAATGAGTAAAATTAACTGTTAAAGGTTAGTACTATTAGTGGACCAGCAGCACGCACAATCATGTGTGCTTACGGACTGTATCCCTTGCAGACTGTATTGTTATATATTGATATATAATGTAGGAACCAGAATATTAATAACAGAAATAAACAACCCTTTTGTGTGAACGAGTGTAAATGGGGGAGGGAGGTTTTTTGCGTTGGTGTAGTAATTGTAAGTGTATCTTGTGTTTTTTATGTTTATTTAATAAATACAAAAAAACCAAAAAAACGATACCGATAATTTCCGATATTACATTTTAAAGCATTTATCGGCCGATAATATCGGCAGACTGATATTATCGGACATCTCTATATGTAATGCATGATTGTCCAGTTTTGCCTGAAAGGGAGTGGGAAGAAGATAATTTATTTAACCCCACCCCCAGTTCTCCATTCAGTGATTATTCACATGAGTTTCACTCTTACTTAGTTCAAGGATTATAATACAGATGTTGTATCATAGTGGCATTACCACAGGTAACAATAATTATTGCACTGTAACAATAATTTGTATCAACAATGTAGGAATGATGAATATACCAACAATGGTAATAGACAACAAAGCAATAATGGTAAGGAAACATTGAGCACATGTTAACACTTTGAGAAAGAGTACAGCAGCAGGTCAAATTAAAGACCCTCATCTCTATATTTGAACCAGACCCCATGTTTGTATAATAGTTTAAATCGATTAATTATTATTTTCATATCTAAGTCACAGTTAAAGTGTATGTTTCCAAGCTGAATGCCACAAGACACGTTATTCCGCCACGCCAGCAGAGGGAGTACCCTTATAGGAGAGGAGGTTGTCAGTACTTCTGTGTCTTAGACAGGCCACAGCCTGCGATCAAAACGCAATCAAGCACTTGGTGTCTTCTTTCTATTCATCTAAAACAGGTTGGTAAAGTGTGGTAATATCAACATATGTATCCCCGAGCAATTATAAGCCTTTTTTAACATAGAAATATTGAAGTATGTTTTTTAGAAGTGTATAATTGTCACCAGATTTGTAATGTGAAGTACGCGATGTCTCCCTTTGTGTGTGAGCGCGTGGTTGGGCGGGATGGCGGCGCCAGTAAACTTGTTGAAGATAAACTCTGTGATTACCGTATTTTCCGCACTATAAGGCGCACCTAAAAACCTCCAATTTTGTCAAAAGCTGACAGTGCACCTTATAATCCGGTGTGCCTTATATATGGACCAATATTGAGCCACAACAGACCTAAATTTCATTTTCATAAAGTTTAGGTCTCGCAACTACGGTAAGCAGCCGGCAACTTCTTTTTCCCCTGTAGAAGAAGAAGCGATTCTTCTTCTACTAGTAAGCAGCCGCCAACTTAATTTTCCCCCGTAGAAGAAGAAGTTCTTCTTCTACGGTAAGCAGCCGCCCCCATAGAGGAAGAAGAAGCGCGCAGTGCATGCTGGAATATATGACTGCGCGAGCGTGCCGTTTTGATTACCATTTGTTTGTTTATGTAAAGACCCCAAAATGGCTCCTATTAAGAGACACGCTTACGACGCAGAGTTTAAACTTAAGACGATCAGTCACGCAGTAGAACACGGGAGTAGAGGTTTGTTGTGGCACTGACTCGATTAATGACGACTTCGCCCAACTGTTTAATTCGGACACTGAAGAAGAAGAATTAGAGGGATTCGTGGATGAGGAATAACTTCATAAAGTGAGCTTTACATGTTTATTTTGTGTGTTGTGTTGTGTGACATTAACGTTTGAGCAACGTTGAGTTATTGATATATTGTTATTGCTCTGCACTATTTTGAGTGTTACTATATTGTGATTGCACTAACGTTTGATTTACCGTAACAGTATCAGACTGTTTTTTACGTGTTTTTTGAATCAGAGAAAAGTTTCCCTCCACTATGTGATATAAATGTTGCACTACATGTTATACCTTGCTGTTGTTAAAAGATAAACAAAACACCACGTCACTGACTTTACCTTGGGGAAAGTAATAAAACAGCTGTTTATTAATTTTGGGAGTGAACAGAGTTGTCAACGCTGGTTTGTAATCTATTAATAAAGTTTGACTGACCTGACTGTTTTGTTGACATTCCCTTTAGCGCAGCTCCATCTAATAGATGCATAGGTGCGCCTTATAATCCGGTGCGCCTTATATATGAACAAAGTTTTGAAATATGCCATTCATTGAAGGTGCGCCTTATAATCCGGTGCGCCTTATAGTGCGGAAAATACGGTAATATGAAGTTTTATTGGTACAGTTATGTCACAATATGTGTAATTGTAAGTGGTTTATGATGATAGTGATAATATAGAAAACAAAGTGTTCGAGAAAGCAGTGATATCAAAATGAAGCAATGTCACCATACAGTACAAACATGTAAAATTAAAGAGGTTTGTTAAAGCAACAGTACCTCTAAGTGATGATTATACACAAGGAAGATAGTGTTGGGATATATATACTAAGTGTTCATTTAGCTGCTTTGCAACAATTTTTTGGAGGAATTTCGAGATAAAGGGAAGGTAGTTTACCATTAGGTCAGGATCGAGGTTAGGTCTTTTGAGCAGAGGATGAATAACCGCTTTTTTGAATGCTAGAGGAACAGTACCAGAGGAAAGTGATAAGTTTATAATATTTAGCACTGATGGTCCTAATATTACAAACAGCTCCTTGATAAGTTTCCCAGGAAGTGGGTCAAATAAACATGTTTGTTTTGTCACATTTACAAGTCACAGGAGTTCCTCTAATGTTATTTCTTTAAAAAAATTAATTGATTTGGAGGGCAATATCCGTTGTACATAGATTCGTATATGCGTTAACAGAACCCAGTTGGAGCTGGGACGTCCATCCATTCATCCATCTTCTTCCACTTATCCGAGGTCGGGTCGCGGGGGCAGCAGCCTAAGCAGGGAAGCTAAGACTTCCCTATCCCCAGCCACTTCGTCCAGCTCTTCCCGGGGGATCCCGAGGCGTACCCAGGCCAGCCGGGAGACATAGTCTTCCCAACGTGTCCTGGGTCTTCCCCGTGGCCTCCTACCGGTCGGACGTGCCCTAAACACCTCCCTAGGGAGGCGTTCGGGTGGCATCCTAACCAGATGCCCGAACCACTTCATTTGGCTCCTCTCGATGTGGAGGAGCAGCGACTTTACTTTGCGCTCCCCCCGGATGACAGAGCTTCTCACCCTATCTCTAAGGGAGAGCCCCGCCACCCGGCTGGGACGTGTTATTTTTAATCTCCTTTCTAATTAGTTACATTTTCTTATTAAATAAATTCATAAAGTCATCAGCCGAGGCTCCAGCACCCCCCGTGACCCCGAACGGGACAAGCGGTAGAAAATGGATGGATGGATGGATCAGCCGAGTGGGTGGAGCTACTGGGGGGAGTCCCTTGTTGTTACTGTACTGAACAAATATTTAGGATAATTTTTATTGTCATGATGAGATTGGAGTGGTAATTAGTTTCAGCTAAGGTAAGCGCGTGTTTATAAGTTATAAAACTATCACTCCATGCTTGATGGAAAACCTCAAGTTTAGCCGCACGCCATTTATTAAATCTAAATATAAGTGTTAAATGTTAAAGGGGAACTGCACTTTTTTTGAGGAATTTTGCCTATCTTTCACAATCATTATGAAAGACACGACAACGGATGGATTTTTTTTTTAATGCATTCTAAATATTAAATAAACGTCAATAAAAGTCTGCTTACAGCTGAGCCAATGGGAGTTGCACTATTGTACTCATAAAATCCAATAAATAACCATTCATAAAGCGCCAACAATACTCCATTTACATTTTGTGACTTGAATATTAACCAAGTATTAGTGATATTGTTGTTATAAGCGCTAACGCAGACTATCTATTTATAGCGGCACCGTGATCACAAGCTTATCTCCCTATGTTTACATCATCGAGTAGTCTGCTGCTTCCTTGCTTCCTTGCTCCCTGGAAGTTTATTGTAGACCATAAATCATGCATCTCACCTGTACAGAAGACGTCTTGAGTAGGTAATCCGACACGTTGAGACACTATGATAGGCTGACCATATTCTGAAATCCCAAAAAGAGGACACATATGCGTGCTAAGGCGGGCAGCACGCCAAGGCCGGGACTAGGTGAACATTTGCCAATGATACTCGAACTTGCTTTATAAATAATATATATATTTAAATAAAGCATTTTTTCTCTTCTGTTGCCAGCAGTGGTGGCGCTAGGATTTTTCAAAATGGGGTCCCACAGTAAATTTTTGGGGTCCCACTTTTTTGTAAGCGTTTTGAAAAAAAAAGATAAACGTATGCATTACCCTGTTATATATCACATTCTATATTGTGTTTTGGAAAAAGGTTGTCATAAACGTTACTTGATTCATTAAAAAAAATTATAAAAAAAGAAAACAAATTCATGTATTCAGTTATAAACATTCATTCACTTTCTTCTTTCCTTCATGGATCTAAACTTTACCACAACTTTCTATGTTTTTATTTAATAAGTTGTAGGTGTATTTATTTCAGTATAAAAGTGTAAAAAGTGTTTTGCTTCGGTCATGAAATGATGATAATGGTGTGCCAGGGCATACATACATTTTATATTTAACGCTTAAATCTCTGGAGTCTACATCAACTTCACATCTATTCCTCATTTCAAAATGTTTTAGTTTTTTTATGTTGTTTTTTTGTTTGTTTGTTTTCCGCCCCTTTTTGTCAAACAAAACTATGTTTTTAATGGCAAACACACAAAATATTTAAAGTCTTCCACCGAAAATATTTTTCAAAGTGGAATATTTGATGTGACATATTCAGAACCTTGGACAGGTCAATAATTCATAATAACATTGATTTTGATTCAATATTATGTTTTGAGCAATGACAGTTTGAAAGAAAAAAAAACAGCTTTGTTTTATTAGTCAACATTGCAACTATTTCTAAATTACATTTCACCTTTAAGCTTTTTTTATTTCACTTTTGTTATGTTTTTGTTTATTTGATAGTATTTTTAGAATGTGCCGTGGGCCTTTAAAACATTAGCTGTGGGCCGCAAATGGCCTCCGGGGCACACTTTTGACACCCCTGCTATAGATAATAAAAAATGTAATCTGATAAATCTATGGATAAAAAGCAGAGCCTGGCGATGCATGCGCGTTTATCATAACTCTCTCGCTCTCTGTCTCTGCCCCTCCCTCACAAATGCTGCTGCGTGCGCACACCTTCACAATTTGTTTTGTTTTTAACCCCTTCTTAAACCCTGAATGTACATTGAAAATACACGCAACCCTAACTCAAAATGCCGGACATTTGAGGCATTTAAGAAACTCCGCCCGGACAGCCCCGCAAAAGAGGACATGTCCGGGGAAAGAAGGACGTATGGTCAGTCTACACTATGACAACCATTTAGGATCTGGAACTGGCGAGAAAGACACGAAAAGCGATTGTTAACCCCTCACCCCAAATCGAAATATAAATGTTAAATCTAAATGTTAAATCTAACAGTCTCGCCAAGTGTAAAGCAAAATATTTAGAAAATATGCAAATATGCCACTGTTCCCACGACTCTCAGTATGCAAAGACACGCCCAAAACATCTCTGACTGCCATGCCGTTGAAGATGCTGTGTGTGATAATAAGGAACAAAGATTGATATTTAACATATAAAGCCAGAAAAGTTTTATTGAAGTTTTACATTCGGCAAACCATATACTGTATACGCGAGTCACTGTTTACATTTAGTGAAAGAGATCTATTTCACCAGTTTTAGTAACTGGACAGCTAAGGGTTCCTTTCATTGAAAACATTTGAAGGTATATGGTATAGCTAAACAATAAACAAACATGCTAATCTTGTGTTTAAGCTGTTATACTCCACAGTCTCCACTTTGGTCCATTTTTGTGCTTCCATCATCATAAAATGTATCTCTGTACTGTGACAAGTGCTGTTAAGTAAATACGGGAGGCTGTTGCTCTCCTCCATTATTATTATTGATTGTATGTCAGCGTGTCTCAGTATGATTTCACTGTACTTTCATTTAGCCTCCTTGATGGAGCTATCACATTTGAACTGATACGGTACCAATTCCTTGTGGTTGGGAATCAATAGGTACTCAAATGTTCTGTACTTCTGTGTGTTCACGTGTTGATAAATGATAAATGTTTAATAAAAAAACCTCTAACTCTTTAGTATTATGATCTTTCATTACTTTTTTGGTTTTGCGTTGTATACTTTCCGTTAAATGTTCATTTTCATTTTCAGCATTCCTTGCTCTCTTGTTTGCTACTTCCTGTGGGAGCGCTGATTCCTCGCATCTGTCCCCTATTGTAATTAGGAGGGTTTATTAGTCAACTCTGCATGCCAGGCGGGGCTGCATTATTGTTTTCTGTTTGGTGTGCATGCGTCCTTGCGGCTGCTACGTGCCATGCATCATGTCTTTGCATCCTGGGGTCACGTCTCCAGCAGACATGTGGCACCGTCATAGTAAATGTGCTGTCCAGTTATATCTTGGTTTCTTACACTTGGGAGTTTCATTTGCAAGTACTATATATGCATGCAGTTATAATTGTAATATGTTAGATGGCAGTAGTGTATAGGTTATGGTGTGTTGCCTATTCAGAAAGTAGTCTTTGCCATTAAGTTGAATTTGCCATTCATTCTTTTTTTGTGTGCCCTAAAATAAATGGTAAATGGGTTATACTTGTATAGCGCTTTTCTACCTTCAAGGTACTCAAAGCGCTTTGACAGTATTTCCACATTCACCCATTCACACACACATTCACACACTGATGGCGGGAGCCGCCATGCAAGGTGCTAACCAGCACCCATCAGGAGCAAGGGTGAAGTGTCTTGCCCAAGGACACAACGGACGTGACTAGGATGGTAGAAGGTGGGGATTGAACCCCAGGAACCAGCAACCCTCCGATTGCTGGCACGGCCACTCTACCAACTTCGCCAAATGTCTTTATACTGTAAGTAATGCACTTATTACACACCCTCTGTTCGATTATAACATACATATTAGTTGTGGTTTTGATTCTAAAATTTGGAGGTGTTGAAATCGCCTTGTTTAATCATCATTGCTAATTAGTAGCATGTCTATGACACAGCCAATGCAAATTTGTATCGAGCTAGCGTATTTTGGAAAGTGGAGCCCTCAATTACGTTTGGGTGTTTTTTATCAGGCATGCTAGCTTTGTTGGCATTGAAAATTGTAACAGTCCAGTTGAGTCCACTCTGAGTGCTTAGGTGCTTGTTTTCCCGCCAAGACAGTTCCAAGTCTGCAACCGGACATAACGTGACGTGCAACAAATATATCGGAATACGGTATCGTGTGATTTTTTTAGTGAATCGATACCTGGTCGTACTGATGAAATTTGGTCAATACCTACAAAAGTACCGAATTGGATACCCATCCGTAGATGTAGCACAGACTTAAATACTCACTTTTCCAGGCCAGTAAGTTTTGTCAACATATGTTACAGTTACCTAATGTAAGCCATGGTTGGACCCTTGGAAGAACTTATGATGGCTATCATTTGGGGAGTCGCGTGTGTTTTGAACACACACTCTTGCTTTGACCTCTGGCATTTACATGAGCTGAAGCCTCCAAACTTCATGCAAAGTGGGAATTGTTGTTTATCAGTGCAGTGTAGAGAATGGTTGAACTGTAATGGCTCTCCGGTGGGTTCAATATGCAAACTTCTGTCCGCCGCAGCACTTTAAGGCCTCTCCTCTGAGCTCTGCGTTATTTTGCTTGGCTGCATCATCTGGGAGCAGCCAGCCCTTTTGGAAGTTGTCAGTACTTTGTCAAGGTGAGTCTGTGTTTAAATGAAGCTGTAAGAGTTTCCAAGTTCATCCGTGCTGTTTTGTTTGTCTTTTTTACAAACCATTTGCAACTGCATTTAATTGTATTCAATTATTAGCACTAAATTGAGACAGAAATTAGTCAACTGTCGTGATGGTGTTATGGTTGACGTAATTTGTTTCACCTGCAAGGACATTGGTGAGCATCTAGATAAGGCTATGTCCATATGGACACAAATACTACAGAACATATGTTTGTATTTACACATGCAAACATAGATTTTTTGTCTTTATAGACTAAGCTTTGAAAAAACTTCGGCCAGAGTGAAGTTTCACAAACTTCGGCATCAACAATTCTTCTCAACAAAAGAAGATAAATATAAGCTCAGTCTATCTAATCTATCTCTCCAATTTAAAACATGTGTATGGACGCACAACACTTAAAACAGTATATCATTATGTGGAAGTAAATTGTGAAATGGATTAAGCAAAAGAGTTAAACAATGTACTAACATGGTCCAGTTTAAAGGCCTACTGAAACCCACTACTACCGACCACGCAGTCTGATAGTTTATATATCAATGATGAAATCTTAACATTGCAACACATGCCAATACGGCCGGGTTAACTTATAAAGTGCAATTTTAAATTTCCCGCTAAACTTCCGGTTGGAAACGTCTATGTATGATGCGTATGCGCATGACGTCACGACGGCAACGGAAGTATTCGTACCCACTGTGTCACCATACAAACTGCTCTGTTTTCATCTCATAATTCCACAGTATTCTGGACATCTGTGTTGGTGAATCTTTTGCAATTTGTTTAATGAACAATGGAGATTGCAAAGAAGAAAGTTGTATGTGGGATCGGTGTATTAGCGGCTGGCTGTAGCAACACAACAAGGAGTACTTACTTGGATAGCAGACGCGCTAGCCGATGCTAGCCGCCAACCGCATCTGTGATCGGGTGAAGTCCTTTGTCGCGCCGTCGATCGCTGGAACGCAGGTGAGCATGGGTGTTGATGAGCAGATGAGGGCTGGCTGGCATAGATGGAGCGCTAATGTTTTTATCATAGCTCTGTGAGGTCCGGTTGTTAAGTTGCTAAGTTAGCTTCAGCGTCGTTAGCAACAGCATTGTTAAGCTTTGCCAGGCTGAGAATTATTAACCGTGTAGTTACATGTCCATGGTTTAATAGTATTGTTGATCTTCTGTCTATCCTTCCAGTTAGGGATTTATTTATTTTGTTTCTATCTGCATTGGAGCCAGATGCTATCACGTTAGCTCAGTAGCTAAAGAGCTTCGCTGATGTATTGTTGTGGAGATAAAAGTCACTGTGAATGTCCATTTCGCGTTCTCGACTCTCATTTTCAAGAGGATATAGTATCCGAGGTGGTTAAAAATACAAATCTGTGATCCACAATAGAAAAAGGAGAGTGTGTGGAATCCAATGAGACCTTGTACATAAGTTACGGTCAGAGCGAAAAAAGATACACCCTGCACTGCCTCTCTAGTTCTTCACTCTAACGTTCCTCATCCACGAATCTTTCATCCTCACTCAAATTAATGGGGTGATCGTCGCTTTCTCGGTCCGAATCTCTCTCGCTCCATTGTAAACAATGGGGAATTGTGAGGAATCCTTCCTCCTGTGACGTCACGCTACTTCCGGTATAGGCAAGGCTTTTTTTTATCAGCGTCCAAAAGTTGCGAACTTTATCGTCGTTGTTCTCTACTAAATCCTTTCAGCAAAAATATGGCAATATCGCGAAATGATCAAGTATGACACATAGAATGGATCTGCTATCCCCGTTTAAATAAAAAAAAATTCATTTCAGTAGGCCTTTAAGAGGCTGTTTAAGTGTTTACAAAGTACAAGGAAGAATCATTTTGATGTAAATTGTGTTACAAAGTGAGGATATGAAGTGAACATATGTGTCAGTAGTTGCAATGAAATGGAAAAGGGGTAGGCTTGAATAAGCTTGGCTTCATCCTCCTCTTTTACCAACATGTTGTAAAGAGAAATGTAAATATGTAAACTATAAGATGTATCGCTTGTAATTGCATACATGTTCGTAATATTGTTTAACAATTACCATTTTCACCTTCGATGAGTATATTTAAATGTTTGCAAAGGAACGAAAACATTGCTGGGTTCAAACATCCAATACTGGAGAGTATAGCACCTCAGACAACTTTGACGACTATAAAAATGGGACACTATACCTCCTTGCTTGGCACTCAGCATCAAGGGTTGGAATTGGGGATTAAATCAACAAAATGATTCCCGGGCGCGGCCACCGCTGCTGCTCACTGCTCCCCTCATCTCCCAGGGGGTGAACAAGGGGATGGGTCATATGCAGAGGTTAATTTCACCACACCTAGTGTGTGTGTGACAATCATTGTTACTTTAACTTTTATTACTTCACATGAATGGCGTGAGAATGTTCACATGTCAAGGACGTCGGGAAGATTTAAGGTTGTTTTGAAAGGCCACTCAAGTAGCTGGAAATAGTTTTAACACTGTAGGGTGGCAAATGTGTTTATTAAAATAACTAGTGCGGATATGGCCTAAAATGCTCAAACCAAAAATCTCTCTAAAGTTTGCTGCTACAGTACTTCATCTCAGAAAATGCACTCAGCCACCTACAACAAGCGCTTGAAGATGATATTGTGCAAGTAAGGTCTTGTAAGTAACTTCATTTTGATCTCTCAATAATCGACTCTTGCATGTAGGAATAACTAGCAATCAGTGTTCTAGCATTTTCTAACATTTCCACAATTGTCATTTCTGCTTGAATTGTGTGGAATGTATCGGTGTTAATTTTGTTGACTTCAAATTTTAGTCTTAGTTATCATCAACGACCTATTTTCCCCTGACTAAAATAGGACGATAATGAATCAAAACAAATGCATGTTGACAAACTCAATGACAAAATTAATTGACAGTTTAGTCAACAAATAAAAAGGTCCATAAACACTGCAGCTGCACACAGTTCACAGGTTTTCATTATAGGACGTTGGCGCACCGTTTCTAAATAATTTTTCAATTAAAATCAATTTCAATTATTGAAGTATTTTAATTACTATTCTGTTCAACTCACATGTCACAAAACTTTGTAAAATGTTTCACAAAATGTCTACTGCATGCTGTATGTATATACCGGTTTGGGTACCAACCCTGACTGTAAGTGGCTTTACAGTTAAGGATCTATTTTGGAACTAATACTAGGTTGCTAACACAGACCCGCAGACGTGAGCACATCACCCCTATTTTAGCGTCCCTTCACTGGCTCCCTGTGCGTTACCGAATCAATTTTAAACTCCTTTTATTTGTTTTTAAATGTCTAAACAACCTCGCGCCAACATATCTCTCCGACCTCCTTCAGCCTTACTGCCCCACCCGATCCCTAAGATCAGCCGATCAGCTGCTACTGACGGTCCCAGACACAAGGCTGAAGCTTAGAGGTGACAGAGCTTTCGCCGCTGCTGCTCCCAAGCTCTGGAACGACCTACCTCTTAGTGTTAGACAAGCCTCCTCTCTTCCTGTTTTAAGATTAAAGATTAAAGTACCAATGATTGTCACACACACACTAGATGTGGTGAAGTCCTCTGCATTTGACCCATCCCCTTGGGGAGCAGTGGGCAGCAGCGGCGCCGCGCCCGGGAATCATTTTGGTGATTTAACCCCCAACTCCAACCCTTGTTGCTGAGTGCCAAGCAGGGAGGTTATGGGTCCCATTTTTATAGTCTTTGGTATGACTCGGCTGGGATTTGAACTCCAACCTACCGATCTCAGGGCGGACACTCTAACCACTAGGTAAATCTCTCTTAAAAACATACTTTTATTCTATGGCTTTTAACACTGAGTGATATCCATCCTGCAATGGCGCCCCATAATACACCTGCTGTGAACCTGTTTTTATGTTTTTATGTTTTATTTATTTTATTTATTTATTTTTTATCGTGTTCTGTTTGTGTTGTGTTGTATTTGCTCGATTCTCGTATTATCTTTTAACCTGCCCATTGTACAGCACTTTAGCTACCCCTGTGGTAAATTTTAAATGTGCTTTATAAATAAAGTTGATTTGATTTGATTTGATAAAGGGAATAGCATTCTATAAGAGCTACTATAACTTCAGGGTGAAAGCAAGCTAACCATCAAACACAGCAGGATGACCTTAAAATGAGTGATATACACTTTAGATTGTATCACATGCGCTGGCATTTCAGCAACACAGTAGAGAGTATTTCTCACAGCTTAGAAAGGGAACATGACAGCCCCATTTTATGTTAAAAGATTCCCATTGTACTGTATTCACATTCTGTTGAATACAAGTAAAAACACATGACGACAGTGTTTTGTTAAGGAAAGCTACCGTTTGTCACCGGCTCAAAATAAATACAGTTTCAAACAAAAATATAAGAAGACCACAACCGGCTAGCCTGTGACGAGCTGTCAGGGGAGGCAAGTGAGGCAGTGCCTCACCTTGCCACCAGGGGGCGGTAAAAGTCTTAACCATGAGATGTTCAAAAACAAAGTAATAAAATAAAATTAGTTTTAATATTTCTCTTTTTGTCTATGCTTTCTATGTGATTTTGGTTACTGTATATTTTGATAATTTTCATGGTCAAAATCGTGGGAATTACGTGTTTCCTGATGATTAACGCAGCAGACGAGAAGTGAGGCAGACACAGGTGGTGCCTCCACGGCTACACACAAAGTGTATTGAGCGTGTGCGTGCGCGTGCTTGTTCACGTGGGGAAAAGGCAGGCCATGAGGCAGCAAGTACCTCTGCCTCACAGTAGGGGGCGATACATTGTCAACTTGCAGTTCAATGCCTCAGCAGTACTCTGACTCGCCACACTGGGAGAAGTGGGGGCGCTCAAGCTAGCAGACACATGTCTCTCCAGCGGAAGCCAGACTTAAAAAAAAAATTTTTTAAACTGTATTTATTACAAACATAGCATTTTTATTAGAGTAAGCCAGCGTTTGTGGGTGTTTTTTGTCGGATGCAAAAATAATGTTTTATTGCTTGTAATGAAATTGAATTAAATGAATGTGTCTGCCAATATGGAGGATTATATACTGTATCCGAGATTAAATACTTCTCTAAACTGGACTTTAAGACAAAATTAATGTGATTATACAAAGTACGTTTTCATCGAGGATAGTTATTGCTGCTTCAGATACAAATACAGAAAGGTAAGATACACTCACAATTAGGGATGTCCGATAATATCGGACTGCCGATATTATCGGCCGACAAATGCTTTAAAATGTAATATCGGAAATTATCGGTATCGTTTCAAAATTATCGGTATCGGTTTCAAAAAGTAAAATGTATGACTTTTTAAAACGCCGTTGTGTACACGGACGTAGGAAGAAGTACAGAGCGCCAATAAACCTTTAAGGCACTGCCTTTGCGTGCTGGCCCAGTCACATAATATCTACAGCTTTTGACACACACACACCTTGGTGAATGCCATGCATACTTGATCAACAGCCATACAGGTCACACTGAGGGTGACCGTATAAACAACTTTAACACTGTTGCAAATATGGGCCACACTGTGAACCCACACCAAACAAGAATGACAAACACATTTCGGGAGAACATTTACACCGTAACACAACATAAACACAACTGAACAAACACCCAGAACCCCTTGCAGCACTAACTCTTCCGGGACGCTACAGTATACACCGCCCGCTACACCCTATTCCCCCCCACCTCAACCCCACAGCCCCCAACCCCGCCCACCTCAACCTCCTCATGCTCTCAGGGAGAGCATGTCCCAAATTCCAAGCTGCTGTTTTGAGGCATGTTAAAAAAAATAATGCACTTTGTGACTTCAATAATAAATATGGCAGAGCCATGTTGGCATTTTTTTTCCATAATTTGACTTGATTTATTTTGGAAAACCTTGTTACATTGTTTAATGCATCCAGCGGGGCATCACAACAAAATTAGGCATAATAATGTGTTAATTCCACTACTGTATATATCGGTATCGGTTGATATCGGTATCGGTAATTAAGAGTTGGACAATATCGGAATATCGGATATCGGCAAAAAAGCCATTATCGGACATCTCTACTCACAATACTTGATTTATTTTGTTAAAAGCAAATGGAACCAAAAGTATTAAATAACGACTTTATGAAATATTTTCTGGACCTATTTATCATATCATAATATCATTATGATAACGTTTTTATGAAAGCGAATTACTCCCTTTTTTCCCCATGTTATTCTAATGTGCAACCTAAATCAACAATGATTAGAGCTGCATATATGAATTTAATTTAAAAAAAGAAGAAAAAAAACTCCAAAAGTATCTGTGCCTCACCTGGTGTATAGTTCACCGCACGTCACTGCGGCTAGCATATGTCACTAATAGTGATTGTACAAAAAAATATATATATATATATATATTTTTCAACAACAAAAACATTCTAACAACAAATAATGCAATTTAAGTGCTCAGAGCAGAAAGTGGTCGGGATACAATCCACATTTAAAAGTAAGCATCCTCTAGGAGTGCCCAAATGTTTCGCCTCAAAGGGCCAAAGTGGAAATGTGCCAATGGTACGTGGGCCAAACAGCAATGTTTAAAATGCAATAGCACCACGAGTGAGGAATAATTAATAATTACTAGCAATAATCAATAATAAGGTATAAGAGATTGTCACACAGTTGTGTGCCTGATTCAGTTAGCATACAATGTTGCATCTTTTACGTACATTTTTAACCCCAAAAAATTCAAAAAGGGAATTTTCTGCAGATTTTCACCATTTCCTTGTGTTGTTCTATAATTTGTTCTTCCTAGATATTTCATCCGCTCGCTTTCAAACTTTACCTAGACATATTAGACGTATGGAGGATCAGGATGCTAGATTTCGAAGCGTTTGGGCTTTTATTATAGGACGTAGGCGAAGCATGACAACCAAGATTATCCTTCTCAATGGAGCGTCAAAAAGTCCAAACTTTACCGTAGAGCATGGGTCTCACATTCAAATGCAACTAGTAAGCCTGTAAAAAAAAAAAACTCAATAGATTTTACGTAAAAAAACCAAACTGGCAGCACCAGACTTTTACCGTAGAATTTACAGTGTTTTTTTTACACAAAATTATTTTGAATTGAAAACTGTTCTATTTTTGTTTTCTCAAAATTTTGGTGACTGAGCTGCCATTTTAAAACAATCTATGTGCATTTTTTCTACAGTGCATTACTGTAAATTGTAAAACGGTACCACTGTTGTTTTTACTGTATAATTTAGGCGACTGAGCTGCGCTTTAAAAAATATATATATATATATCTGCGGCCATTATTTTTACAGTGCATAACTATACATTGCAAAACAGTAACACTGTTATTTTTGTTGCAAAATTCTGGCAACTGATCTGCTACATTTGTATCAAAAAAATCTAGGTTCCCTGTTTTTACAATGCAGCACTGTAATTTAAAAAATGGTACCACTGATGATTTTATGGTCAACTTCCAGCGACTGTATTTTTTTACTGACTTTTTTACAGTGTAGCCTGCGGAGGTGCCATCAGTGATTGTGCAGCTTGAAAGAGGTCAGTATGAATATGAAATACATTTGGTAGCCACACTTAGGCGGGCCAAATTAAATAACATGACGGGCCAAATTTGGCCCGTGAGCCGCACTATGGGCACCCCTGCTCTAGGCAGCTAACTGTGACATACAGCACCTTTAAGGAAGGTAACTTCATGCATTACACATTTTACCATTCTAATTAATACTATAACAATTGTGATATTTTAAAAGATAAAAATAAAACACGAGGAGTATAACACTTTCTGTAACATAAACTCATGTCAGAAACGTACAGACGTAGACTGCTGTGTATAACTTGCAGGTGAGTCTCTTCACATCGTTGGCTTACTGCTTTTATTTGAATTCTATTTGATTAATTATGTTAACTTATGGTCATTTTATCCATATTATATTGAGTACCTAGGACGGAGATTTGTGTACCGGTTTCCTAAGTAAAATGTTTTTTAATTTAAGCCTCAAAAATCAAAACACAACAAAGGAAGCAATTCTCAAGATTTTCAAGAGTCGAAGTCTTTCAGGATATTCTTAAGTCTCATAAAAGTTTTGAAAGTATTGTGTGATATGCCAACTTTATTGGTGAAATTACCCACAATGACGGTTCGACCTTTACGGGCAATGTTTAGGGCAAAAAACCCCAGAAAAAACATTGGAAGTGCAGACTTTTAAGCTTATTTTGTATTTGTGACATTTTGGAATGAAAACAATCTATTATAGCAGTGGCAGAAGTGTTTATTGTCCCACAATATAGTGTTTTTTTCTTGCAGCAATTTAATTATGAAATTAAAATACATACTGTAAGTAAACATGTCATCATACTTACATTTCTCAAAGTTGTTATTTTGGAGTAATATCCTTTGTGTGCATCCGTAATCCTATTCCTGCTGGCTCTCTGTCCCGTCATATTGTGATGCATAATGTGCCATCAAATTGTAAATCCACGTTTGAAGGTAGTCCTAAAAATGTACAGTGCAGCTGGGAACCGTGGGAAGGCCATTATTATTTTGAACGTATTTGGTCATAAAACTAAGTCTGACAAATTAACATTTTGAATGATGGTGGTGCTCAAGAAAAATTGAATAGATACCAAAGTTATAGCACTATACTCGATGATGACATGAGTGCCAGGAGCAAATTTCATAACTATCTATCCGTCAAAACTTTTCACCATCAAACACAAATGTTAAACTTACTCAGACATTAAAAACAGGAAGATGTATCCTCATATTACTCAAAGTCTGACCAACAACCTTGAAGCATATTAAACCAGGAAACACAAACAAAAAGTAAAAAAAAAGGTTGATGTTGAAACCGTAGAGTTGTTCCAAATCTTTGGACATCTGTCAACCCCTCCCATAGCAACATTTAAGGATGGGCGTTCAGGGTCTCTACTAAGGGGCTACAGCAAAGGAAGAGGTGGGATTCAACACACAAGAGGCTCTGATGGTCTATTAATTCTACTTTGGCTAGCATCCAGAATGAGCCCAACCTCCCTCCTAATTCATGGCTAATTTCTATCAGAGGTATCGGGAGACTTTTTTCCTTCAGTGCAGGATGCATCCACATAACTTTAATGGATTCATTCAAGGGCTCTGGCACGCAGGCATTGATTAGATTGCCTCGCAGGCCTCACTGCTGGTCGCTTGACATAGGCAGCAAATGAAATGTGACCTCTAGTAAAAAGGCCTGAACCAGCCAACCCCCGTCTAATCCATTAGCTCAGAACCGTTCCCAGTCCCATTTAATTAATGAAGTGATTTGAAAAAAATAGGTGAATGTTTATCAATCCCTAGAACTGGGAAATGGTAGCCATGGAAACTAACACAAACAACACTGGTGTACGGTGAGGCAACAACCTCAGTCAGAAGTAATAAAAACATTTTGATGGCATAAAGACATTAGTTAATGACAGTGGCGGGTAGTGTGTTTCCCACCTAGGCCTTCAGTGATGTCCGACTTCAAAGATTACCTCTCAAAATACCATCATTTATGTCACCACATGATCATTGCTGGAGAAATACTATACAGAAACACATTTACGCACTACTGTTCATTGAATCACATCAACAGTATACAAAATGGGTTATTTTATGGCGCATTTAAAAATCAATAAACCCGCAGCAGCAATTAAAACATATCTTATGTGGTACTGTCAAAATTAAAAATGCAAAAAACAGATTCAACATGAAAAAATAAAGAAATAAAATATTTGAACTCACAATTTGTAGTACTTATTCGACGCCGTACAAGCCAGTGGTACTGCTCGTAGTTGATGCATTCCAGTGGAAATGGCGGGCATTTCCCCATTTCATCAGCTTAGCCGACATCGTCTCACAAGATGTAGTTTCTCTTTAAACATCCTTCTTGAAAGTGGCCTTGCAAATATATATCTGCCAACGTTTTGTTCTCCTTCTTTGTGGGTTACGGTGCAATGCTGCCTGCTTCCTGCTAAATTGCAACTTATGAATGGATACTCACTTTGGAGTGACAAGTCAGTATCCAATCACAGTCTCGTTAACATCAGGCTACCTAGATAGGCTACTGTCAACAACTTGTGATCTGATTGGCTATCACAACTGTCTATCAGTGGCAGTGTCAGCAACCTGAGGGTTCCTGGTTCGATCCCCAGCTTCATGTCACGTCCGTTGTGTCCTTGAGCAAGACACGTCACCCTTGCTCCTGATGGGTCGTGGTTAGCGCCTTGCATGGCAGCTCCCGGCATCAGTGTGTAAATGTGTGTGTGAATGGGTGAATGTGGAAATAGTGTCAAAGTGCTTTGAGTGCCTTGAAGGTAGAAAAGCGCTATACAAGTATAACCCATTTACCATTTATCAACTGTATGTTTTCTCAAATTCATCCGCTAACGGTCCTGGTGAATATCCAATCACAGGACGCGTAAATGTCACGTTCAACGTAAGACCATCTAGAAGGCCTTACTGACAACAACTCGTGATCTGATTGGCTATCGCAATTATCTATCAACTGTATGTCCCCGTTCACTTACAGTGCACGGATGCCCGCATTGATGATTCTGAAGGCCTCGGGCAGATTTCATACAGCATGGCAACATAAGCTAGCTGATTTCTTATTGGATACAAACTAAATCTAAAAACAACAGCACTGGAAGGAGCATATTATGACATGAGGAGAATATGAATACTTTTAGATATTTAGGGAAAGTAAATAAAAAAATACTTTTATCTTTAAAGGCCTACTGAAATGAGATTATCTTATTTAAACGGGGATAGCAGATCCATTCCATGTGTCAAACTTGATCATTTCGCGATATTGCCATATTTTTGCTGAAAGGATTTAGTAGAGAACATCGACGATAAAGTTCGCAACTTTTGGTCGCTGATAAAAAAAGCCTTGCCTGTACCGGAAGTAGTGTGACGTCACAGGTTGAAGACCTCTTCACATCTGCACATTGTTTTCAATGTTTTCAGCAGCGTGAGCGATTCGTACCAAAAAAGCGACGATTACCCCATTAATTTGAGCGAGGATGAAAGATTTATGGATGAGGAAAGTGAAAGTGAAGGATTAGAGGGCAGGGGAAGCGATTCAGATAGGGAAGATGCTGTGAGAGGTGGGTGGGACCTGATATTCAGCTGGGAATGACTAAAACAGTAAATAAACACAAGACATATATATACTCTATTAGCCACAACACAACCAGGCTTATATTTAATATGCCACAAATTAATCGCGCATAACAAACACCTCCCCCCTCCCGTCCATATAACCCACCAATACATCTCAAAAACCCGCACAACACACTCAATCCCACAGCCCAAACTACCGTTCACTTCCGCAAAGTTCATACAGCACATATATTTCCCCAAAGTTACGTACGTGACATGCACAAAGCGGCACGCACGGACGGGCAAGCGATCAAATGTTTGGAAGAAAGCTGCGTACTCACGGTAGCGCGTCTGCTATCCAACTCAAAGTCCTCCTGGTTGTGTTGCTGCAGCCAGCCGCTAATACACCGATCCCACCTACAGCTTTCTTCTTTGCTGTCTTCATTGTTCATTAAACAAATTGCAAAAGATTCACCAACACAGATGTCCAGAATACTGTGGAATTTTGCGATGAAAACAGAGCTGTTTGTATTGGGACACAATGGTGTCCCAATACTTCCGCTCAATCCGTGACGTCACGCGCAAACGTCATCATACCGAGACGTTTTCAGCCGGATATTTCCCGGGAAATTTAAAATTGCACTTTATAAGTTAATCCGGCCGTATTGGCATGTGTTGCAATGCTAAGATTTCATCATTGATATATAAACTATCAGACTGCGTGGTCGGTAGTAGTGGGTTTCAGTAGGCCTTTAATTATGATCATGATTTTGGTTATGTTAGGCCAGCAGAGAAGGCCTTGCTGGCCCTGACGGCACACCACTGGTTAATGAGTAAGTGATTACATTGACTAGGAATTATTTTGGCCTTTCTCAGATAATTTAGGCATTAAAATTACAATTGTTTAGTTGTTTTGAACATGCTAAACAAAGATTGTGTACGCGTTTCCAACAATCCCTGCGCGTTGTTTACATTTCATTTGTTATGGCGTCCTACACTGATGACAAGGAAGTGGAAGTCGGTGGTATATACGAACATTACTTGAAATTACGGACTAAAAACCGCAAATTTTTTCCTACACTTTGACGGAGGGACTAATCTATGGATGTTTCTTTGCTGACAGCAATAATAAAAATCATTTTAGAAAAAAAACCGAGCAAAAACACTGAGATGGTGTTTTATTGTGTGTGCTATGGCGCCATCTTTTGGAAAAATGTGATTGGATACTCACTTTTCATTCCAAAGTGAGTATGCATTCACAAGTTTCAATTTAGCAGGAAGCAGGAAGTGTTGCGACGTAACCCACAGAGAAGGAGAACAAAACGTTGATTACGTGGCAGATATATATTTGCAAGGCCATTTTCAAGAAGGATATTTAAAGAGCAACTACATCTTGTGAGACGATGTCGGCCAACCCCGGAAGCTAGTTCAGCTGTTCTGGCGATGAAATGGGGAAATGCTCGCCATTTCCACTCGAATCCACCGACTACGAGGAGTACCACTGGCTTATACGGCGTCGAATGGGTGCTACAAATTGTGAGTTCAAATATTTTATTTCTTAATTTTTTCACGTTTTATATGTTTTTTGCAATTTTAATTTTGATATAAGATATGTTTTAATTGCTGATGCGGGTTGATTGATTTTTAAATGCGCCAGAAAATAACCCGTTTTGTACACTGTTGCGTAAATGTGTTTCTGTATCGTATTTCCCCAGCAATGGTCATGTGGTGACATCAATTATAGTATTTTGAGAGGTAATCATTGAAGTCGGACATCACTGAAGGCCTAGGTGGGAAACGCACGGCCTGTCACTGGTAAAAGATCTTATTAATTTCCATCCCTACCTGTAGGTGGCCATTTTAAATTGACTTATTTCACAGCAGCCCCCTTTGCTTTATTCCGTGGGCTGCCACTAAAAATTACCTCCATACAAGTGGATTAAATCTGCTAAAAGTGACAATAAATGCCTTTAATCTGGAACTTACATTTTTATATTGATATATTTAACGGCACTGGGGAGAGTAGCCCATCATAGGTTTGTTGTTCACTTGTTGATCAATGACAATAAACACTATTCAATTCTATTATATTCTATTATTAAAAACCTCTTTCCTTGGGCTTTGTTTTGTCGGGAGTTATGGTTGTTGTTTTCAATTATATTGCTTTAAATTGGTGATTGTATTATTTCGGATAACCGTCGTATTTAGCCTCGTTAGCGAGAAAAAACACCAGACTAAAGTTCTATACTACACTACAATAATAATAAGAATACTTTTCCAATTTCTATTCGTACTGCTTGAATCTGGGCTGGAGTGCAGCCCCAATGTCAAAAGAAAGACGAGTGCGACATCCCTGTCGGCGCATATGTTGCATTACTTATTTTGTATAATTGGATTCATTTATTTATCTTCAATTAATAATGTATGATGCAACACTCAGTGGTATGCAAATGAACAATTTAAATTTAATGAGTTTTTAATGACCAAACAAATAATTAGAGGAGCCCGGTGTGCATGTAATTTGAGCAGGAATGAATTTGCAAGCTTTGTTCAGTGTTTGAACAAAGACAGGCTAATTTACTTATAGACTCGCTTTAGTTGCTGAAGAACGTCGAACAACACACAAAACAACTGGAAAGTCACTGCTCACGGTCATTAAGAAGTCAGACAAAGACCAGCAGTGGACATTTTGCTAAAGAAATAATGTGAGCTGTTATACTCCACACAATCAGAGCTAATAACTAAATTGACACACATGCTCTGAATACATTTCACATGCTGACAAAGGAAAACCTGCCCTGGTTATCCTAAATATTACAGCTCTTCCTGCTGGTGTAGAACAGAAAGACAGAGAGCGAGATGCCACTGGAGCCCAATGGCATTTGGTAATGGCTTTTTTTCTTTTCAGGAAACCCAAAAGACATTGTTAAGATTTACATTTTCAAATATACGCTGACCTTTTTTCCCCTCCTCTCTTCTGTTCGCTTGTCATCAGCAATGTAATTGAATCAATATATTTCCTGATCAGCCCGCAGATTGAATAAGGTCACGGCAAGCCATGTGTGGACATTAAAAATCATTATTCTTCTCAAATTGAGCAGCGATGGCATAGAACATTCAGGGTTCAAAATGAAATTATATTAGAGTCTATTACACTTTTACAATTATAGAGACGTTCCAATATTATAGCGGGAAATGAAGTCATAATAAAAAAGCCCAGGGGTGTATTATATAGAAATGACCTGACTATTTTTTTTTCCACTTTTGCACTGTTATTGAATTGATGAAGAGAACTTGGTGACATTACATTTACTGATAATCGACCTTATTCGTGAAAAATAGTCGAGGCTGTTTCGCCTGTTTCCTTTTCCTGCACCTGAAGTCACTAACAGGGTGTACGTTTATCCTCCCTCACAGATAATTTGCAGGACAAATGGTATTAATGTGCTGCTCAAGCAGTTATCACTATAATTGCCTTAAAGCATACATCCTTTTTAATTATTCATTTATTTTCTAGAGTAGGGGATTTTGGTTTCATGCACATGTCTAGAGGCAGCAACAATGTCTTAATTAAATAGCCATGCAGATGTGTGCAATAGGAAAGACAAATGTCCCATCCTTTTAATCATATTCTCTAAAAATAAAAGTGGAACATTGAATTAAACAACATGCATAACTAAAATGTTCAGTCTAAAGTCTTGAAAATGAGGCCTAACCATGGTAGCTGATAAAACTTACTTTTCAATTGGTGCACTTTTTGAAACGAATAACACTTATCACTATCAGCCATGAGCTTATCAAAGCTGCACAAAACAAGAATGAACATGACCCACCCAAACTTTCCTTTTGACGTTGCTGTCATTCTTTTTCCTATACAGTAGAACTTTAGTGTACCTTTAGCTTTTTTGAATATTCAAGAAGCTTGATTTATCACTCGTCACTCGTACACATTTGCACATATACGGTACAAAATCCATTCATACACACATACACGTGTACACTCGCACACACCCACACCCCCACCCACACACACACACACACACACACACACACACACACACACACACACACACACACACACACACACACACACACATACATACATATATGCATACATAACAATTAGGAATGGTTGATATATATATTCCAGCCACCTGTAATAACAATATATATGTATATCACAATGTATTATTTGGTATATAAATGGTAACAGAACCATTTCAAAATGGGTTACAAAAGCTCATAATTTGGCTGATGATGTATATTTATGTGTAACTTATTGCATAATTTTATTATTGTATTATTTTCTTGAAAATTATTTTAAACTACTTGCAAATTTACTGTTAAAATCTGGTTACTTTCTGTTGTAACATGGTTATATCCATCCATCCATCCATCCATCCATTTTCTACCGCGTGTCCCTTTTGGAGTCGCGGGGGTGCTGGAACCTATCCCAGCTGCATTCGGGCGGAAGGCGGGGTACACCCCAGACAAGTCGCCACCTCATCGCAGTGGTTATATCTACACTTCTGTTAAAAAGTACTATGCACTTATTCTTCCGCTGTTTGGATACTTTACTTTAGTTTTGGTAACTCAGTGGCCTAGTGGTTAGAGTGTCCGCCCTGAGATCGGTAGGTTGTGAGTTCAAACCCCGGCCGAGTCATACCAAAGACTATAGAAATGGGACCCATTACCTCCTTGCTTGGCACTCAGCATCAAGGGTTGGAATTGGGGGTTAAATCACCAAAAATGATTCCCAGGCGCGGCACCGCTGCTGCCCACTGCTCCCCTCACCTCCCAGGGGGTGATTAAAGGGGATGGGTCAAATGCAGAGGACACATTTCACCACACCTAGTGTGTGTGTGACAATCATTGGTACTTGGTCCAATACCAAGTAAATTCAGGGGAATTATTGGTCATACCAACACTGATACTTAAAACATTAAAGATCATTGACTGATTACATTTTTGATGGCAATTGCAATCAGACAAAAACAGGATGGCGATGTGACAATATCAATTAAACATTCAAATTATGTCCTACAATTAGCTCTGATTTAAATCCTTTAGTTTTGCCCCTTTAAACCATCCTATGTCTAGTGACTTATTTGCTGACTTTATAAACAATAACAAAAGTGACAGTTTTTTGATAATAGAAAATATTGATCTAACCACAGTATCATTACTGTTGATATTTGTATAGATCCACCTACCTCTGTTCACATTCAAGAGCTCTCGCTTAGCAGTTAGCATATCCACCTGTGGTGTGTAGTGCAGCATGTTTAACTCTTACCCGTCTTCCAGTGATAATGATACCTGTAAGAAACAGGGTTTATTTACGGCTGTGGAGGCGAATATTGCTGGCTGAGAAGTGGCTTTGCACTGCGTAAGGAAGTTAGCTGCTAGTGAGAATGCTATATTGCGTTGAGGACACGTTTGTTCACTTGTGGCTATGAAATTTGCAGGGCACGGCTAGAATGTGTCATCAGCACGCATTATCGCGATATAACGATAGTGTTCATAGCTCTATTGTTGGCCAAATTAATATAATTTATATCCCATATTATCTATACTGCGCAACCTAAATGACAATTTTTTGCTTTCAAATGATTTACAAAAAAGACGCGAGGCAAACATGTTGCACAAAGACACCACATTAGATCAGTAAAAAAAGAACAAAAACATTATATTTACACATCTCAAGCCTATAGACTGGTGCAGTGATTCTAAAAATGTGGTACATGTACCACCAGGCGGATTGTTCCGTGCAGGATTACACCGAGCATCATTGCTTTCCTACCGCTTACTATTGTGGTAACTTCTAACAGAAATTTCCACCATGTTTGATTAAGGAATTATGCTAACAGCTGATCACCGCGATCAAACTCAGATAAATCGTGATTAACGATCATATAACCGCCCAGCCCTACCGCCTGCTATGCTACTCTATTTTAATGTTGGTCGTGGTACTTGGAGAGCCAAGTTTTTCCTGAGGTGGTACTTGGTGAAAAGAGCTTGAGAACCACTGGACGAGAGCATCTATTTTTTGCTTGCTGAAAAAAAGTGCAGGCAGCACAAACAAGCTGCAAGTAAATGGATGCTAAAGTGTCTACATGGACGGAAATCAGAATTCAGTGATGACCATGGGCTCCAGACTTTATGCAGTTTTTCACTGCAAAGAATTTGTGACGACCGGGTCGCGTCGTGGTGCGAGGTGTTCTCCCAAGGATGCAGACGGGCTCGGACACAGCTTGCAGGTAGGAAAATGATTTATTTTAGAACTAAGTCAGACAGGAGAAAAACAAAAACGACTAGCGTGGGAGCTAGCAAGCAAAATAATGTAGCATGAGAGCTAGCAGGAAACAAAGTGGTCGTTACTTGTTGCATGAAAGCAAATTAGGAAGCCAGACCGAGTGAGGCCCGGGCAAAGACTAAATAGCCCTCTGATTAGTGCCCGGACAACAGGTGAGCGTCTCGAACACTAACCAGAGGCAGCTGAGCATAATCTGCCGTCATGGCAACAGAAACAAACAAACACGTGACACTAAACTGTAAACAAACTGATCCGAGCAGCGGATCCTAACAGAATTGTCATCAAGTATTTTGAATCATAGTTTTTGGAAACATATGTAGAGGGGTACTTTGGTAATAACCATAACCATAACAAATTCAAGACTCCATTCTGAGCAGCACAGTGGCTATGGACTCTTTCAGGTTTCTGGGATCCACAATCTCAAGGGACCTGAAGTGGACCTCCTACATAGACATAGTTAGAAAAAACGCACAGCAGAGGATGTACTTCCTGCGTCAACTCAAGAAGTTCAACCTGCCCCAGGAACTGCTGATCATGTTCTACACCTCCACTATTCAGTCTGTTCTGTATTTCCATCACTGTCTGGTTTGGATCTGCAACAAAGCTGGACAGACACAGACTGCAACGGACAATTATGACTGCAGACAAGATCATGGATAGCATGGGCGAGCTTCCTCCCCATCCAGGAATTATAGCGGTTCAAACAGGAAACGAGCAGGTACTGCGGACCCCTCACATCCTGGTCACAAACTGTGCAAGCTCCTCCCCTCCGGCAGGTGTTGCAAATCACAGTACGCCAAAAAGACCCATCATAAGAAAATGTTCTTCCCTCAAGCTATCAATCTTATGAATGATGTGAAATAACCCTGGAACTGATCTGTCACTGTGAATGTACTAACTCATGTTCACGTCATCATCTTTTTGTCTTGTTCTATTCACCACTGCACTATATTTGCACTTACCTAAACGGCTGTTCCAAAAATAATTATTTCAACACAAAATCCATTCTGTTTGCTTTCCTCAAGAAGACCTCAATGACTTGGTTATGCAGTGCAATTAACTCTCTTTCCCTGCGCACCTGCTCGTTGAGCTGTGTGTCAACTTGGTTGTCCCCCAAAGTGTTTAAATGCACAGTAGCTTGCATGTCCAGTCGTGCTATGGTGTCTCGTTGCTGCCTTAGTTAAACGATTTAAAATCACAAATCCAGTGTAGCTCCATGTACCAAGTCGATCCTTTGCAAATAAAAGGCATTCCCAGCAGAACAATTCGCAGCGGCCATCGGAAGCCGTAAGCCAGGGGTAACGCTCATATGATTGGAAATGGTGGACAAACCCTTTCGCCGGGCTGGGACAGGTTTGCTAGCTCAGGGGTCGGCCGACCTCGCCTCGCAATGGCTTCTCTTGATATGATCTTGCAAGTACATTTGCAACCAAATCGCTGTTTTGCTCTCCTTCCGTCATTGTGGTATTAAAAAAAAGGAGCAAATTGTACATATCAGATTTCCAGTGTTTGCTCTCGCAACGCAAAACTTTTGATTGGATTGGATACTCAATCACAGGAGACGCACGTGTCACGTTCAGGGGTTCAACGTAAGGCTATCTGGAAGGCCGACTGTCAACAACTCGTGATTTCAACTGTCAATCAACTGAATTTGCGCTGTTCACTTACTGCACAGACCGCCGCGTTGACAATTCAGAAAGCTTTCGCTTTTCATACACACTGGCAACAATTTTGCTGAATTCTAATTGGATCAAAGCAATAGCGAACAAAAGTTAATTTCATTTAGTTGATTTTATTTTCATTTTATCATGATTTGATAAAATGAAAATATCCCCTCAACTCCCCCCAAAATGGATTAACTCGCTGGAATAAAAAAGACAATGTTACATACATCCATAAACGTGGATGCATATGAAAAAGTGCAATACATTTATCTGTACAGTAACCTATTTATTTATTTATATATGCACCTTATTGCTTTTTTATCCTGCACTACCATGAGCTAAGGTAACGAAATTTCGTTCTTATCTGTACTGTAAAGTTCAAATTTGAATGACAATAAAAAGGAAGTCTAAGTCTAAGTCTAATTTATTTTAGGCCAGCAGAAAAGGCCTTGCTGGCCCTGACAGCCCACCACTGCGTACATCCATCCATCCATTTTCTACCGCTTGTCCCTTTCGGGGTCGCGGGGGGTGCTGGAGCCTATCTCAGCTGCATTTGGTAAATAAATAGTACTTGTATAGCGCTTTTCTACCTTTTTTTTAAGGAACTCAAAGCGCTTTGACACTATTTTCCACATTCACCCATTCACACACACACATTCACACATTCACACACTGATGGCGGGAGCTGCCATGCACGGCGCTAACCAGGCCCATCAGGAGCAAGGGTGAAGTGTCTTGCTCAAGGACACAACGGACGTGACTAGGATGGTAGAAGGTGAGGATTGAACCAGTAACCCTCAGATTGCTGGCACGGCCACTCTACCAACTTCACCACGCTGTCGCATTTGGGCATATATATGTAACTGCTCTGTACCCGTCCCGCCAAGAACCCACATACAGGCTGGATTGGATGATGTGGTTCTTTACTGGTAGCTGCAATGAGTGATCAGAACGCACTTACACACAATATGTGGTTAGCATCTCCGCTGGTTTCGATGTCATTAGCAGAGTGTGGGAAGTCTGCTCAAGTACATAACATTTTCATATTTTTACAATTATATGAAATGCAATTACAGATGTGACTTAATACAATGGTTTTTAACAGTGTACTTTTTAACGTGTGATCGTATAGTGATTGCTTTTATCTTTACTGGTATTACAATTCATTCAATACAACATATTTTTAACTTGGTTTTTAACCAACAGCATCCTTTTTTTAAATATATTTATGAAATAGAAAATAGAAAAATACAAAATACAATGCAAGACGTGACATGACATGACACAAATAATTAAATTGACTTTTAGCACCCTTCGGGTGGTGACTAGCGAATATGATAGGCCACGTTGTTCCCATGTTAACATGGCGGACAATACAAATTTAAATATGAACGTCTTGACACATAAAACGCACATAGTGCAACAATTACTACCTGCAATAAGTGTTCAGAACGCACATTCGATGTCTACAGGGGAAAAATAATATTGACTTCAGTGCAAAATAGTAATAGATAGATAGATAGATAGATAGATAGTACTTTATTGATTACATCTGACGTGAGCAACAACCAATTGAAAATTCACCAATATAGCATTTCAACTGCTGTTAATTGACAGTGTATTTTTCAATAAATCTCACGTTAGCTTTAGTGCAATTTATAATACTTTGCAGAGCAATATCAGACCTTGGCTTACCATTAGCAGAGTGCGGGAAGTCTGCTAACAGCTTCCGGTTTGCGGTCATATTTATAGACTTTTAGGTACCAGCAGATGGCGCAATTTGACCTCTCATTTCATAACAAAACAATATACATATTTTAGCAGGAATTTCACTCAAATAATCAAAGTATTTCTTATACTCGTTTGTGGAGAGGGGCGTGGTTCACGCGTTCCCTGCGGGCGGGGTGTGTGCAGGGGCCGGCCAAGAAGCAGCAGACAGGTGAGTGGATATCTCAGATGGGACGAGTTATCTAATCACCTGTTCCTTTATTAGCAGCGTCGGAGACCATGAGGCGGGAGGTGAGCTGGAGAGCAAGGGAGCGACGCTGCCTGGAAGTGCTGAAAAGCCAAAAGATTTTGTAATAATCATAATTAAAACAATTGTAAACAGTGCAGCAGAGTGTGGTGCCCTTTCCTGTGGTCCCAGAAGAACCCGAGTCAAGAGACCTCTTCACAGTGGCGCCCAACAATACGGACCACGGAAAAGATGTCGGCACCAACCCCTCTGGAAGCGCTGGGCCAAGTGCTGGCCGAGGTATCGACGGCGAGCCGGCAGCAGACACAAGTGCTGCAAGTACTGATGGACAGAGCAGAGGCAGCAGGAGGGATGTCCTCCATGAAGCGCATGGTGGAGGGGGAGGACCCCCAGACATTCCTCGATGTCTTCGAGGCCACGGCGACGTCGTGCAGGTGGCCGGAGGAGGAATGGGGCGCGAAGCTGCTGCCGCTCCTAGTGGGGGAGGTGCAGCGGGTGGCGTTGAGTCTACCGGCGACCGCCCGCATGCAGTATGCCAACTTGCGCCACGCCATACTGGACCGGGTCGGCAGCAGCCCCGAAGACCATCGCCGAAAGTTCCGGGCCATGAAGTTGGGGCCAGAAGACGGCCCTTCTTGCTGGCGTACCAGCTAAGAGACGCAGCAACCCGTTGGCTCCAGCCCAACGGGCTGGACCCAAAAATACTGAAAGCCATCATCCTGGAGCAGTTTGTGGAAGCCATCCCGGCCAGGACCTCCACGTGGGTGCGGTACCACAGTCCCCCGGACGTCAAAACAGTGGTGAAACTGGCGGAGGAACACCTGGCGGTCCAGCGGGAAGCGACAACCAAGACGGCCGAGGGGCCCACCCCAGCACCCCACCGGCGACTCGCCCCGCTATGGGGGGATGGAGGGGGCGCCTCTGGAGCGTTGACCACGCACGGCTGAGCCACCCGGAGCCAGGGAACAGGTCCCCCACACGGGCATTCCAAAAGAACACGCACCCACACGCACCCATAGAGACACAACAAGGGGGGGGACACAGGGTTATAATATCTCTCCTATTTGTGAATTTCAGGGTACCGGCGCTGCAGAGAGGGGGCTTCCCTCGCAGATGGCGCCTCAAACACCAGGGCCGGTGTGCTGGAGGTGCGGACAACCCAGACACGTGCGCCGGGAGTGCTCCATGGTGGAGGTGGGGCAGGTGATGCAGGTTTTTGGGCCTCCAGCACCCGCCCCCGATCTGGGGGAGACGTACTGTGTCCCGGTAAAGGTACAAGGGGGTACATACCGGGCGATGGTGGATTCGGGCTGAAAACAGTCCATGATCCACCAAAACCTGGTTCGACCCGAGGCGTTGAGGCAGGCAACACAGGTGAAAATTAGGTGTATTCATGGGGATGTGCACAAGTACCCTATTGTGCCAGTGGAAATTTTATATAAGGAACAAAAGCATAGTGTCAAGGTTGCCGTAAGCGCGCAATTTACACACCCCGTTATTCTAGGGACGAATTGGCCGGGATTTAACCATTTGGTGACACAATGTGTGGGGGTGCGTTCACAGACAGTAAGAGAGGGGAGTATCCGCGCAGTTCTCAGCGGTGACGCGGCTTCATCCGGTACTGCCGAGCGGGAACCGGTGGGGGCTTCGCGGGAGGCCCACCCCGGTCCCTTGGTGGCAACCTACTGAGGATTTTCCCCTCGAGCAGTCCCGTGATGAAACCTTGTGCGAGGCCTGGGACCAGGTGGATTATATTGACGGTCAGCTGGTGCGCCCGGGGAAAGCGCAGGTATTCCCCCATTTTTCAATTATTCGGGATAGATTGTACCGAGTGGGCCGTGACACGCAAACCGGGGAGGAACACACCCAGTTGTTGGTGCCAAAATTTTAATCCCATGTCTGGCCACATGGCGTATGATAAGACACTTAATCGGGTCATGGTCCGATTCTATTGGCCAGGCCTCCGGGCAAACGTGCGCCGTTGGTGCGCTGCCTGCCCGGACTGCCAGCTGGTGAACCCAGCGGCCACCCCAAAGGCGCCCTTGCGCCCATTACTGCTCATGTAGGTCCCGTTCGAGAGAATTGGGATGGACCTCATCGGACCATTTCACCCGAGCACACGGTGATACAGCTTTGTGTTAGTCCTGGTGGATTACGCAACGCGCTATCCTGAAGCAGTGCCCTTGTGCTCTATCTCTGCCAAGAGTGTGCCGCAAGCGCTGTTTCAGGTCATCTCCCGAGTTGGAATCCCGAAAGAGATTCTGACTGACCAAGGCACGTCCTTTATGTCGTGCACGATAAAAGAACTTTACGGGTTATTGGGAATTAAGGCCATCCGCACCAGCGTATACCATCCGCAAACAGATGGGCTGGTGGAGAGATTAAATAAAACGCTGAAAACCATGATCCGTAAATTTATGCACGAGGACAAACAGAATTGGGATAAATGGTTGGACCCCCTAATGTTTGCGTTTCGGGAGGTACCCCAGGCCTCCGTAAGTGTTGCACCTTTTGAGTTGTTGTACGGCCGGAGGCCTCGCGGAGTGCTGGACGTCATTAAAGAAAGCTGGGAGGAGGGTCCGAGCTCCAGCAAAAATGAAATTTAGTGCGTCATGGACATGCGAGCAAAACTCCACAAGGTGGGGCGCTTATCACGCGAGAATTTGCTCCGTGCCCAAGAGCGTCAGCAGCGCGTGTATAACAAGGAGACTCAACTACGCAAATTTGCACCGGGAGAAAAAGTGCTTGTATTGCTTCCAACCTCAAGCTCCAAATTACTTGCAAGGTGGCAGGGACCCTTCGAGGTCACACGGCAAGTGGGTGATGTCAATTATGAGGTTCGGCGCTCGGACCGACGCGGAGACACTCTGAACCTGCTGAAGGCGTGGAAAGAGGCGGAGCCTGTTTCCATGGTGACAGTAGTGAGGGAGGAGGAGGAGTTGGGGCCAGCCCCCTCAGCTTTCCTGTGACGACCAGCTCACATTAGCGCAGAGAGCGGAGGTTGCTGAGTTACAGCGGCGCTACTCTGATGTGTTCTCCTCGCGGCCCGGTCGCACAAATCTCATCCGACGGTTACGGTGCGGTCTCGGCCATATCGGCTTCCCGAACACAAGCGCAAAGTAGTTCGGAAGGAATTAAAAACCATGCTTGAGTTGGGTGTAATAGAAGAATCCCACAGCGCGTGGTGCAGTCCCATTGTTCTGGTAGGGAAGAAGGATGGGACTGCGCGGTTCTGTGTGGATTACCGAAGGGTGAATGAAAAATCACGGTTTGACGCGTACCCAATGCCTCGGGTCGACGAGCTCCTGGATCGGCTGGGCACTACTCGTTTTTTCACGACACTGTATTTGACCAAGGGCTACTGGCAGATTCCCTTGTCACCAGAGTCCCGAGAAAAAACGGCCTTTTCCACTCCGGAAGGTTTGTACAAATTCGTGACACTTCCGTTTGGCTTGTTCGGTGCGCCCGCCACGTTCCACCGTCTCATGTACCGGGTGCTACGACCCCACGCTGCATACGCGGCTGCCTATGCGGCTGCCTACGCGGCTGCCTACCTGGATGATGTCATCATCCAGAGTAACAGCTGGGAACAACACATGCGGCGGTTGGGGGCGGTGCTTGAGTCCCTGAGGCGGGCGGGGCTCACCGCCAACCCGGCAAAGTGCGTGGTTGGCCGGAGGAAGGTACAGTATCTGGGGTACCACTTGGGGGGGGGGGGAACAGGTAGACAAGACAGCGGCGGTCGCGGCCTGTCCACCCCCCAAGACAAAAAAAGAGGTGAGGCAGTTTTTGGGACTGGCTATTACCGCCGATTCATTCCCCGATTCGCGGACTTGACCAGCCCCCTGACTGACCTCACCCGAAAGGGTGCTCCAGAATTGGTCAAGTGGACGGAGCAGTGCCAGCGGGGTTTGAGAAGGTAAAAGCAGCACTCTGCGAGGAGTCGGTACTACTTTACAATTGTAAACAGTGCAGAGTGTTGTGCCCTTTCCTGTGCTCCCAGAAGAACCCAAGTCAAGAGACCTCTTCACACCGTTACATTAATACAAAAATAATTTCCGAATAAAAGCATTGTTGTCTTAATCCTCACGTGAATTTTATTTTGCAATTCCGATTAACTTAGCTGCTCAATGGCCTTGTGGTTAGATTGTTCGCCCTGAGATTGGTAGGTTGTGAGTTCAAATCCCGGCCGAGTCATACCATAGACTATAAAAGTGGGACCCATTACCTCCCTGCTTGGCACTCAGCATCAAGGGTTGGAATTGGGGGTTAAATCACCAAAAATGATTCTCGAGCGTGGCCACCGCTGCTGCTCGCTGATCCCCTCACCTCCCAGGGGTGGAACAAGGGGATGGGTCAAATGCAGAAAGTAGTTTCACCACACCTAGTGTGTGTGTGACTATCAGTGGTACTTTAACTTTAACTTTAACTTCACACAGGCTGGTCAGGGAAGCAACAGGCCAGACCGAAAAAGTGGCGGCACTGTCACATACATCTGCTCGTTTCTTCAGCGTTCTCTTTAGGCACAGCCCCTCTGCTCAATTAGGCCCGATGGTCACCGTGTCTGCAGAGATTAAACAGTGTGCTCGTCAAAGCTTTGTCAAATGGCGGCGAGTTGGGAAACCCGGTCGCTTGGAAACCTTGCTGCCCCCACAGTCATCATCATCATCATCATCATTGTCATCAACATTGCCGCACATAAATAGCCTTTCACCCCAGGTGGAACAAAGCTGTTGAGTGAGTCGATCTACAGTACTTGAAACTACTGCAGAAGGGGTGATCGGTAATGAAAGAACAATTTACACAACCGCCTCTTCAGACTTTATGAATATAAAACCTCAGAGTGTAACGTCTATGAAACACTTAATGACAATATGAATCAGTGGGTGGCTTCAATCTACAAGGATTAATGGGTTTGATGTAGTACACATGAAGGAATACATGTCGCCTTATTACCGTAAGAGCTTCTCGAGTCCTCCTTGAAGGAGAGATGGAGGGGGCTATGGCACAAATGATGTGCCATGTTATCTATTCAATATGCACAAAAAAGAGGGCATGAGACATGAACCTTGTCACAGTTTTCAGGTAAAGGGAAATAACTCTGGTGGAGTTGTACTTTAATGATCATTACAGCAGCGACTGCAGCCAAGAAGTGGGATGTGTGTGTGTGTGTTTGTGTGGAAACGTACTTGTGTGATTATTTGAAACTTATCATTAGAGGTCTGCATTTCGCAGTTTTTATATAAATGTCATTCTCAAACGCAAAACAAAGGCATCACAAGGGAAAGGAAACATCCTGAGAAAGTAGAAAAAGTACACTAAACAGCATACAACTTCTGAATACAAAAGTTTAAAAAAATGCAATAAATATTAATTACAATTCTTACATTGACACCTCCAATCGTATTAAGCGTTTGTCAAGTGTCATGCTGCAAAGAATCCAATTTAATGGAGCGGTTTTTGTGACAATATTTTAAGATATGTGTGCATGTGGGAGGAGTACATACCTTTTATTAGTCCCACAGTGGGGAAGTTCATAAGTTAAAGCAGCAAAGGAAAAAGCTAATTATGAGCACAGGGTTGAAACTAAAACAAAAGATAAAACATTCAAATCACATCGCAAGAAAGTAGTCAAGAAGTTTCCACAGAAACTGGTCTCAGGAGGTGTTAGTGTGCAAACTTAAACAGGATATCTGGAATTGTAGATAAATGCAACAGTGGTCAGTCCAGCCTTGCACACACCGAGCTGGAACCAGCACATTCCTACTATACTTGTTGAGAGTTAAATCAAGCGGTGCTAGCCGACGAGTTAAAAACCTCGGTCTATCAACTCACTGTTCAGCGTAGCTCTTAAGGCGTCAAGGAGCGAGGTTTACACAACAAACAATGGGTGTATTGTACTATCTACATCTGGTAAATTAACATTTTTCTACAGGATGCACATCCCGACTCACTATTGAGGGGAGGTAGGAGAAGATGCAAATGTAAAAATTTAGCTTTTCCAACAGGATTAATCAAGCCTGAAACTTTTTGTGGCCGATGTTTTAGCAATATTTTGCACAATTAGAAGGTAGAGTACAGGCAAAGTGGCAGTTAGGCATTAATGGCTGTGAGATGTAGGCGATTGGTGGACAGACAACGGAAACCGAATCTTATGTCCATATGTGTGTCAGGAATAAAAGTATTAGACATATCGTTTATCTAGCAGTGTCATTACATAGCTGCTGGATAACTTAAAGGGACATTTAGAATTGTGTCAATCGTTCACAGTCCGTATGTAAGACAAGCACTCATGTTTTTTTATGCATTCTATCTCATAAATAAACACTAGCAAGAATCAGCTAAAAATGGAGGTAATGGGATTTGCTCTACTCCACCTATATAGCGCTCTAAAAACCCCACCCGCCCCCCAACCCAACGCCCTCGACGCAAATCCCATAGGGGTGATGGAAGGATGGTCAGCGCCGAGAGCTGCGGCCTACACCCATTACTCCGCCCCTTCCCTCTGTTGCTGGATATTTCGAGATGTATGTTGTAATATGTATATGTGCTTTGCTATGGAGGTTTTTTCCCAGTCTAGAATTTATTTTTTTTACTCATCCTTCCCCAGCGTTTTACCTTTTTCCCCATCTTTTACGGGGCGCCTTGTGGCGACCCATCAGCGTTCCTGTTCTGTAACCCTGTACACTGTTTGTTTGTCTAATCTTGAACGGGTTTGTGCTGAAAACAATGTTTCGTTGTACAAACGTTTGTACTTGTGCAATGACAATAAAGACCTATCTATATATTATACATGTAATGTAGTAACAGGCACCTTCATAATAACATGTAATGTTTATGTATATTGTTTATTTTAAACATTCGGCGACACAATTTCATAAAAGCATCACTATTCACTATTTCCTTCAACAATAACAACTACTATTAATCATGGCAGACTTCATGAGCGCCAACAATGACTACTTCGGGACAAATTACGATCCATAACCTTATCCTTTTCAGTCTCAATATATAAGGAGGATGAGCTACAAGTTTTAGAAGCTTAGTATAATCAAGAATGAACTTTTACCAACTCAGAGGCCATGCAGCAACTCACCGACTCATTATGTCAATAGCTGAATAAGCTTGTTACCTCTCTGTGATCACGGCCCTAATTAAAATAGTTCCTCGGCGTTGGTGCTTAAAATAACAATATTGCATATACATGCTTAACATGCTGGTCACCACATGTAAATAGAGTATTGTTGGCGGTTTTGAGATGTTTTCTTAGAGGGCTTTATGGGCACAATAGATGACTTCCACTGTAAGCCACCTCTCACTTTTCGTACGTACATTACAAATTAAAATGCATAAAAAAAAGAAAGACAGTATGTGTGCTTGTCTTACATAGGGACTGTGAATAAAAGGGAAGTTAATTTCACCTTTAAGGGACTGATTTGGAGCCAGCAGACACCAAAGCCAAATAATTGATTTGTTTCGGTTTCCGCTGGCGTTTTAAAAAAATAATTTTTTTTGGTGTTTATTTTTATGAAAATACTTCTTACGACCCTGCATTTTCTTGCATCTATATCATTCTAGCTCAATATCGACTTCTCCCGGTGCGCTCCTTCAGTGTGCTAAAAAGTTTGTTCCATTGTCTAGATTGCACTGAAGGCAGGTCAAACTTTTTTTTTTTTTCCTGTGCTGGGTGTTTTGTTCCTGTTTAGTGCTCTGGCTCTACTCCCTGTTTTGTGTTTTTAACTTGCAGTGACTTTTCTGCCCTGCCCCTTCATGCTAAATGTACACACCTGCCTTTAACCTGGGGACGGTGTGGCGAAGTTGGTAGAGTGGCCGTGTCAGCAATCGGAGGGTTGCTGGTTACTGGGGTTCAATCCCCACCTTCTACCATCCTAGTCACGTCCGTTGTGTCCTTGGGCAAGACACTTCACCCTTGCTCCTGATGGCTGCTGGTTAGCGCCTTGCATGGCAGCTCCCGCCATCAGTGTGTGAATGTGTGTGTGAATGGGTGAATGTGGAAATACTGTCAAAGCCCTTTGAGTACCTTGAAGGTAGAAAAGCGCTATACAAGTATAACCCATTTATTTATTTATTATTTAACCTCTGATCCCCAATAACAAAACTTTGTATGCCAGCCTCACTTTTTAGTGGGTGCTGGATCATTTACTTATGGTCGTTTGTCTTAATTGTTTTGTGCTTTTGGTGACCAACTGTAGACTTTTGTGTGCACTCCCAGCTGCACTAGTTTTGATGTTGTACATAAAATATTTTTTTACCTGCACGCTATCTCCTGTCTCAGCATCTTGGGGTTGGTCTTGGTTATCGATATCATGCCGCTTTGTGGCAGGGGGAGATTCTTATAGCTTAAAAAAGATGGCACATATTATGGTTGTCTATTACATAGTCAGAGCATGATAACCTGGATGTGATTTGGATTTTAAAGATGATAAAAAACGCTTGGAAGATGCGGCGAATGGGAGTCGCCTTCAGAGCCCTCTAAAACAACGTCAAAACCTTCCAGCAACGTTTTATATACACACTGCAAGTATATATATAATGTAGTAACACACACGTTCATAACAATATGTAATATGTTCAATATCTACCGTATTTGGTCATTTCAAGCAACACAGAGACTTCTTTCCCCTGTGCATTTATTTCTGTTTCCATAGCTATATATATTAGGGGTGTGGGAAAAAAATCGATTTGAATTCGAATCGCGATTCTCACGTTGAAGATGGCAAGATGGCAGGATGGCGGCGCATGGGTATGCTGCGGCTATGCTAACGCTCTTGGGAGTGTAGAGCGATTTGGCAAAAAACACCCGTCATTCCTGTCAATTTCATGGCTGGCTCAAAGCGTGAACACTCTGTGATCACATACGACCGACAGACAATTCTGGATGTGGATGGATCGGGTCGTTATAGACTGAAAGATGCATGTACGGTGGACCTCCTCGCTAGCATGGGAATACTTCGTGGGCTACATCGAGCGGCCTTTGTAGCAGCGGAGTCAAGTGTTAGCGGTGACCGCCAATGGAGACGACATAAGCGGTGCGAGCGGAAGCAGAAGCGGGGATGCCGAGCTGGGCTAACAACAAAGAGAAAAGCTAACCAAAGAAGCGTGGAGTCTCCGGGTAAGAAGCCATTTAAACTAAAACTAGCCGGAGTCAGGCTGGATAATCCCTGCACACATAGCAATTCTCTTAGAATAAAACACAACTCACATAATGTTTTTTCTTTTGTGACCGTGTCAGAGGCAGACATACATTGTACTGAGGTAGCTAACTATGATGCGTTCAGTTTATCGCAACATCAAGCAAACAATCTGAATATCCCCGTCGTATTAATTCCTAGATATGGTCGAAACTATTTAAAGTGCAATACGCATAATAAACGCAACATTATTAATATTGCTACTTCGGATAATTTCAACAAACAATCCTCAAAACAGCCCACTACCTATAATACGGGCTTTTTAAACATATCAATCAATCAATGTTTATTTATATAGCCCTAAATCACAAGTGTCTCAAAGGGCTGTACAAGCCACAACGACATCCTCGGTACAGAACCCACATACGGGCAAGGAAAAACTCACCCCAGTGGGACGTCGGTGAATGACTATGAGAAACCTTGGAGAGGACCGCATATGTGGGTAAGACATATACAAGTACATAAGATCATTATCTTCCAAAACGTTATTAGTTAATGAAGTCATTAGAGACAACAAACTTGACGTCGTTGGTCTCGCCGAGACCTGGCTCAAACCAGACGATTTTTTTGCGCTAAATGAGGCATCTCCTCCTAACTATACCAATACACATGTTGCCCGACCTCTTAAAAGGGGAGGGGGTGTCGCACTAATATACAATGAAAACTATAATCTTACACCTAACCTAAATAATAAATATAACTCGTTTGAGGTGCTCACTTTGAGGTTTGTCACACCGCTGCCTCTCCACCTGGCTGTTATCTACCGCCCCCCTGGGCCCTATTCAGACTTCATCAGTGAATTCTCAGAGTTTGTTGCTGATCTAGTGACGCACGCCGACAATATAATCATAATGGGAGACTTTAATATCCATATGAATACCCCATCGGACCCTCCATGCGTGGCGCTCCAGACTATAATTAATAGCTGTGGTCTTACACAAATAATAAATGAACCCACGCATCGCAACGGTAATACGATATATCTAGTGCTTGTCAGGGGTGTCACCACCTCTAAAGTTACAATACTCCCGTACACTAAAGTAATGTCCGATCTTTACCTTATAAAATTCGAAGTTCTGACTCATTGTCAACAAACTAATAATAATAATAATAATAATAACTACTATAGCAGCCGCAACATTAATGCTGCCACAACGACGACTCTTACTGACCTACTGCCTTCGGTAATGGCACCATTCCCAAATTATGTGGGCTCACTAACAACTTTAATGACGCCCTGCGCGACACCATTGATATTGTAGCACTGCTACAGCTAAAAAGGGCCCCTAAAAGGCGTACCCCATGGTTTACAGAAGAAACTAAAGCCCAGAAATTATCATGTAGAAAACTGAAACGCAAATGGCGTGCGACTAAACTTGAGGTTTTCCATCAAGCATGGTGTGATAGTTTAATAACTTATAAACGCATGCTTACCTCAGCTAAAGCTAAATATTACTCAAATCTCATCCACCTCAACAAAAATGATCCTAAATTTCTGTTTAGTACAGTAGCATCGCTAACCCAACAAGGGACTTCTCCCAGTAGCTCCACCCACTCAGCAGATGACTTTATGAATTTCTTTAATAAGAAAATTGAAGTCATTAGAAAAGAGATTAAAGACAATGCATCTCAGCTACAACTGGGTTCTATTAACACAAATACGACTGTATATACGACTGTATATACGACTGTATATACGACGGATACCGCCCTCCAAAATAGTTTCTCTCTCTTTGATGAAATAACATTGGAGGAATTGTCAAAATGTGTAAATGGGACAAAACAAACAACATGTTTACTTGACCCAATTCCTGGGAAACTTATCAAGGAGATTTTTGTATTATTAGGTCCATCAGTGTTAAATATTATAAACTTATCACTTTCCTCTGGCACTGTTCCCCTAGCCTTCAAAAAAGCGGTTATTCATCCTCTACTCAAAAGACCTCACCTCGATCCTGATCTCCTGGTAAACTACCGGCCGGTGTCCCACCTTCCGTTTATCTCGAAAATCCTCGAAAAAATTGTAGCACAGCAGCTAAATGAACACTTAGCGTCTAACAATCTCTGTGAACCGTTTCAGTCCGGTTTCAGGGAAAATCACTCTACGGAGACAGCCCTCGCAAAAATGACTAATGATTTATTGCTAACGATGGATTCTGATGCTTCATCTATGTTGCTGCTTCTTGATCTTAGCGCCGCTTTCGATACTGTTGATCATAATATTTTATTAGAGCGTATCAAAACGCGTATTGGGATGACAGACTTAGCCTTGTCTTGGTTTAACTCTTATCTTACTGACAGTATGCAGTGTGTCTCCCATAACAATGTGACCTCGGACTATGTTAAGGTAACGTGCGGAGTTCCCCAGGGTTCGGTTCTTGGCCCTGCACTCTTTAGTATTTACATGCTGCCGCTAGGTGATATCATACGCAAATACGGTGTTAGCTTTCACTGTTATGCTGATGACACCCAACTCTACATGCCCCTAAAGCTGACCAACACGCCGGATTGTAGTCAGCTGGAGGCGTGTCTTAATGAAATTAAACAATGGATGTCCGCTAACTTTTTGCAACTCAACGCTAAGAAAACGGAAATGCTGATTATCGGTCCTGCTCAACACCGACATCTATTTAATAATACCACCATAACATTTGACAACCAAACAATTAAACAAGGCGACTCGGTAAAGAATCTGGGTATTATCTTCGACCCAACTCTCTCGTTTGAGTCGCACATTAAGAGTGTTACAAAAAACGGCCTTCTTTCATCTCCGTAATATCGCTAAAATTCGTCCCATTTTGTCCACAAGCGATGCTGAGATCATTATCCATGCGTTCATTACATCTCGTCTTGATTACTGTAACGTTTTATTTTCGGGCCTCCCTATGTCTAGCATTAAAAAATTACAGATGGTACAAAATGCGGCTGCTAGACTTTTGACAAAAACAAGAAAGTTTGATCATATTACGCCTATACTGGCTCACTTGCACTGGCTTCCTGTGCACCTAAGATGCGACTTTAAGGTTTTACTACTTACGTATAAAATACTACACGGTCAAGCTCCTGCCTATCTTGACGATTGTATTGTACCATATGTCCCGGCAAGAAATCTGCGTTCAAAGAACTCCGGCTTATTAGTGATTCCCAGAGCCCAAAAAAAGTCTGCGGGCTATAGAGCGTTTTCTATTCGGGCTCCAATACTATGGAATGCCCTCCCGGTAAAAGTTAGAGATGCTACCTCAGTAGAAGCATTTAAGTCTCATTTTAAAACTCATTTGTATACTCTAGCCTTTAAATAGACTCCCTTTTTAGACCAGTTGATCTGCCGTTTCTTTTCTTTTCTTTTCTACTCTGCTCCCAACCCGGGGTGGACCGCTAGCCTGTCCATCGGATGGGGACATCTCTACGCTGCTGACCCGTCTCCACTCGGGATGGTTCCTGCTGGCCCCACTATGGACTGGACCTTCGCTGATGTGTTGGACTTTCACAATATTATGTCAGACCCACTCGACATCCATTGCTTTCGGTCTCCCCTAGAGGGGGGGAGTACCCACATATGCGGTCCTCTCCAAGGTTTCTCATAGTCATTCACATTGACGTCCCACTGGGGTGAGTTTTCCTTGCCCGTATGTGGGCTCTGTACCGAGGATGTCGTTGTGGCTTGTACAGCCCTTTGAGACACTTGTGATTTAGGGCTATATAAATAAACATTGATTGATTGATTGATAGCAGCGCAATTCCGACTTCAGGCAATAGACGTATATTTTCCTTCACCCAGAAACAAACACTTCTGTGTTCTAATCATGGCAGAGGCGGTAACAAAAAACAGAGACAATTATTTTTGGGCAAATGAGGATTCACAAACTTATCTTTTTAAAGCTGAATATGTGGAGGATGAGCTACTGCTTCTAGAAGCCAGCAATAAACTGAGAGATTGAGGTAAATGTGACTCAAAGCTGCAAAATATGGAAGTTGAAGCCATGCTATTTCAACATAAATGGAGTGCTTACCGAAATAAACTGGAAAAACGTCCCCGGCCAGCAGAGCTGGACCAAACGCACAACTGTCCATCGAGTGAGTCACACTTTAATATTGTACAGTACATGATTTATGCAGCACGCCATGCGTGTTATTACAACTACAGTACATACGCTGTCTGGCTAGCTGTGTACAAACAAAAACTTAAATGTGGGCTAATACTTTACAGATACTCTAATAGGATTGTTAATCTTTTTCAGTCAGTACAGATTGGTGTACACATTGTGTTGTGCATTACAAACTCAAATTAGTTTTGTGTGGACAAAGAAGCTTGCTTATCTCTTTCCGTAACTAGCTTTTACGGCTAACATCGAAGCACGCCAAAAAGATTTCCTCAGTGTTCGCTCTTACAACAACAATGTCACTACAGCTTGGTTATTACACAGGTTACGGAACGTAAATTAAGTATTGTTGATGGTTTTTGGGTGTATTTTTAAAGTTATTTAGAGGTAGAACTGATTGCTCCCATCAGCCGCATTGCTAGCCACCAAGGACGAACCGATTTTTACACGTTAGAATGCAAAATTAAAAACCTTTTGACTTCTTGTCTCTCATAAGAATTGTGAACAATAGGCAAAATTCCCCAAAAAGTGCAGTTGCCCTTTAAATAGGGTGGTCTGCACCACTTTTGCACTTATCAACTGCAGTCTTAGTAGATCACTTACAACATGCACAGTAATAGTACATGCAATTTTATATTTTGCGCTGTATAAGCCTGTGGTTTTACTTTTGCATTTTTGAATATTTTTCATAGGTTTTGCTATGGCGATTCATGGCTTCCTGATTGTATTATTACCATATTAACTTGAATACTGAACTAATGCTACTTTTTACTGCAATATTTATTAGTTTAGTTTGGATTATTGGTAACACATGCCGAAAAGGTGCAATATTGTTTTTCAGACAAAGTGTATTAATTCACTGTTATTGAGAGTGTGATATCGCACGTTTCCCATGTGTATGTAGGGCTGCATGATATTGGCCTGAATAAAAATCACGATTATTTTTATCAATATTGAAATCAGGATTATTACTCACGATTATTTACTATGTTATGTAAAACCATTTTTTATTGCCTTTTCTATTTTAAACAAACAGAATGTGAACAGGGCTTTGATTTCAAATAGAATCTTAAAAAATCATCGATCAGTTATAAAATGAAAAAGGGCAAAAGACAAAGGGCTATCTAAAAATAAATATGCCATTGCAGACTGCTATCATCAAGTACACACATTTGTGAAAAAATACGATTATGCACAAAAGGCAGATACTACAAGAAACACACTGTATTTCTCACAGTATATATATATATATATATATATATATATATATATATATATATATATATATATATATATATATATATATATATATATATATATGTATATATATATATATATATATATATATATATATATATATATATATATATATATATATATATATATATATATATATATATATATATACATATTTAGGACACACTTTTGGAGCTGTTTGTTGGGGCTCTTTGCGCCAGTGGCGGGTGGCCCGCTCTGTGAGCAACCATAACTCTATTTGAATTATTAGGTTCACGTCGCGGGAAAACGATGGCGTTTGAGAAAAGAAGAAAAGTGTATTTAATGCTTAACTCAACTCGATAATTTGTTTAAATGTGCACACCAACGCAGCTTTAGCGTGCAGTTTGTTGGTTTATACGCGCGAGAGCAATTTGGGGAACGAGCGGGACGGTGCCTAGAGAACGGGCGTTTTCTGGGGTTAAAATGTGGGTCACTCTACGGGAGAGAAGGGCACCAATGTCCATCCATTTTCTACCGCTTGTCCCTATTGGGGTTGCGGGGGGTGCTAGAGCCTATCTCAGCTGCATTCGGGCGGAAGGCGGTGTACACCCTGGACAAGTCGCCACCTTATCACAGTGGTTATATCTACACTTCTGTTAAAAAGTACTATGCACGTCGCCACCTCATCGCAGAGGGCACCAATGTAATAATGCATTTGTTTTTTCCTATATTTTCGGTAGCTACAGGCGACCTGATGATCAAGTGTCAGCCACCCTTTCACTCACTCTTACTCGCTCTCACATGAGTCCACTGTCTTTTGGTCGCCCCCTGGTGGTTGGCTGATTGTTGTTGTGAAAGTGCTTGAATTGATATGCAGCGGAGCCTGCTTTTTAAATGTTAATATCGCAGACGAACACCCTCATTTAATCGTAGCGGCCAAAATCAGCCCTACGTGTATAACATGGTTGCTTCCCTCGCACAAGAAACTGTTATTGGCTCTCCAGCATTAACCTTCAGTTCCCATAATTTTCTCCTTTCTGAGTTACAGGAAAACATATGCAAATGTTTCCTGCATTTTTAGCGAGTGGCCCATCCCAATGCTGCACAACAGGGCATGTTTACACGGCAAACACTCGATAAAGACTCTTCCGTTAAAAGAAATGTATAATGAGGAAGTGCAGTGTCGCCTAGTTGCGGCTTCAAACTGGTATGTAACAATGTTGCCCTGTAGTCACTTGAGTGCCTTTTGGCCAAACATTGAGGAGATCGCTTGAAACCGGGTTGTCCATACTCTTTTTTTATTTGCGACTTTGATCTCCCTCTTGTCTCTTCTGACACACACAACCTGTATCACTCTCAGCAGCAAGTTGAGGTGTCAGTAGCCGTTTTTATACAGCGCACCAAACGGCAATTTGCCTGTCCTTTTGGCGACTCGATCATCGATACAGAGGGCGGCAAATTGGGGGTAAGTTTTGGTGGACTGATTTTCTGCATAGGAACTTACAGTATTTCCTCCTCAAGTTCTATACAAAACCGAGGCGGATATGTGCCGGCCCGTGGGTGAGATGGGCGGAGGTGTTAATGACCTGCCCCAAAGGCGTCCTTTAAAAAAGGAGTATTATTACGCCTCCGTTTTAGAAAGACAGTCTGGCAAATTCCTACCCTTACCTAGTAGCAAATGTGCTCCTCATATAAAAAGGGCCACCAATGGAAATGAGCGCAGGTAGTCTAGAAAACTGGCAAGTTTTGTTTAGATTTTTGATTTATTTTTTTGTGTGCGTTTGTGCACCCTGGGTGGTCGCCCATATTGCCCATAGCAAAAACCGGCCCTTCGTTTACTTGTTCATGCCGGAGTGTTGTTGATTGAAAGCATGAGGCCTGGCTGGTGTTATGTGTAAAATCCAAGATGGCTGTGGCAGTCCAGAATGTACCACAATTCAACAGTGGCGGGCCGTGCGTTTCCCACCTAGGCCTTCAGTGATGTCCGACTTCAATAATTACCTCTCAAAATACCATAATGTATGTCACCACATGACCATTGCTGGAGAAAAACTATACAGAAACACATTTACTCACCTACTGTGCATTGAATCACATCAACAGGCGCATTTAAAAAACAATTAAAACGCATCAGCAATTAAAACATATCTTATGTGGTACTGTCTACATTTAAATTGCAAAAAACATACTAAAAGTGAAAAACTAAAATATTTGAACTCACAATTTATAGCACCTATTCGACGCCGTAAAAGCCAGTGGTACCGCTCGTAGTCGGCCCTTTCGAGTGGAAATGGCGAGCATTTCCCCATTTCATCGCCAGAACAGCTGGGCTAGCTTCCGGGGTTGGCCGACATCGTCTCACAAGATGTAGTTTCTCTTTAAATATCCTTCTTGAAAATGGCCTTGCAAATATATATCTGCCACCTAATCAACGTTTTGTTCTCCTTCTCTGCTATCCCGGTCTGGCTACGGCGCAACACTTCCTGCTTCTTGCTAAATTTAAACTTGTATAATGGATACTCAGTTTGGAATGACAGGTGAGTATCCAATTACAGTCGCGTTAACATCAGGCTACCTAGTTAGGCTACTGTCAACAACTTGTGATCTGCCTGGCTATCGCAACTGTCTATCAACTGTATGTGTTCTCAAATTCATCCGCTAACGGTCCCGGTGAGTATCCAAACACAGGACGCCTAAATGTCACATTCAACGTGAGGCCATCTAGAAGGCCTTACTGACAACAACTCGTGATCTGATTGGCTATTGCAATTATCTATCAACTGTATGTCCCCGTTCACTTACAGTGCACAGACGCTCGTATTGATGATTCTGAAGGCCTCCGGCAGATTTGGTACATCATGGCAACATAAGCTAGCTGAATTCTGATTGGATACAAACTACATCTAAAAACAACAGCATTGGAACGAGCATAATATGACATGAACAGACTGTGAATACTTTTAGATATTCAGGGAAAGTAAATACAAAAATAATTGTATCTTTAATTATGATAATGATTTCTAGTTATGTTAGGCCAGCAGAGAAGGCTTTGCTGGCCCTGACGGCACACCACTGCAATTCAATATACTGAGGGTTTATAGCAGGAAAAAAAATAGGCAGCAGAGCTTATCAATTTCCTTATATTTGTTAAATAATGAAATACTTCAACATATTGATTTATTGTTTAGATTCATTTGTTGTTATTCTTTCATTGATTGATTACTCTGCTAATCACAATTACTTTGAAGTACTATAGTTTTTGTAGCACTTGGTCAACTTGTGTTCCAAGTGTGCTTTTTTGATTGATTGATTGAGACTTTTATTAGTAGGTTGCACAGTGAAGTACATATTCCGTACAATTGACCACTAAATGGTAACACCCGAATACGTTTTTCAACTTGTTTAAGTCGGGGTCCACTTAAATTGATTCATGATACAGATATATACTATCAGATATATACTATCATCATAATACAGTCATCACACAAGATAATCACATTGAATTATTTACATTATTTACAATCCGGGGTGTGGAGGGGGGGGGGGGGGGGTTGTTATCATCAGTCATCAACAATTGAGAACAGAGAAATGGATATTGGAACAGTGTAAGTCTGACTTGGTAGGATATGGACAGCAAGCAGTGGACAGAGAGAGAGAGAGAGAGAGAGAGAGAGAACGAGAGAGAGAGAGAGAGAGAGAGAGAGAGAGAGAGAGAGAGAGAACGAGAGAGACAGAGAGATCAGAAGGCATAAGAAAAAGTATCTGCATTTGATTGTTTACATTTGATTATTAACAATCCGGGGAGGGTGTTAGTTTAGGGTTGTAGCTGCCTGGAGGTGAACTTTTATTGCGGTTTTGAAGGAGGATAGAGATGCCCTTTCTTTTATACCTGTTGGGAGCGCATTCCACATTAATAATAATAACTGGGATTTATATAGCGCTTTTCTAAGTACCCAAAGTCGCTTTACATGTTAAAAACCCATCATTCATTCACACCTGGTGGTGGTGGTAAGCTACTTTCGTAGCCACAGCTGCCCTGGGGTAGACTGACGGAAGCGTGGCTGCCAATTTGCGCCTACGGCCCCTCCGACCACCACCTATCATTCGTTCAACATTCATTCACCAGTGTGAGCGGCACCGGGGGCAAGGGTGAAGTGTCCTGCCCAAGGACACCACGGCATGGTAAGAGGCGGGGAGCGAACCTGCAACCCTCAGGTTTCTGACACGGGCGCTCTACCCACTACGCCATGCCGCCACATTGATGTGGCATAGAAAGAAAAGCTAACATTATACTATGTCACTAGTCACTCTCTGGTTATGCAGATTAGTTTGAAGATGCAGGAGGTAGAAATGACAAAAATAAACGCATATGCTAATGTTAACTTACCCTGTTGGTGCGCCTTAGCTCCAGACACTACAGTACCACATTATTCCACCGTCTCCACTTTGCTGTGGCAGTTTAATTTGCTGTTGTCCTCACTCTTCCTCTGAATAAGATTGGTCTCATCAGTGTGGCCAACAGCAACATGTACTGTACATACAGGAGACTCTCATTCACCACCATTGCTGTTGTTTCGGGTCAAACTGATGCTTTCAATTTGGCTTTGTTTTTGCATACCTTTTTGTACTAATTTTCCTGACATGAGCAGAGCTTCACCATACTGTACGGTGGAAAAGCAACATAATCTCTTGAAATTAATTGGAAATTGATGACAAAGTCTGATATTGATATTTTGGGACAGTATGTGCTGTTCCCTGCATGCAGTCTGATAAAGGTGCTTTAAACAACATTCACACCAGTGATGGCTGCCCTCTTCAAGCAAACTGGCTGTCTCGCTGTCTGGTTGGAGGCCCAATGGTGATGGATGTTTTTTCCCCCTCCTCTTTGTGTGGAGTCCCTGTACTGCTTCGGCATGCCATGTAGAATGAAAAGCAGATTAAAGAGGCAGGAAACCGACAAAGAGAGGATGTTTAGCTGTTGGCTATTGAGTTATCAGACCTTTTCACACCTAATGAAACAACTTTCAGCACTGCAGCTTATTAAACATCCCCCAGTCACTGGGCAGAGCTGCCAGGCCCTGAGAAAGCTACATTAGATTTTAATTAAAAACAAACAAATCCCCCAGAGCTACAAACTGTGGAATGATGAGGTCTATGGGTACACGCTTTACAAAAACTCGAATATATTCATGTTGAAAGATGACTTTAATTTTGATATACACATACATAATATAATATAATAACAAGGACATTTTTTTATTCAGTTTCAGCATGACGTGTGATATTACACTTTTTAAACAGTACATCCAGCTAAAAGCACTGTTTTAAAATAGGACAATAACTGTATTATCTAGGTGTTATGTGCTACTTGTACTCAATGGTGGTACATGTTGCCATTAGTCAGAGCTGTGTATGCTAATGTTTTCTTAGACTAATCACTAAGCGCCCATACTGTAGGAGACTCTGCTTCTACTTGAACACACATTAACATTAACATGTGTGGCCTTCTCTCTGCAACATGAAAACAAAATGAAGTCAACCATTGTACTACCTAGCTGGATTTCTGCTCATACAGGATAAGTTTCAGGATTCCATCCATCCATTTTCTACCGCTTGTCCCGTTCGAGGTCGCGGGGGGTGCTGGAGCCCATCTCAGCTGCATTCGGGCGGAAGGTGGGGTACACCCTGGACACATCCCCACCTCATCACAGGGCCAACACAGATAGACAGACAACATTCACACTCACATTCACACACCAGGGCCAATTTAGTGTTGCCAATCAACCTATCCCCAGGTGCATGTTTTGGATTAAATTCAGAAATGCAGTATTACGAAATTGGTCAGCTTCTTAGTAGGACACATTGCCACAGTAGATACAAGATTAAGCAAATAACAGTAACGTCAACTGACCAATAACTATTCCAAGCCTATAAAAGCCCCTCCCACTGACCAATAAATTGTCTCTGAAAAGGACTTTGCAGTTCATTGACAGTCTTTGGAGATTGGCGTAAACCGTAAACAGTACTGTCAGAATAGAAATCAAAACCTTTTGATCTTCTTCATGATTTTTTGGTAGACATTTATAGGTAGCTGTTGGAAGGACTATCTTATCCCTGCCAGCAGCTTTGTATGATAGACAATAGTTCATATTTTAAGTATTTTTTAATTTAACATATCATCAGTATCCGTTCATTTTATTTGCATTATTAAAAGTGATATTGATCCCCTTCCATTTATCGCCTCATGGTTGCAGTCAGCTAGACTAGGCTACAAAATCCAGACTTGACTAACCAGGTTGTCATTCAACTTCACAATACCTCTTATCCCACGTCTTCAATGTTTGGTTAGGTTATGACGGACAACAACAAAAAAAAGAGATCCTGGATAACTTAAACTTGATTTGTAGTACAAGTCTTTGGACAACTGAAGTATTGTTCTCGTATGACACAAGTTCATACAATCATACTTGCCAACCCTCCCGTTTTTAGCGGGAGACTCCCGGTATTCAGCGCCTCTCCCGATAACCTCCCGGCAGAAATTTTCTCCCGACAAACTCCCGGTATTCAGCTGGAGCTGGAGGCCACGCCCCCTCCAGCTCAATGCAGACCTGAGTGGGGACAGCATGTTCTCACGTCCGCTTTCCCACAATATAAACAGCTTGCCTGCCCAATGACGTCATAACATCTACGGCTTTTAGAGAGTAGAGTGCACAACTGCGCACACAACAAGGAGAAGAAGCAGAAGAACGAGGAAGTTACAGACATGGCGACGCCGTCGACGAGCAAGATGAAGAAATACGCTTGCAAGTTCCAAAACGAATGGAAACAAGAATTTCAGTTTATCCAGGACAGTTCGAAGGGAAGGGGGTATGTAATTATGTTGCCTGTACATTTTGTAAAACAGACTTCTCCATTGAACACGGTGGCCGAGTCATGAACGGAGGAGAAGTTAAACAGGACAATACTGCCATCTACTGGATAGCCCCCGGAACACTGAAATTCAAGTATTTATTTTATTTATATGTATAATAACATAAATATATATATATATATATGTATATATATATATATATATATATATATATATATATATATATATATATATATATATATATATATATATATATATATATATATATATATATATGAAATACTTGAGTTGGTGAATTCTAGCTGTAAATATACTCCCCTATTAACCACGCCCTTAACCACGCCCCCAACCACACCCCCACACCCCACCTCCCGGTATCGGAGGTCTCAAGGTTGGCAAGTATGATACAATATTTGTTCATTAATAATGAGGTCAAATTAAGTTTTCACGTTGTCTGATAATTTACTGCCAACCTCCTCTCCTGCATTAAGCAGCTGCAACCGTGTTTTCTCTCGCAAGTATATTTACCTTTTACGTGACCACACGCATCACAAGTCGAGAAAATCCAGGCTTGACTAATCAGGTTGTTATTCAGCTTTGTAGTACCGCTTATTTCACGTCTTCAATGTTTGGCTTGGATACGGAGGACAATCCTGGATAACTTAAACTTGATTTGTAGTACAGGTCTATGGACAACTGAAGAATAACAAATAGCAATAGTAAAAGCATCCAAATAGGCCTACTCTCTCTGTCTCGCCCTTAGAGACACATACTTCACCAAAAGTTCAGGAAGGTTAAGTTCCTGGAACCTTCAGTTCCTGAAACTATATGTTTCTGTAGACCTGTGTGGTCTGTGTTTCCAAAGCATTTCACAGTTTAGGGTAGTTTATACAAATCAGTCTGATGACACATGGTGGAGTGGTTCATTCTATATTGATAATGTAAATAAACAGACAATATTAGGTCAGAGTTCTTATACGTAAATGTAAGTACATTAAATACAAAACAATAATATACACAACGATATGATTAAAAAACAAAGTGTACCGAATTGTTCATAAAAAGTCAGGTTTTTATCTGCAGCGTCCGACCTCCAGGAAGTCGTCCCCTCAGTAAATGACGAATTAATGAGGGTTAGGCGAGTCCTATGATCCATTTCATCAGTAAATAACCAAATATAAATAATAAATGTCATAGTTTCGGCGATGACATTTTAGTTTTAGCCTGTTAGCATTAGCATTTGGTTCACTCGGGTTGAGACGAATAACTACACAAATGGCGTGTCACGCAACTACTTTTACAGCATGTAACAAAGTAAATTGTGAATATTTTATGTCATTTACTCGTGTACTGCCTCCTCTATTTCACATTCCTTCAACGAAGTCCCAGAGTAGTAAGAAACTCGGTTTGCCTCTTCGAGTCCAGCTGAATACTTCATACTATTCTGTAAATACTTTTAAAAGAGTCTGTCTCCTTGTTGCTTTGTGTATCAAAATTAAATCTGTCAAAATAAACAACATTTAACTGCATATAGTTTAAACACTACGGCTGAGTATAAACACTCCAAAATAGTTCCACTTCAGCACAAAAAAAAGTCATGACAAACTAAATCTACCTGGGTAGTTTTAAGTGGAAACCGAGGGGGAACTTTAGTTACCCGGCTAATAGTGTTGTCCCGATACCAATATTTTGGTACCGGTACCAAAATTATTTCGATACTTTTCGGTACTTTTCTAAATAAAGGGGACCACAAAAAATTGCATTATTGGCTTTATTTTACTTAAATAAAATAGTGAACATACTAGACAACTTGTCTTTTAGTAGTAAGTAAACAAACAAAGGCTCCCAATTTAGCTGCTGACGTATGCAGTAACATATTGTGTCATTTTCCATTTTATTATTTTGTCAACATTATTAAGGACAAGTGGTGGAAAATAAATTATTAATCTTCTTGTTAATTTACTGTTAATATCAGCTTACTTTCTCTTTTAACATATTCCATCTAAACTTCTGTTAAAATGTAATAATCACTTATTCTTCTGTTGTTTGATACTTTACATTAGTTTTGGATGATGCCACAAATTTGGGTATCAATCCGATACCAAGTCGTTACAGGATCATACATTGGTCACCGGGGTCCGGTAATTTTCAGAGGCAATATAGTACCGAATATGATTCATTAGTATTGCGGTACTATACTGTGAACGACTCTTGCTGTCGTCCGGGTTCACAGGACCACCAAGAACGGATATTGTCGAGCAGGTTTGACTTTCTTTTATTTTTTCAAATAAAGCTGCGTCTTTTCAGCTGCGCCTCCCTCTGCTGCTCGCTCCGCCGTCTGCTTTCAGCCTTCCGCGTCGTCGTCTGTCTCTCGCTCTGTGTCACGCGTGCTCCTCATGCACCACTGGCTCTCCACCTCCTTCTGCCCCGTCGCTCTCGGCTGCCGTCCCTTTAAACACTGAGAGGGGATTACTTGATTGTGCCCAGCTGCCCGATCCACGCACCTGCAGTCCATTTGGACGCGGGTTCGCCGGCCACGCCTCCTCGCCGCCATCTTGGAGCGGGCCCCGGTGTGCCCTGCTCCACTGTCGGACTGCGGCCACGCCTCCTCGCCGCCATCTTGGAGCGGGCTCCGGTGTGCCCTGCCTCGTTGTCGGACTGCCGGCCACGCCTCCTCGCCGCCATCTCTGTCGGTCTGCCGGCCCCGCCTCCCCACATATATTAATACCGGTATACCGTACAACCCTACCAGCTAAATTGAAAAGTTCTTGTAAAAGTTCCTGCGGTGGAAAAGGGCCAAATGGGACAAATGTCAGAAAATAAATGTCTCTAATGTGTTTATCTCAGTGGAGAGGAAAACCCCAAATTTAGAAAGAAAAGACTGGAGAGATAAAAGCAGCATTTCTGGACAACTGAAACACAACCAATTCCTCCTTCTGGACAGACATGTATATTAATACTCAGCACTTTCTCCGTTATGAATATTCATCCTCATTCATATTTCAAGAAGTCCATTCCAGTGGGGGCCTTGCTCAGTTTTGACCAATTTCCATCCCCATTACAGAAATGACAGCTCTCACTCCTGGGTCTTGACAGAGGTCCACCCGACGCAGAGGAGGTCCGGCAGGGAGGGATCCTCGGTCTGTTCCCAGCTGTCCACAAACACTCATTAACAGAGGAAAATATCCAACAGAATCTCTGTGAGAATTTTTAATCACACAAAGACCCTGCTAATTAGGCAGCTGATGGGGCATGGAGAGCACAAGGACGAATTCTTTAAACAAAGGACTGAAAACTTTAGGAGCCTTAATTACTCGGGCAAAGAGTTCATTCTAGAATGGCAGAGCACATCATTCCACTAATGAGACCAAGTGGCAGCACATATTAGTGAGAAATAATGTGGAAAGTTCAATTATATTGTGCTTTTAGAGCCTTTTTCCCTCTTTCCCTCCTTGCTACTTATGCACATGCATAGAATGAAGTCTGGGCCAGTGCCGGAAGGAGGCAGGGGCGAAGGACACACAAGTTCTGGCACCTGCACTCCTTTCTGCATGTGTATCTTGGCAGACTTGATCATCTTAATTGCCCATTAGAATGTTCTCCTGTTTGAAAATGAATATCATTATGGTGTCTGCCGGAGAAAGACTTGCAGCAATTTCACCGTTCAGTACTGCATGTCTTGAATTGCAAACACTCAATTGACGAGCAATCCGCGCAAAGCAAACTCTGAAAATGTTCACAAATTAAAAAAGGGCACAGTGGGAGTCAATTAGAGAGAAAGCTTTCATTTGTTTTCTTGCTGCATGCGAAATTCCCGTTATGTATATCTGTGTGAGTCATGTATTTATGGTGCACTAGCTGGCTACGATAATATATCTTTAGACAAAACAACCAGCGTTACCATTTTTACAGTTTAATTTAGTTATTTTCTTTTTTCAATGTGCGCCGAGCAAAAAAAAAATGAGTCACACACCTGGTCTAGCTTAACACACAATGATGCTGAATATTTATTGATATTTTCTTTAACTGATTACCAGTTTTGATAATAGGTATGCAAAAAAATCATGCCATCTTGAACTGTACTGCAAAAGAACACAGACCTTTAGCAGTCTGAATCAGGAGTCCAACATTCTAAATACAATGTAGATTGCGGACAGGACACGATTAATTTTTTTTAGGTGTGTGCGTGCTTTTGGAGAGACAGCTTTGGGGCTTGGTTGTTCGATTTTATAAAATGATTGTTGATCGACCACCTCCTTGTATCTTTTAAACATCTGGTCAAAAACCACAGTCTTGTATTGATTGTATTCCATCACGTGACAAAAAAGTGGTGGTCAACCAAGCCAAGATGGCTGTTGTGCAGCAAGCAGTACGCAAGCTATCAGAGTACGCATGACGCCTAGATCTTGCTGCAAAAAGCAGATACGAGCCAAAACTACGCAATGGAATAGATTCCTATACTTCATCAATAAAAATTTTTTTCGAGTCATATCAAGGATTATCCGTCGGTTGCGTTCCCAGACATGTCAAACTATCTTGTTCTCCAGACATCATTCTGCATGACAAAACAGATGAAAACTTGGAAAAGCATGGATGGAGGTCAACATATTCTTTGTGTGTGGCTGGTTCCAGGAAATTGGTATCAAGACTCTACCGTATAAATCATGCATTATTTTTGCTCAGGTAAGGTTGCATTTCATGATTTAACTTTGCGTCTACAACCATGTTTGTTGCACGCGCAGTTTACGACTAAGCGCGTTTTCCCCTGTTTTTATCAAACTCTAACTATAGATGTCAACATTGGGTATGTGCTGAAAGCTTCATTTATGATTGTTGCCTCTGGTAAACGCTTTATTCTTTCAGGTTTTGCTCACATTTGCTTTCTTTTATTTAGACTCGCCGAGTTGGTGCTTTACAAAACACTTGTAGCAAAAATGTGTTTTAAGAATTATAAATCATTTCAAAATAATACCTAAATGAGAAACATTAAACATTAAAAGTGTATCAAACAAACCTTTAACGAAATGATCACTGCAAACTTTTTTTTCGTCATCGTTTCGTACAATCTTGCACTTTTCCGCCCTTCTTGATTACCTCTTGAGGAAATCTGAAGAAAAGTTTATCATTTTTGCGATTTGAACGGTTTGTACAGCAAAATACAACGTATCATAGGGCATTTTTCTTCGAGAAAGGCTAAATGGTGTCTGGTACCCACTAAGAACAGACACTTAATGAGGCGGACGTGAGTTGGATGTGACGTCATATTCAACCGAGCAATATGCACACAAAAACATTGGGGTTTTAATGTAACAATAGTTTTGTAGCGTTCCTACTAAAGATAGATTTATGTTCAAATCCAGAAAACTATATACGGCAGTAAAAATGCAGATGTATTAAGGTGTGCGCGCGCACAAAGCCAAGCACATTTCTTTTTTAAATTGAAATCAACTTGAAATTGGTCCCAGATGTCATGTATAAGGGGGCGTGGCCTGAGTGTACCACACCACGCCCCCTTATAAATATGCAAATCATATTGAAAGTAACCATGCGCTTGAGCTCGGCACGGTCTTACCAATCACAAGTCAGTAGGAGGTGCTTCTTTCTCGCGCTTCAAGTTTGTACCGTGTTTCAGAGAACTGAACAGAAGCGGAAATAAAAAAAGAATTGGACTTGTCAGGTAGAAAGTGAAGAAGAAGTTAGATGTGCGTGGACAAAACTGACTCGGGGAAATTAGTGCTGCACCCCTTCTGAAAAGAGTCGCTACAATTATATGTAAAACTTTAGAAGTTTTATATATACTCTGATTACCCCCAATATAAATATAATTTGTGTAATTTATAACACATGTGTTAATACATGTGCCTGCTTACATGAGCCAGATTAGAGTTTCATGTGAAGATGTTATACGAATATAGGCTCCGAAGAGTTGGCAAGTCTGAGGAGAAGGCGTTTACCATCATACCTTGCTGTAGTTAAAATGATCACTTTTGACTATTTGCTCGCATCTTTAATGTGTTATTTTGTATAGACATGGTTTGATAGTTAAAATGTATTGTTGGTTATAGTCGTGTTCTGTTAGATTTTTGACACTTTTGGTGGTAGTCTGGCACCCTTAGTAAGAATGGTTGGTTGAGTGTTGATTTTCAAATGGTTCCACTGTACATTGGGTATCAGTAGACTGATGATTTAACCAGCAATTCAGGACCTCTCATCAGAAGTGATTAGAGTAGCTTATAATTGCACATAAGAGCTTCAACACTTAAGAGTAATATGACACAAGTAAAAGTAAAAAATCCACGTAGCTACTTGAGTAAGAGTAGGAAAATCTTCTGTGTAAATACCACTCTAGTGCTAATTTCTGGAATGCTTTAGTAGCTAATCTTTAATGGTACTTTAATGGTACAACTGTATTTGGTATGTGATTTCACGAAAGATAGACACACTACTACAGCATAGACACTTTTTCAGCGAGCTACTTTTTAAATGACCAAGTCGAGGTGATCTACTTCATATATACTGTATATATATATATATATATATATATATATATATATATATATATATATATATATATATATATATATATATATATATATATATATATATGTATGTATATATATATATATATATTTATATATATATATATATATATATATATATATATATATATATATATATATATATATGTATATATATATATATATATATATATATATATATATATATATATACATATACATATATATATATATATATATATATATATATACATATATATATATATACATATATATATATATATATATATATATATATACATATATATATATATATATATATATATATATATATATATGTATGTATATATACATACACATATATATATACATATACATATATATACATACATACATATATATATATATATATATGTGTATATATGTATATATATATATATACATAAATATAATTTTTTGATTTTTTTTTGCCGTTTTTGTTCACATGTAAAAGGTGTACAAAATACATGCATGTTTAACATATAGATTGCCATCTTTCATGAAGATATTCTTGTCTTCATGAAAGATGGCACAAGAATATAAGTTGGTGTATTACCTGATTCTGATGACTTGCATGGATCGTAATCAGAGAAGATTCACAGTAGTGCTAACAACTTCCACATTTTCGATTTTACATCGTGGAGGAGAAAAAAAAGTCCTCCTTTCTGTCCAATACCACATTGAAATGGTTGGTTTTGGCATCCTGTTTGTCCAGATTCCATACTCGTTTTTTTACACTTTACAAGAAATAGATCGACGGCAAACTCCGTGGCTTGCTAGCTTGTTTGCGCTAGCTTTCATTGAGCAGCACTTTTATTGTGAAGACAGGAACTGTGCGGTCAGTCTCTAGGCTTTTGACGGCACGGTTGGAATAAAAACTGTTTCTCGCCTTGCAGACGGTCTTTTTTTCCTTCACACTGAGCTAGCTTGCAGCCATCGTCATCTCACAAGATTCTCGGGTGCCTTGAATGTCAATCAAGTAACGTCATAGGGAAGATTTATGATCGCACATTTTTTGGTCTATATTTTCAATGCCTGGCTGGCGATCGACTGACACACACTGCGCGATCGACCGGTAGATCGCGATCGACGTAATGGGCACCCCTGGCATAGACTATAAAAGATGCACATTTTATACATTTATGATATAAAAACAGGACTGGTTAGCATATGTACAGCTAAAATATAAAAAAACATCTACAATTTACCGCAACAGGTTTTCTCTAGTTGGAAGAGAAATTATAGGCTGAAATGTTCACATTTCTACCGACACAGATGACAGAGCATAATATAAATGCTATTTTTCCTACATTGTACATTGATTGAAGAGGTGTGCTGCATTGTCTGTTATGTTTTTTCGGTGTCATTGCAACTTTTTCTACAAAGCCACATTTGTTTCCATTACCAAAAGTTACTGTCAGTGTTCTGGCTGCATAAAAAACAATTACCTCTATTGGCTTTCATGTGCTCATGCTGATGTTGAAACACAAGATGCAGTGTGTTCGCGCTGGCTTCTGAGCTTTTGCTTAATAAAAAGTTTGCAATGTTCTCTAAACTTAATCTGCAAATGTGCAAAAGCAAAGTTGCAAATAATATGAGTCACTCACTTTAGGGGTACTGTTTCACCCTGTGTCCTGATAAGTAATTGTACTGAAGAGGTGGTACTAGAAGTGTTATATATGGGCGTTCTCACCTGCATAAAACATTGTATCAGAACTCCTAATGTCCACATCAAGAGATGCCTACATACCTATTACAGCATGCAGGAAGCAAATTTCCCGTGAAATAAAAGAGCTAATGGGAAATGGAGGGCGGAAAGCAGCATTCCTTTTTGCCCACTAAGCTGGAACAAGGACGGGAGGCGGGCAGACCCACAAAACTTCCACATGACTTACTGGAACTAAATTCATCATGAACCAGCAGAAATTGGGAACGTTATTACTTTTTTGCGACGTTTATCATTTTGGTCCACATGCTTCTGAAATATCTCACAGTCCAAAAACATGTTAGGTTCATCAGAGAGTAGATTCTGGTTGTTTGTCTATATGTGCTGTATCCTAAGGAACCTTGGGATAGACTGCTGCCAACCCACGACCCTGAACAGGACAAGCTGTAGAAAATGAGTGAATGAATGAATAAATGGTGTTGCAAAAGGGATTGAAGGCCACAAGCACTGGAATGGCGAGCTTATTTTGTGGGTTTTTTGGCCTACTTAGTTTCAGTATAGTGGTCGTTCCACAACTGAAAGGTTGCAGTCAGATGTAATCTGTACGCTTCCATGCACTGTTTAGATGAGCTACCGCCGGCTAAAATATTGTGGTGCAGGGGAAAACAAATCCGAAATGTCGTAAAATAATCAGTTAATTGGTTATAATCAGGGGTATAATCTGTGTACCTCTTTCACCAGGTTAGTCACGGAGGGTGTTTTTATTTCAGCAGCGTTTTTGAAGAAAATAAGTGAAAGTCAACGGACTCAAAGCCATTAGACTTCATTTCTGAGGTCGCAGATAGGTTAAATGCACAAAAGCTACACTGCAACAGCCCCATCGGAAATATTATCTAAATCAAGAGATTGTTGGCTATTTGCTCTTGTCTTCACTCCATGTACTGTAGGAAATCCCAGGGAGAATTGTCTGGCCAGAGAAAACCCACCAGTGAAGGAAACCTATTGATTTTCTTTGTTTCCCCATGCTCACTCTGCTAGAGTTGTTTGTTACTTTTTTTGTCCAGTGCCTTGGTTTTATGTACAGGCGGCAGGATCAATAGAGACTCTTCCTCACTTGTGTGTTTACAGCTTCATGAAAACTTTCAATCTCTTCATTTTCTCCAGGGGTTCAAACTAGTTGACTTCTAATGATTGACAACTGTAGTGGGCCGTAAAGGACGTTGGATAGAATACAACAAAATGAGACACATATTTTATGTTTAGTTAAATTAATTTCAGCAAAGAAGCACATTACTGACGTTAGGTATAATTGGCATAATAGTAATTATGCACTTATTCTGCATGTTATGTGCTGTAGATCTGCCATTTTGTCTGCATTCAGACCAAAAGCCCAGACTAATGTCTTAAGTAATAATAGTAGTAAATTATATTCAAACAATGCAACGGCACCAGTTTGGAGGTACGTTTTTGAATAAAATACACCTGCATTGGGTTTTTAAAGATAGGTTTTCAGTCTCTGTGGAAACTATGTTCATCATTTTCGATGAACGTTTTGACCAAAATAATGTAGCAGGACATATACATTAATTGTTTGACAGCAAATAAACTTAAATGGAAAAAAGCATACCCACATACAACACTTGACTGTGAATAATTAAAAAAGACTAATACATCATGCAGTATATTACAGTTTAACATAACAATTCCAGCATTCTCTTACTGTTGTAGTTCCTTCAGATATTTTTTTCATAAAATGCGCTTCAAATCTAACTTCATTTCGGCATTTGATAAAAAAAAAGATAGTAGGTGTGTATTTAGTACAGTGTTTCCTCGCTGACTAAAATCTTATTTTTATTACAGATTTTACCAGTGTACCATTGAATACATTGAGATTTGAGTACCCATTGACGTTTCATGTTAAATTGTGTTGATTTAAGAGTGTATAAAATGTTTTAATCCTCAGGGGATAAAGGCTGACATTTTTGTCATTTCAGCAAATGTTTGCTATATTTTGGTCATCATTTGTATTGTGTTGCTCCATTATAGTGGATTTTTCCTAAAAAGGGTTTTTGATCATGTTAAACACTGACAGTTATTTGACGATAATCTAAAGCCAAACAGGACATAACAGTCCTTTATTTTTCAAAATGACTTTTTTGGTCAAGTCTCTCTCAATTGCCTACAGCCCCCCAAAAATACTATACATGTAATTGTTTTTTCCATAAGCTTTTAAAAACCTTTTGATCAAATGATGTCACAGCTTTCAATGAGTATAAAATTTCATAACAAGAGTTCTTTTACTAATACAAACCTGTGACATTTTCTGATCAAAAGGCCTCGAAAGGTATCAAACTTTAAAACAACTATTCATGTTTGATATTGTTTAGGACTAAAATGTATTAAAACATTTGAGCAAAAAAAAAAAAAAAAAAAAAAGTTTAAATGTTTTCATGCCCTTCGAAAACTTAAGGCCTTTTATGTCCTTTTTGGCTTTGAAGATAATTACATTTTAAATATTCCCAGAGGGGTAAAATGATAGGTCTTTAGTTTTTATAAATTTGTGTGAATGCTGTGTGGAGTAGGTTAATAAAGACAAAAAATGCACATGAAAAGTTAGTAGCAACCCTACCTTGCGGAAATTCACCTAAAAGGGTGGAGGAAGGTCTGGAACATAACTGACACGATAATCAAGAGGAATGTATTCGTATCAAACTGATCACAGCTGTGCCAACCCAGAAGCTGTAGGGACAGGAAGTGTGCATAGATAGTTTGTTTATTACAGTGGTACCCACAATTTTTCAGCAGGCGAGCTACTTTTCAAATGACCAAGTCGAGGTGATCTACCTCATCTTCATATATATATATATATATATATATATATATATATATATATATATATATATATATATATATATATATATATATATATATATTGGTACTTTAATCTTTAATCTTAATCTTTAATATATATATATATATATATATTGTCATGTCTGTGTGATCATGTTTTGTTTTAGTCATGTTCGGTTTTGTTTTTGGACTCTTTGTGCACTTTTGTTTGTTTTGTCACCATAGCAACCCATTAGTTTTCACCTGTCATGTCACGCGCCTGTTTCACGTTTTGAGTCACGCACCTGTTTTCACTAATCATGTCACTATTATTTAAGCCCATTGTTGCCAGGAAGTCAGCCTGGCGACATCACACTCTCTACACACCCTTATGATCCATGCTGCTCTTTTTCATGCCCTTTTCTCAGCCAAGTAAGTTTTCTTTATTCATGCCATAGTTTGCAAGTTTTTGTTTCTTGTCCATTGTTTTCCGCCTTAGTGCGCACCTTTTGTTTTCATAGCCTAGTTGTTTTACCTCCGCTGTGAGCGCTTTTTGTTTGTACTTTTTTTGGTTTAGAATTAAAAATGTATTCACCTTCACGTGATGTCTGGTCCAAATAATTTGCACCACGGGAGAACAAACCACGCCACAGTCCAGGCCTTGACATATATATATATATATATATATATATACGTATATATATATATATATATATATATATATATATATATATATATATATATATATATATATATATATATATATATATATATATACGTATATATTTATATATATGTATCACTAATATTTATGTATTTATGAAACAGAAGTTTTTTGTTAACATGTTAAAGGTGTTTAATAAAAATACAAGCATGTTTAACACATGTATCATGTTGTACTTGTATGCATGTTCGAAATAAACTCAAACCATAACCGTAACATATAGATTCATTTCTTTCATGAAGGCAAAAATATTAATTGGTGTATTATCTTATTTTGATGACTTGAATTGATTGGAATCAGACAAGAGTCACAGTTGTGCTGATAACTTCCACATTTTTGAATTTACATTGTGGAGGAGAAAACAAGTCCTCCTTTCCGTCCAATACCACATGAAAGAGGTTAGTTTTTGGCATCATTTTTGTCTAGCTTCAATACTCGTTTTTTCAAGAAAATACATTGACGGCAAACTCTAGCTCGCTAGCTTGTGCGCTATCTTTCTGAGACTCTTATTTTGTTAGCGCAGGCGGGATGGAGCAGCACTTTTATTGTGAAGACAGGAACTGGGGTTTTGAAAGCAGGTGCGGTGCGAGATTCTATTGACATAAAGTGTTTCTCGCCTTCCTGTCAGTGTTTTTTTTCTTAATACTGAGCTCACATCACCCAGCGTCATCTCAAGATCCTCGGGTCCAATGTCAGTCAAGTGACGAAAGTGACGTCATAGTGATGGTCGCTAATTTTTAGGATTTTTTTTTTTTAATGCCTGGCTGGCGATCGACAGACACACCCTCTGCGATCGACCGGTAGCTTGTGATCAACGTAATGGGCACCCCTGGTTTATTAGAAGTTTTGCAAGTTCAACACTAATCAAAACAACAATACTTTTCTGTGTGCAACATTACTGTACCTCCTGTGGACAAGCAGCCTGTTCCTGCCTTGCTGCAGAGTTCTCACACGCTCATTTTGGTGCAGAGGGCGCCACACATTGAATTAAACAGGTTCTGATTGATAAGGTAGTTGAAGGCAAATCTGCTCCGGCTAATTGTCTTTCAAATGCCCTCATTAATCAAAGCAGAGGCGGCCCCGTGACGGGCGGCCCTGTCAGCCGCTCTGCTCGCGGCTCTCCTTCGGCCACTCACCTCCCAGCGTGACGCCTGCTTCCCCTCTGTCAGACGCCGCTGTCCAAGGACTACGGGAGCACAGGCCTTCCGTCCGTCCGCCGCATACCTGCCTACTGCCAGACAGGATTTGACCGCCCCCTGCCACTGGGACGGCCCCAGAGACCAATTTAGCAGCCGCTTAATGATTCATGGCTTCAAGTGGTGGAAATGAGGGCAGCATATGATAACAGGAATAAACACATTTAATTAGCTCCTCTTGTGCATTATTTATTTATTTACCTGCACTGACTAGTTTATATATCTCATTGTTTTTTGCAGGGATTTTTGGTATTCACAGCATCTGTCAGGGAGTCTTTGTTGTGTGACAAGACTGCAGGTTCTCCCACACTTATTTGTTGGGGTTATATGAGGGTGTGGGGGGGGGGGTTAGCGGTGTAACTCCTCCGTGTTTGGGGTGTTTTGCAAGGGTGCGGTTGGGTATCAGCAGGGATTTGGTGAGAAGCTCCCCAACCCTCCACCCCTGCAATGAAATGAAATAAGTATTAGACTTTAAAATATACAGTTCCCTATGCTCCAAGTAGCCTTGTTTGTGAATTCCCTGACAGGTAGTTACTCCCCCAGTTTTCTTTGAGCACAGGGCATACATTTTCATGGAAGCGCTAATCAAAGCTGCACTGTGGCAAACAGCACAGCCGCAGTAGGACCAATCACAGCCCTGTACATGACTCTTATCCGTAATGTTGATGACATTTTTTAACCTGGCATGGGATGAATGAAGTCTGTCCTATCCTATCTGCCATCGCATCCCTCGGTGACTAACTTCCTTCACTTACATTATCTCGTTACTGATGTTTTTTAGCAATTGAGTAAATAGTTAGATGTATCGCTATTCTTCCCTGGGCTACGTATGGCATGTATCAGAGGTGTGGACACATGACTTGGACTCGAGTCAGACTCGAGTCATGAATTTGATGACTTTAGACTCGACTTGACAAAATATAAAGAGACTTTCAACTCGACTTAGACTTTAACGTCGATGACTTGTGACTTCACTTGGACTTGAGCCTTTTGACTTGACATGACTTGCTACTTTCCCCAAAACCCAAAGATTAAAAAGTTATTCAGAAGCGCTCCGTATCTTTCATTTTGTACTTGTCTGTCTATCAGCGTGTGTGCTGCGTGTGTGGTGTCGGTACAATAGCCAATCAAATTAGTTCTACGTTGTTTTCGTCCCAAAGCACTCATCCAATCAAATTTCAGGAAAACCAACGAAAAAGAATTGTCAAACGACGCGCCACTGAGAAAAAAATATGCCAAAGTTGGTTTCGTACGGGTATAAAAACTCCGACTTGGTCAACAAAAAACGAATTGCCGTATGCAAAACATGAAGTTCGAATATTACAGACGGAGACGCAACAACTTCCAACTTCGTTGGACATATGAAGATGCACAAAGAAGGGTAAGTTTTGAATGTAAGCTAACGTTTATTGGCTAAGTAACGTGACTTTTATTTGCCGTGTAGTTAAATCAGTGAGGCTGTAAACTCACTGCTAACATTATAACCATAGACATATTATAAGGGTACGCAGCATCGAACGCTACTGCCTACTGGCGCATGACGAGAAGCAGGGCCGCCATCTTGGAGTGGTGATCCGCTTCACTCAGTGCAATTCATTTGGCAGGAGCAATGAACTGTCAGCGCATTTAATTCATTTTACCTCACTGAATACCACTGATTTTCACGCACTTTTTTGTCATACGTGTAGCTATGATAAAGGACACATGTTTTGGCGTGTTTTATTATTCATAGTTTGCTTAACAGTCATAGAATATTCTTACAAGATGGCGTCGCATGGGTATGCTGCGGCTCACTAATGCTCTTGGGAGTGTAGAGCGATTTGGCAAAAAACACCCGTCATTTCTGTCAATTTCATGGCTGGCTCAAAGCATGAACACTCTGTGATCACATATGACCGACAGACAATTCTGGATGTGGATGGATCGGGTCGTTATAGACTGAAAGATGCATGTACGGTGGACCTCCTCGCTAGCATGGGAATACTTCGTGGGCTACATCGAGCGGCCTTTGTAGCAGCGGAGTCAAGTGCTAGCGGTGACCGCCAATGGAGACGACATAAGCGGTGCGAGCGGAAGCAGAAGCGGGGATGCCGAGCGGGGCTAACAACAAGGAGAAAAGCTAACCAAAGAAGCGTGGAGTCTCCGGGTAAGAAGCCATTTAAACTACAACTAGCCGGCGCCAGGCTGGATAATCCCTGCACACATAGCAATTCTCTTAGAATAAAACACAACTCACATAATGTTTTTTCTTTTGTGACCGTGTCAGAGGCAGACATACATTGTACTGAGGTAGCTAACTATGATGCGTTCAGTTTATCGCAACATCAAGCAAAACAATCTGAATATCCCCGTCGTATCAATTCCTACATATGGTCGAAACTATTTAAAGTGCAATACGCATAATAAACGCAACATTATTAATATTGCTACTTCGGATAATTTCAACAAACAATCCTCAAAACAGCCCACTACCTATAATATGGGCTTTTTAAACATAAGATCATTATCTTCCAAAATGTTATTAGTTAATGAAATCATTAGAGACAACAAACTTGACGTCGTTGGTCTCGCCGAGACCTGGCTCAAACCAGACGATTTTTTTGCGCTAAATGAGGCATCTCCTCCTAACTATACCAATACACATGTTGCCCGACCTCTTACATGCCCCTAAAGCTGACCAACATGCCGGATTGTAGTCAGCTGGAGGCGTGTCTTAATGAAATCAAACAATGGATGTCCGCTAACTTTTTGCAACTCAACGCTAAGAAAACGGAAATGCTGATTATCGGTCCTGCTCAACACCGACATCTATTTAATAATACCACCTTAACATTTGACAACCAAACAATTAAACAAGGCGACTCGGTAAAGATTCTGGGTATTATCTTCGACCCAACTCTCTCGTTTGAGTCACAAATTAAGAGTGTTACCAAAACGGCCTTCTTTCATCTCCGTAATATCGCTAAAATTCGTTCCATTTTGTCCACAAGCGATGCTGAGATCATTATCCATGCGTTCGTTACATCTCGTCTCGATTACTGTAACGTTTTATTTTCGGGCCTCCCTATGTCTAGCATTAAAAGATTACAGATGGTACAAAATGCGGCTGCTACACTTTTGACAAAAACAAGAAAGTTTGATCATATTACGCCTATACTGGCTCACTTGCACTGGCTTCCTGTGCACCTAAGATGCGACTTTAAAGTTTTACTACTTACGTATAAAATACTACACGGTCAAGCTCCTGCCTATCTTGACGATTGTATTGTACCATATGTCCCGACAAGAAATCTGCTTTCAAAGAACTCCGGCTTATTAGTGATTCCCAGAGCCCAAAAAAAGTCTGCGGGCTATAGAGCGTTTTCTATTCGGGCTCCAATACTATGGAATGCCCTCCCGGTAAAAGTAAGAGATGCTACCTTAGTAGAAGCATTTAAGTCTCATCTTAAAACTCATTTGTATACTCTAGCCTTTAAATAGACTCCCTTTTTAGACCAGTTGATCTGCCGTTTCTTTTCTTTTCTTTTCTACTTTGCTCCCAACCCGGGGTGGACCGCTAGCCTGTCCATCAGATGGGGACATCTCTACGCTGCTGACCCGTCTCCACTCGGGATGGTTCCTGCTGGCCCCATTATGGACTGGACTTTCGCTGATGTGTTGGACTTTCACAATATTATGTCAGACCCACTCGACATCCATTACCCACATATGCGGTCCTCTCCAAGGTTTCTCATAGTCATTCACATTGACGTCCCACTGGGGTGAGTTTTCCTTGCCCGTATGTGGGCTCTGTACCGAGGATGTCGTTGTGGCTTGTACAGCCCTTTGAGACACTTGTGATTTATGGCTATATAAATAAACATTGATTGATTGATTGATTGATTGATTATATGCTATAAGTGACCAGACGTCCGAGATCAAAACTGGGAATATAATCCCAGAGAAGGGGGGAAAAAATGGTCAGCTATTTTTAAGTTGAAGAAACAATATGATTAGGTTATATATACATGCGTATATCCTACATAAACAATGTATGAATACATTAGATATCTATATATTTTAGGGACCTATAGACTGTATTTCTGTTGCTGCAGCAGCAGAGAGTTTATTCTGTTTTGACACTTTGTATTGATATTTTATATTACATTCTTCCCTTAAATGATAATGTTTACAGTGATTGTTTTATATGTATTTTTTATGTATGTCGCTTTGGATAAAAGCGTCTGCCAAATACTTAAACATAAACACCTGAAAGTCTTTATATGAGCTAAAACCACCAATCTGTTTCACTGGATTCAGAATAAAACTAAATTCTGTCTTACCCAACAATGTTAGTATTTGAATATTGTTACTTGAAGACTTATTCCTAGTTACAATTATACTGTTAAGAAAGCATTGTCTTATTTTTTTTGCCTAAAATGAGAATGCATCATATTCAGTGGCGGCTGGTGAATTTTGTTTTAGGTGGGGCAGAAAGTTTGTAAACCAAACCCCTGTAGGGGGGTCATCATCCCCCAAAAGATTTCTTTGTGATTTTCACATACAAATATTGAAGATCTTTGCTCCTTTTCAACTCTGTGGTAATATTCTTTTCACAAAATACAACCAATCAGGGGCGCCGCTAGGGATTTTGGGCCCCATGAAAATAATCTTTACAGGGCCCCCTGTATTATAATTTCATCATCATTAGGGGCCTCTCTGGGCCCCCCTCCATCATGGGCCCCTAGAATCCGTCTCCTTTACCCCCCCCCCCCCTTTTCGGCGTCCCTGCAACCAATAGTACGTTAATGTTAAATCTTACTTATGAAAAGTAATCCCCCGATTCCAATTTCAACAGTCCGCTCATTTGAGCAGGAAAACACTGTACACCATCTTTGTTTTCTACCTGTCAACTGTCAGTTTAGGCTGCTCGCCGGCTCTTCATCACCACTTCAAGATGGCGGCCAAATTGCTTGCATCACAGCAGCCAATGCTGCGCCTACTTATAAGATGTATATGGTTATAACGTCATTGCAAACACCGCAATCTGTTGCGTCCACTGCAGTTCGCTACTTTATTCATACTTTTTGTCAAGTGATTTTTTTTAAGCAGGGTTGCATGAGGTACCCATACATAACGTTACGTTAGTCAATGTATCACACACAGTAACGTAACATAAGACGGCGGTCAACAGCACCGCATATTTTAGCCACCTACAAAAAGACAAACATAGTCAAATAAAGGTCAGTTAAAATGTATACTATATTAAGAATATGTATACATATGGCATAGGGCCCTGACATCTAAAAAGTACAACTCTGTTCATTGTTATGTTCATGTATTTGTTATGTTTTTCATGTGTACGCACACATAAACACACATACAGTATGAGATGAGATCAATGAGATAAGGTAAGAACAGGATAGAAACTGCTGCAGAACTAGTTACAATGCAATATGCCATGGAAATACAATGTTAACACTTTTGTGCAAATAAGTACAGTTACACTTGTTTTTTCAAATGTGTTTACTCTGTAAAGGAATGAGTTAAATGTTTAAAATGACTGGTTAATAGTGCTATTATGAAGTGCAATGTCAGCACTATTTTTTTCCTGCAATTTCAAATGCACTTGTTTTAATAAATAAATACAGCGTTTGAAAAGCATACACAATCTGTGTAAATATATTAGTCTGTGGTTAAAAGGACTTGAAAGGACTCGAAACTCAAAATGCAGGATTTGGGACTTTACTTGAGACTTTCCAGTCTTGACTTTGGACTTGACTCGGTACTTGCCTGTCTTGACTCGGGACTTGACTCGAGACTTGAGGGCAAAGACTTGAGAGTTACTTGTGACTTGCAAAACAATGACTTGGTCCCAACTCTGGCATGTATGGAAAAAAATGACAATGAACAAAACTTGAAGTCTTACTGTAGATGTGTGAAATGTTCAAACTTAGTTAAAAATTAGGCTTAGCAGTAAGGGCAGGCGTATTGTTTTCCTCGAAAAATATAAGTTTGATATTCTTCAACTTTTTCTTATTAAACTGCTATGATAATGATAATAATAATAATAATAATAAGGGGTTGTGATTAATTTCTATTTTTACTATTTGCCGCAATACAATGTTAAAGTAGATGAATAAACTCTGTACCCAAAGTTGGCCTGTGAATTGGGACAGTTGATTTGCCGTCTTTTTCTGCTCTGCCCCCCTCTCCTTTGTGGAGAGGGGGGCAGAGCTGTCAACTGCCATCAACAATCTCTTTCTAGTCCGCAGGCTACCAATGCTGAGCTAAACAGCCAATGAACGCACCCTCGCTGACGTCACGCTTCACTTGGCAACCGACACCGCCTTTTAAAGGCACACACTCACGCACTCTTCCCTCATGAAACATCTCTCAACAGTATACACCAGATATATGAAAGGTATAACACTGCTAATAAGCTTAGGTCATCAACAACATGACAAAGTATTGGTTCTGCATGCACTACTTATGAACAGAAGAACAGAACAGGTGGTTGTCAACATTAATTTACGACCGGCTGAATGTGGCTTTTTAGATAAAGGATATGACTGTCTATGTCTATAGAATATGGCCATACATGCCATGGTCTAGTCACTAGCTAATAAGCGACTTCAGTCATGTAGAAATTCATAATATCAATCTTTTATAAGTGTACTTTAAAACAATACTTTTCAAGTTTTTAGTACTATTAACATGGTACTGGACAATTTGTTTGCTTTATATAGCTCCAGAAGAAATGGAGACTAGCACTCTTACAGATAAACACACACGCACACACACACACAGACAAACACTATTTGTAGCAAAAACAAACATTCTGCCTCACACACCGCTTGTGACACAAGCTCACTTGAAAAACAAACCTACAATTACCTGCAGTGCGTCAGTAGCGTGTTGAGCATGTGGAGTGAAGTGCCTCCTCAGTCTTCATGGTGAAAGTATGCATCTATTGCCAGCAGCCTTTTGTCTTCCAAAACAAATAATCTGTCGCAAAAGGAAAGCTTTTGCAACCTATTTAGCAATTGCTGTTGAAAGTTTGTTAGTTGTAGTTCGTTGTGAACTTTCCAGCGTGATCTGCCTTCCAGTGCTCTCCGCATTAGCGAGCTACTAGCAGCTAAGAAGCGGTAACTCACAGCGACGGTAGATGTTAATAACTTTGGTCTTGTTGAGACAGCGGCCCGCCAGGGCTTAGAAGCTAAACTTGCCTTTCAATATACACATTTTCTGTCCATTTCTGCTTGCTGTTCATGGCTTAACATCAGCTGGAACGCAGCTGCTTTCCCTCCACTACACTATGGATTGAGGGTCGCACAGAATGAGTGTAGGTTAATACATTTTAAAAAAGCAGCTCTTCATACATTTTCATAACTCGTTATCGCATTAAACGTCGACAGCCCTTGCTGTAACAGCTTCCACTCTTCTGGAAATAAGATGCAGTGTTTTTGTGGGATTTCTTTTGCATCCATACGTCATAGGTCAGATGTTGGATGGACCCCGAGAGAGGGCCTGCTGGTTCACAATCTCTGTTCTAGTTTGCCACAAAGGTGTTTTGATAGAATTTAAGTTGGATATATCAAGTTATTCCACACTGAACTCGACTAAGCATGTATTTACGGGCCTTGCATTGTGCACTAAGAACAGAAAAAGGCCTTTCCTCAACTGTTCCTACAAAGTTACAAGCATATAAATGTTAATATCATCTTGGTAAGTGAAGAAATAAGGTTGAGGGGGAATGTCATATCACATCAAAGTTTATTTATGTAGCCCCTAATTACAAGTGTTTCAAAGGGCTTCACAAACCACTACGGCATCCTACGATTCGAACCCTGAATAGAGTACTCCTGTCCAATCACTGATTGAATAATTTGATTAAATTAAAAAAAACATTTGTCAATACATCACAGTAAAACTTTTTTGAGTAACTAATACAATGTCTTTGTTATAGTGACTATACAGTATATATTATAAACATATCTACACTATATATAATGATCTGTCTGATGTGTAAAACAATTAGAGACAATATGACAATGACCTCAAGTAATGTCTTGTCAAAGCCTGCCTTTTTGACACTTACGTGCAGTTAAATCCGTGAGAGCAGTACAGAAAGTGACAATGACAACCAATCAAGGAGTTAGGAAAAGGCCTGTGTCCAAAGTGGTGGATGCTAATCATCCCGCCACCCGCTCTCCATGCTCTTCTGTGTTCTGCCGCCCTCTCTTTTCCTCTAATCCCTGGCCACTGAAGACCTCTAGACGGCCTCCTCTCATAATGACATGGCTATCAAGCCCAATTCCTGTGGCTCGGACCCAAGGCAGTGCATTAAAGCTCTTAGCGTCTGATTGCTTCTCTATAGTCAAGCGCTTGTGTTCTCTCCGTCATTCCCAGGCCACCATTGCTGCTGAGATGAGGGCCCTCACAATGGCCCTTTTGACTCATTCACATTGACACCATATATACAATGCAGGGAGCAGCATATACTGTCATAAAATATGGACATTACATTTAATACAGACATTCTCACCATTTTATAATCACAGGACAAAAAGTTGCAAATACAGTGGTATCCCTTACTACTTTACTAACATTTTTAGATATAAAATGCCTATTGGCTTTTGTTATGCTTGAAATTCCAAGGATACATTTGAATTACGTGTTTTTCTTTTCTTTTCTTTGAACAGAGAAAGGGAATGCAAAGTAGAGCGCAGAGAACAAGAAATGGACCCATCGTATCAGAAAAACAAATCATAAAAAACATGTCACGTGGTAGCCCAACCGCAGCACCGTCAGTCCGCAGCACCGTCAGTGCTGCGGACGGTTCGGTCCATGCAGCCAAAGATGTCAAACAACGGACATTTATCCATGATAATATTGAGAAGTTGTCGATGGGTCGTTCCTGTCTGTTGACTCTACAAACTGGATGGTTGAGCATTACCCCTTGTACACAGACATACTAGATCCATGCAACTCTGACCTCTGCTCCGTCACTCACTCAGACGCATGTGTGCAACATAAACAACAATAACAAATTTTCCTATTGTTACACAGGATGCAGCCCAAAAAAAAAAACATCCCAGAAGTCTGTTCCTCAAGGTAAATGCTGTACAATATTATTTCATAAAACTACTGTATTTATTTGTACTACATTATATTGTAATATTCCTCAAACAATTTTTCTTCTTTAAAAGCATTTTTTGCTTTTTAAAAGGCGTGTTACATGTTAAAATTGGGGTGCTATTTTGGGCAGGTACGCAATAAATTGACTTTATTTAGTTTAAATGGGCAGCTCTAATCTGAGCTACGAGTGTTATACATTTACAAGCTTGTGGAACCAATTGAGCTCCTAAATTGTAGTCCCACCACCACGTAGAACCATTGTGCTTGCTATGTTTCTCTACCAATCTTGCTAAAGATGTGCTTGTCAGTCCCCTACATATGTATACCAAATGTTGTGCTAATTTGTCTTAACACCCAAAGGTTACAGTAGGTGTTTTGTAAAGAACACGAGTCTCTCACAGAGTAGATCGTTATCACAAAATAGCATAGAGAGAATGATCACATTGACAGGAGATCTGTGCACAACGTGTCAGTCACATAAATAAAATAACTAAACTCTTCTTTCTATTTTTCAAAGTGGCTCGAAATCTGAAGAAAGTTGGATACCCCTAACATAGTGCAATTAATTGTGTGAGAAATTCCAAGTGACTATATTTTGTGTGGATTTGATAACTGTGCCACTGTACATTTTTTGTGTATTTATCAAGAAAATAATATCTGTTATGATCCGTTGCCCGGATCATAGTCTGTTTACGTTTTCGGTTCTCTTGTGTTCTCAGCACCTTTTGAGTTTGTGTGTCTCAGTTGCCATGACGGCAGATTAGAGTCACCTGCCTCTGGTTAGTGTTCGGGACGCGCACCTGTTGCCCGGGCACTAATCAGAGGGCTATTTAGTCTATGCCCTGGCTTCACTCGGTCTGGCTTCCTAATTTGCTTTATGCAACAGTTGACGACATTTGTTTCCTGCTCTATACCTGCTTGCTTCCACACTAGGCTATTTTGCTTGCTAGCTCCCACACTAGCCCATTCAGTTTTTGCCTTAAGTGCTATGAGCACGTTTTTCTTTGTTATGTCTGATTTATTCCTTAAATAAATCATTTCCTACCTGCACGCTGTGTCCGAAGCCCGTCTGCATTCCTGGGAGAACAAACCCTGCATCACGATGCGACCCGGTCGTCACAAATATCACTGGCAACTCAGTAGGGTTGTATATATACTGTATATATATATTTTTTTACCAAATCTTCACCTTGTTTGCAACGGTTTAGGAGGAGAAGATTTACTGTACACCATGGGCTGCCCCAATTGTTTTACAAGACTATATAGCCCACCATGATGCAATGTAAACCAATACCCTGGACAGTTTCTGTTTGTCTTTAGCAATGCCAAGAATGACAGGACAGAGTAGACCACAACAGTTGTTAGTTAATTACTGTACCTCATCTTGGTATTGTCATTGTAGTCTTAATTGGAAAAATACCCTGTCCATAATAGAACCATGCATTAAAGGACACAAATAAGTGTTTGTTGGTAACATTTCCGTATGGTATAAATTGACCACATTGATCGGAGGATAGCTCCTTTAGTAAAAAATAAAAATACATACTAGTATTGCCTAGGCGTGAACTGAGGGTAAAAATAATAAGAATGAAAGCACAAATATTTGTTTGTTTGTCAGTGTGGCCGCTCCATGAGTGTGAGCACGTGTGCATGTACACTATATGTGTGTTTGTGTGTGTCTCCATAGTGGGGTGTAAGATAGAGTATGGTGTCTGAGTTTGGGCAGAAGGTGAATAACTACAGTGCTTACAGTGTAATCATGGTTCCTGTCGGCAATGCTGCAAAAGAGGAGGGGGCGCCCAGCAGACTGGTGCTCCTTGGTGATGAAGTACAGGCACAGAGGAGCGCTCTACACCTGGATATTTATTAACACAGGCATGACAGTAATGAGGCCTGAACAGGTGGGCTGGGACACACACATCAGAGTGAAGAGCATCCGCCAGGATGTTGGGGGGGAGAGACGGTGAAGTTCACCCTGCAGGAACGCTGCCCTAAAGAGATCGCAGGCTGTACACCCACTCACACTCATACACATTGCAACAAGAACACCACATACGTGTTTGCTTCTCCTGCATTCTGCTCTAAGATGCATAGGCTTGGAAATTAATGAATAGCAGTGAATCTTATTTCATTTGTGTGTGAGAGTAGCTAGTTAGCAATCACAAAAACATCTAAATTGCTTGTTTTTGTGCCACATCTTTTTTTGGTTGCAGATTAAGATAATTGTTAACAAACTTCTTGAATGAATATGAACAAAGGCAGAGGCATAATTTGCAAGCCCTTGCTAAATATGTAGCGCAATATTGTGCAGCCTTTAATTTGACTAGAATATACCATTGCATTGCTAACATTTTTTGAAAAGACCACTTTCCTTTCTACAGTACTGTTAAACCACCTATAAAGTGTTTGATCTTCAGGGGAAATATCAGTATTTATTGTAAGATTCTCAGAGGGTTTTGTTATGTGGGTGCTACTGCTTTTGCACCCTTGAACCACTCGCCTTTGACAAGAACATATCTTTTTGTTCATGCAATGACATGTAACTGATTGAATATTGAAATGATGTCTGACAAGTTTCATTCTGCCTCTAAACGAAACCAACACATGTTCCGGCGAATTGATCGAGGTCTGAGAAGGCCTGACGACAAGCAGCTTTTGAGGGGGAAATCTTCACTGGCGGACTTGTAGTACAAGGTAAAGTCACTGCTTGTGTCCCTCCTATGGTCAAATCACATACAGAGATCTCTGGACAATACACACATTACCACACTTTGGATCATGTGTACGCAAGAGCGTCTTCGCTGCTGCTGCTGCTTGTTGCTGTTGCTTTTTGTTTAATGGTGGGGCACTCAACGTTAAACGTGCATTACCGCCACCTACTGTTTTGGAGTGTGAACCAGAGTTCTCTCTGCCCCACTTACAAACCTACATACCTTCCCATACTAAATTATAGTCCATAAACCAGTCTCTTGTAAAAACTTCACAAAAAAAAATGTTGTTCCTGCTAAATACCCCCTTAAGTGTAAACTGCTTCTGTCCATGTCTTCTAACTTCCTTTTAGTTTTCTTCTTTCTCTACTGTATTTTCAACAATGATTGATTGCATATTCCACCGACTCTACCTCATTGCAGCTGTCACATAATCCTGTTGGATGTTTACTTATAAACTGCAATGTCCTATTTAGTCTGGTTTGTCCTAATCCAATATGTGATATTCCTTCCTCTTTTGTGTACCCCCTTACAGTTCTTCCTGCTCCTATTGTATTATGTGTTGCATATAAGTGTCTTCCTGTTGTACTCATGTCCTAATGTCATTGCCACTCTTTCAAATAATTTCCCTTAATAATGATTTTGCCTCTGTCTTACTGATGCTCAAGCATTAGTGTCTGCTTTACCAGATGATCTGCCAATTCATTGCCCTTTATACCTGTGTGAGTGGGAACCCATAGGAACCATACGCTAGTATTCACCCTCTCAAGCCTGAACAGTATTTCATCTATGTCATTAACTATATGTTATCTGATTTGTGGCCTAAAATTTTAAACAGAGATTCACACTTACCTTGAGTCGGAACAGGCCACCACCTTTGTTAGCTGTGACTCTTGTACCCAATGTAGTGCTGCTGGGATTGCCAATAACTTGAGAGTAAACATTGCAAATGGTTCGTTGTTCTTTCTTTAACTGCCTCTGTACTACAAAAGCAAAGCCTGTATTTCCTGTGATTGGATCTTTCTAGGGCAGCACGGTGGGAGAGGGGTTAGTGCGTCTGCCTCACAATACGAGGGTCCTGAGTAGTCGTGAGTTCAATCCCGGCCTCGGGATCTTTCAGTGTGGAGTTTGCATGTTCTCCCCGTGACTGCGTGGGTTCCCTCCGGGTACTCCGGCTTCCTCCCACCTCCAAAGACATGCACCTGGGGATAAGTTGATTGGCAACACTAAAATTGGCCCTAGTGTGTGAATGTGAGTGTGAATGTTGTCTGTCTATCTGTGTTGGCCCTGCGATGAGGTGGCGACTTGTCCAGGGTGTACCCCGCCTTCCGCCCGATTGTAGCTGAGATAGGCTCCAGCGCCCCCCGCGACCCCGAAGGGAATAAGCGGTAGAAAATGGATGGATGGATGGATGGATCTTTCTATCCATCCGTGAATATTGGAGTAAACAAATAGTATTTTGTATTCAAACGGTCTTCAACCATCACTGCCACATTTCAACTCAGCTCTTGATCTTTGGCCTTTTGCTGAGGCCAAATATCCACCAAAGCTGTAGGGAACAACCATGGAGGAGTAACTGTTAAAGGTCTTGAAAACGAAAACTACATTTGTGTTAAGCTCATGTATTCTGCTATTCCCCTGCTCCTCCATGCAAAACAATCACATTAAGCTCTACCAGCACAGTAACATCACCCTTCTTGTTGGGTGTTTCATTTCATAGTGACTTTCGAGACTAACCAAGTACTGCATAGTCAATTGCTTATTTCTCAACTGCAATGGCATCTCCCCCATTTTTAGCTGTAGTTTAGAAAGAGAAGCTGTCCTGAAAGCTCCACAACACAGTCTCAGTGCTTGTGTCTGAACTTGTTCCCATTTCTTGAACACACTTGTTGCTGCTCACCCATATACAATACCTCCTTAATCTAAAATTGCCCTTACCATCAAAATCCATGGGTTCTTATAGAGGCGGTTGCGTATGGCGGTGGGCATGGACTTTGCTTTGTTCATAACGTAATATGCTTTTTCTTTGAATCAAACCTAACACATGATGCTTTAGTTTGGAGAGAAGTTTATGTAAGATGCAATGCTTGTGTGTGGCCCTGCGACTTGTCCAGGGTGTACCCCGCTTTCCGCCCGAGTGCAACTAGGATAGGCTTCAGCATCCTCGCTACCCCGAATGGGACAAGCGGTACAAAATGAATGGATGGATAGTAAGAGCCTGATTTACTAAAGGTTTGCGTGTACTACTGTAAAACATGCCCAAACCTTATAGCACACGCAAAGCTGATCTACTAAACTTGTGCAAAGTGGATTGTGTCTGTTAAGTAAACAGAATAAGATGTGCAATTCATTTTGCATCGCTGTCCTTATTAATATGCAAAATATATGCTGATCCTCAAAACGCCTACAAAACTGGGAAGAGAAAATGCAAATATAATTATTTAGCATGCGCAATGTGGGCAGCACGGTGGGACAGGGGTTAGTGTGTGTGCCTCCCAATAAGAAGGTCCTGGGTTAGATCCCCAGGCTAGGGGTCTTTCTATGTGGAGTTTGCATGTTCTCCTCTTGACTGCGTGGGTTCCCTTGGAGTACTCTGGCTTCCTCCCACCTCCAAAGACATGCACCTGGGGACAGGTTGATTGGCAACACTAATTGGTCCTAGTGTGTGAATGTGAGTGTGAATGTTGTCTGTCTATCTGTGTTGGCCCTGTGATGAGGTGGCGACTTGTCCAGGGCGTACCCAGCCTTCCGCCCGTATGCAGCCGGGATAGGCTCCAGCACCCCTGTAAAAATGGATGGATGGGCATTGTGATTTATCAACACTCATCATCCTCTTGTGAGCAATATTTTGTGTTTTATTTAGCATGTGTCAGAAGGACGTGCAAACTGACAGTTCTATACGCGGCTGCACGATCAGTGCTCGCGCTGCACAGACAGACGATGGACAGATGAGAATCCTCCGTCCTATGTGTGTGTGTCAACATTTGGGATGGTCAAAAATAAAAAAAATATTAGGCATAATGTTTATTCAACAATTTCCTTTTATAATTGCTTCTTCCCACCTCCAAAGACATGCACCTGGGGATAGGTTGATTGGCAACACTAAATTGGCCCTAGTGTGTGAATGTGAGTGTGGATGTTGTCTGTCTATCTGTGTTGGCCCTGTGATGAGGTGGCGACACGCCCACTCCTAGTATAGGCTATTTTATTTCTTAAAGTGAAGTGAAGTGAACTATATTTACATAGCGATTTTCTCTCGTGACTCAAAGCATATTACATAGTAAAACCCATTATCTAAGTTACATTTAAACCAGGGTGGGTGGCACTGGGAGCAGGTGGCTAAAGTATCTTGCCCTAGAACACAACGGCAGTGACTAGGAGGACGGAAGAGGGGAACAAACCTGGAACTCTCAAGTTGCTGGCACAGCCGCTCTACCAACTGAACCACGCCACCCCAGGTCCGCCTCCAGTGGGTCTTCCAACGACACATTTTAGCGCGTGGTGTTTGGATCTTAGTAAATCGAGCCCTGATTTTAGTTGCATTTTCATCCCGAATCATGTTATGTACTTGCTTAATTCGTAGAAATTAGCAAAATACTCTTTTTTTTTTTTTTGTCCTGCAAAATACTCTTGAGGGGAGAGATACTGTACATTACGTGTTGTAAAAGTTTTTGTCACTTTTTCCAGCAGACTTTGTTGTTCCTTCTCGGAGCAGATACACACGTGGTGTGTATAATGGAGCTTTTTGGCCTGCTTGGATGTGATGGTTTCATCAAGATTTTGCGGCTCCTCTTTGGCTTGGAGCAGACACACCAATAGATTATATTATGGAACTTAAAGGCCTACTGAAACCCACTACTACCGACCACGCAGTCTGATAGTTTATATATCAATGATGAAATCTTAACATTGCAACACATGCCAATTCGGCCGGGTTAACTTATAAAGTGCAATTTTAAATTTCCCGCTAAACTTCCGGTTGAAAACGTTTATGTATGATGACGTATGCGCGTGACGTCAATCGTTGAAACGGAAGTATTCGGCCCCATTGAATCCAATACAAAAAGCTCTGTTTTCATCTCAAAATTCCACAGTATTCTGGACATCTGTGTTGGTGAATCTTTTGCAATTTGTTTAATGAACAATGAAGACTGCAAAGAAGAAAGTTGTAGGTGGGATCGGTGTATTAGCGGCGGACTACAGCAACACAACCAGGAGGACTTTGAGATGGATAGCAGACGCGCTAGCCGCCGACCTCACCTTGACTTCCTCCGTCTCCGGGCCGCCGACCGCATCTATGATCGGGTGAAGTCTTTCGTTGCTCCGTCGATCGCTGGAACGCAGGTGAGCACGGGTGTTGATGAGCAGATGAGGGTTGGCTGGCGTAGGTGGAGCGCTAATGTTTTTAGCGTAGCTCTGTGAGGCCCCGTTGCTAAGTTAGCTTCAATGGCGTCGTTAGCAACAGCATTGTTAAGCTTCGCCAGCCTGGAAAGCATTAACCGTGTAGTTACATGTCCATGGTTTAATAGTATTGTTGATTTTCTGTCTATCCTTCCAGTCAGGGGTTTATTTATTTTGTTTCTATCTGCATTTAAGCACGATGCTATCACGTTAGCTCCATAGCTAAAGAGCTTCAACGATGTATTGTCGTGGAGATAAAAGTCACTGTGAATGTCCATTTCGCGTTCTCGACTCTCATTTTCAAGAGGATATAGTATCCGAGGTGGTTTAAAATACAAATCCGTGATCCATAATAGCAAAAGGAGAGAGTGTGGAATCCAATGAACCTTGTACCTAAGTTAAGGTCAGAGCGAAAAAAGATACGTCCTGCACTGCACGCTAGTCCTTCACTTTCACGTTCCTCATCCACAAATCTTTCATCCTCGCTCAAATGAATGGCGTAATCGTCGCTTTCTCGGTCCGAATCTCTCTCGCTGCATTGAAAACAATAGGAAAATCTGAGCAGCCCTTCCTCCTGTGACGTCACGCTACTTCCGATTGGGGCAAGGCTTTTTTTTATCAGAGACCAAAAGTTGCAAACTTTATCGTCGTTGTTCTATACTAAATCCTTTCAGCAAAAATATGTCAATATCGCGAAATGATCAAGTATGACACATAGAATGGATCTGCTATCCCCGTTTAAATAAAAAAAAATCATTTCAGTAGGCCTTTAATAGTATTATTATGGTAAACATGAAAGTAGACGCGGCTAATCTCTACAACTATCTTCACTGCGACTGTCAAGTTGACCATGTTTTTGCGCAACAACACACATCAAAGCCTAGTTCTAACCCTGGAGAAATTACACAGAATGTGACAAAGCATTTCCCCATTCTGTAGTGGCTGTGATGGAAGACTTGACAAAGCAATGACGCTTCGAGGATCCTCCCGGTACCAGCAAGTAAAATGCCCTCATTGGTTAAAACAAGTGTAAAGGGGATATTGGTCTTATGTTATATTCAGAGGGCTTTAATACTGGTTAAACAACTTGTTTAGAAGGTTGTTAACAGGTTTTTGTTATGCTTTAACTACAAACCCCGTTTCCATATGAGTTGGGAAATTGTGTTATATGTAAATATAAACGGAATACAATGATTTGCAAATCATTTTCAACCCATATTCAGTTGAATATGCTACAAAGACAACATATTTGATGTTCAAGCTGATAAACATTTTTTTTTTTGCAAATAATCATTAACTTTAGAATTTGATGCCAGCAACACGTGACAAAGAAGTTGGGAAAGGTGGCAATAAATACTGATAAAATTGAGGAATGCTCATCAAACACTTATTAGGAACATCCCACAGATGAACAGGCAAATTGGGAACAAGTGGGTGTCATGATTGTGTATAAAAGTAGATTCCATGAAATGCTCAGTCATTCACAAACAAGGATGGGGCGAGGATCACCATTTTGTCAACAAATGCGTGAGCAAATTGTTGAACAGTTTAAGAAAAACCTTTCTCAACAAACTATTGCAAGGAATTTAGGGATTTCACCATCTACGGTCCGTAATATCATCAAAGGGTTCAGAGAATTTGGAGAAATCACTGCACGTAAGCAGCTAAGCCCGTGACCTTCGATCCCTCAGGCTGTACTGCATCAACAAGCGACATCAGTGTGTAAAGGATATCACCACATGGGCTCAGGAACACTTCAGAAACCCACTGTCAGTAACTACAGTTGGTCGCTACGTCTGTAAGTGCAAGTTAAAACTCTCCTATGCAAGGCGAAAACCGTTTATCAACAACACCCAGAAACGCCGTCGGCTTCACTGGGCCTGAGCTCATCTAAGATGGGCTGATACAAAATGGAAAAGTGTTCGTGGTCTGACGAGTCCACATTTCAAATTGTTTTTGGAAACTGTGGACGTCGTGTCCTCCGGACCAAAGAGGAAAAGAACTATCCGGATTGTTATAGGCGCAAAGTTTAAAAGCCAGCATCTGTAATGGTATAGGGGGTGTTTTAGTGCCCAAGACATGGGTAACTTACACATCTGTGAAGGCACCATTAATGCTGAAAGGTACATACAGGTTTTGGAGCAACATATGTGGGAGTGTGGACCATCAGCTCCCTCATCAAGAAGGCCCAGCAGAGGATGTACTTCCTGCGGCAGCTGAGGAAACTTACGGTGAATTGAATGATGAATGATAGGTGGTGGTCGGAGGGGCCGTTGGCGCAAGCTGTGGCTATGAAAGTAGCTTACCACCACCAGGTGTGAATGAATGATGGGTTCTACATGTAAAGCGACTTTGGGTACTTAGAAAAGCGCTATATAAATCCCAGGTATTATTATTATTATTATTATTATTAAGGTCCGACCGAGATGCTGGTGCAGTTTTACTCAGCCATCATAGAGTCCATCCTGACCTCCTCCATCACCGTGTGGTTCCCCGGCGTCACAGTCCAGAATAAGCATAGACTGCAGCGCATCGTACATGCTGCTGAGAAGGTGATTGGCTGCAAGCTCCCATCCCTCCAGGACTTGTTCTCCTCCAGGACCAGGAGGCGTGTGGGTCGGATCACAGCTGACTCTTCTCACCCTGGACACAAACTATTCTCCCCTCTCCCCTCAAGCAGGAGACTACGCTCCATCCAGACCCACACCTACCGCCACCTGAACAGTTTTTTCCCCTCGGCCATCAGGCACATGAACAATAACTCCTAACAGTAGCTCCTTGAATTCCTTGAGTTCCTTCTAAGTCTATAACAAGATCTGATAGCTCAGTTACAGCTCTTTTTATTACCAAATATGTGTTATATGTGTTTTATGTTGCACGATTGCACCAAGAAAAATTTCTAGTTTGTGAACCCGTTCTCAAACAATGGCAATAAAACTATTCTGATATGTTGCCATCCAAGCAACATTACCATGGACGCCCCTGCTTATTTCAGCAAGACAATGCCAAGCCACGTGTTACATCAACGTGGCTTCATAGTAAAAGCGTGCGGGTACTAGACTGGCCTGTCTGTAGACCAGACCTGTCTCCCATTGAAAATGTGTGGCACATTATGAAGCCTAAAATACCACAACGGAGACCCCCGGACTGTTGAACAACTTAAGCTGTACATCAAGCAAGAACGGGAAAGAATTCCACCTGAGAAGCTTAAAAAATGTGTCTCCTCAATTCCCAAACGTTTACTGAGTGTTGTTAAAAGGAAAGGCCATGTAACACAGTGGTGAACATGCCCTTTCCCAACTACTTTGGCACGTGTTGCAGCCAAGAAACTCTAAGTTAATTATTATTTGCAAAAAAAAAAAGTTTATGAGTTTGAACATCAAATATCTTGTCTTTGTAGTGCATTCAATTGAATATGGGTTGAAAAGGATTTGCAAATCATTGTATTCCGTTTATATTTACATCTAACACAATTTCCCAACTCATATGGAAACGGGGTTTGTATGAAAATTGTCACGAATGGGTCGCATGTCTGGGAAGGTCGTGTTTCGACGATGCAGGAGGAAAAAGACCAAGATGGCGGCGCGCACGGACGCAGCTGCTTACGGCTCTCCATTTTAGTGCTCTTTCCTCCTTCTTTTCTTCTTGTTTTTTTTCCTTTTGTGTACCACCTGTACTGCAAACACCCGGTACACCTGCCAGTTACTCTTGGATATCGGGAACTCGCACCAGATATCTGTTTCGAGCGACTTTCAACACGAGCACAACATCCCAGACGACATAGCGAGAGCACCGGGCTCTCCGTGGTTTGTTGTCGGGTCTGGGAGACGGCGCAGACGGAGGAGGGAGAGGAAGCAGAAGTCAAGTCAAGTCAAGTCAACTTTATTTATATAGCACATTTTCAACAACTTTTTAGATTGAACCAAAGTGCTTTACAGGTTAAAAAAGCATGGAGCAAACAAAAAAAAAACAACAAAGAACATAAACAATGCGTGTGCTAAACAAGATAGTGCAAATGCAATACGGTAAAAGGGGTGGAATAAAAAGTTTAAAAAATTTGCAGAATAAAAAATAATAATAATAAAAGTGCGACAAATTGAAAAATACAACTAAAGCGAAAGGGTGGGAGGGGGGGGAGGGGACTAGAAATGGTGGCCTAGTGGGCGGATTCAGCTCGGGTCAAAGGCCAGCGAGAAGAGGTAGGTCTTAAGGAGGGTTTTGAAGACCCCCAGGCTCCGGGCTGACCTAATGTGGAGGGGAAGGCTGTTCCAGAGCTTAGGGGCGGCAACGGAAAAAGCTCTGTCCCCTCTGGTCTTTAGCCTGGATCTGGGGACCGCCAAAAGCATTTGGTCAGCTGACCTCAAGGCTCTAGACGAGGTATGGTGATGCAGCAGCTCGGTCAAGTATTGTGGGGCCAGACCATTTAGGGATTTAACAACAATTAAAAGTAATTTAAAATCAATGCGGTGACGGACAGGGAGCCAGTGGAGTGAGGCCAGCACTGGGGTGATGTGCTCGCGTTTTTTGGTACTGGTGAGGAGACGGGCAGCCGCGTTTTGCACAAGCTGCAAACGGCGGAGTGATGCCTGATCAATGCCAGCGTACAGTGAGTTATTGTTGTCTAGCCGGTGTGTGATGAAGGCGTGGATAGCAGTCTCCAGGTCGCTCTGGGAGAGATAGGCCTTGGTCTTTGCTAGGGTTCTGAGATGGTAAAAGCTGGTACTAACCACTGAGCTGACCTGTTTGGTGAATTTGAAGGCACTATCAAAGATCACACCGAGATTTCTCACGGAGGACCGGATGTTTACACCCAGAGGACCTAGAGCACTGACAAACGAGACTGGAGATGTATCGCCGAAGATGATTATCTCGGCCTTGCTCTCATTAAGGTTGAGGAAGTTAGCACTCATCCATGCTTTAATGTCAGTCAGACAGTCAAGCAGTGGTTGAAGTGCGACCTGTCCTGTGGCCTTAAGAGGTAAATAGATCTGAACATCATCGGCATAACAGTGGAATGGGACATTGTGCTTGACCAGGATTTCACCTAAAGGTAGAATGTACAGTAGGAAGAGTATGGGACCCAGGATTGACCCCTGAGGAACACCACAGGTAAGGGGGGCCACCGAGGAGAGAAAGTCTCCTAGCTGCACAGAGAAACTCCGGTCAGTTAAGTAGGACTGAAACCAGCTTAGGGCTACACCTGAGATGCCCACGTACTGCTTCAGTCGTGACAGTAGAATCCTGTAATCCACTGTGTCAAAGGCAGCTGTGAGGTCCAGAAGCATCAGGATCACAGGACTACCAGAGTCAGCGGCCAGAAGCAGATCGTTTTGCACCCTCAGGAGTGCCGTTTCAGTGCTGTGAGATGTTTTGAAACCAGATTGGAATGTCTCGTGGATGTTATTTGCAGCTAGAAAAGATTGTAACTGGACATACACTACTCTCTCAAGGATTTTGGACAGAAAGGGTAACTGAGAGATAGGCCTAAAGTTAGAAAGAACAGACCTGTCAAGATTTTTCTTTTTAATTAAAGGCTGCACCACAGCATGCTTAAAAGCAGCCGGGACATATCCGGAGGAGAGGCAAGTGTTAATCAACCATAAAATAGTAGGGCCAACTGAATCAAGGACTTCTTTGAGAAGGCGAGAGGGAAGGCTATCTGATGGGCAATATGTGGGCCGCAGGTGTTTGACTGCGTCCGAGAGGGAGGAGAGGGAGATAGGCTCAAACTGCTCAAAAACAGCAAGCTGGGGAAGCGGGGGAGGGGGAGGGAGAGGAGGAGCGGAGGTGTCAGATGGTTTGAGTGCAGAGATTTTGTCAATGGGGAAGTTTAAGAAACTTTCACAGAGGACAGGTGAGGGGACAACAGGTGACACATCACGGGGGTTGATGAGAGAGTTTAAAACTTTAAAAAGAACTTGGGGTTTATGACTGTTACTGGAGATCAAGGTAGAAATATACTTTGTTTTCGATGCTTTTACGGCTCGCTGGTATTCAGACACGGAGTCCCGCAGGATTTGGAGGGAGACATGAAGCCTATCCTTCACCCACTTTCGCTCCGCGCGTCTGAGAGCGTGCGTAGAGTTATTTAGCCATGGTGTTAGAAAAGCTTTGCTACGTTTGGATCTAAGGGGCTTCAAGTCCACTACTTGATTGGCCGCAGGTCCAGCGTCTTGCCCAGGCCTAGGAAACCACCCCGCAAGACACCTCTACCGAGCCTGTTCCTCTCCAATGCCAGATCCCTCGTACAGAAGATGGACGACCTGGAGTTACAACTCGCTGGAAACCGCTATGTTCGGGACTGTTGTGCTATGATTATCACCGAAACCTGGCTTCACCCGGAAATACCAGATGCAAGCACGCAGCTAGCCGGCCGCAGTCTGCTCCGCCGGGACAGAACTAAGGACTCTGGTAAGAGCAGAGGAGGGGGGCTCTGTATTTACGTGCATGAGAACTCGTGCAACAACGGGACAATCATTGAACAGCACTGTTGCCCGGACGTGGAGTACATGTCTGTTAGATGTCAACCTTTTTTTCTCCCGAGAGAGCTGTCTGTTGTTATCATCACGGCTGCGTATATTCCACCGGACACCAAAGTAAACACAGCGCTCTCTCTTCTGCTGAACACCGTCAACGAACAGCAGCGGGCCCACCCCGACAGTGTTCATATCATAGTAGGGGATTTTTAAATAAGGCCAATCTGGAGACTGTACTCCCTAAGTTCTACCAGCATGTGAAGTGTTCTACAAGGGCCAAGAACACCCTGGACCACGTGGATACCAACATGAAGTACGCGTACAGAGCTACACCCCTCCCCCAGCTTGGACAGTCAGACCATCTTTCCCTCCTGCTCTCCCCTACTTACACCCCCATCAGACACCAGGCCAGGCCCATCACAAAAGACTGTTATGACCTGGCCTGACGATCCACTTCCCAAACTTCAGGACTGCTTCCAACACACAGACTGGGACCTCTTCCAACAACAGGAGCTGGAGACAGCCACAGGAACGGTGCTGGACTACATAGAGTTCTGCAACAGGAATGTGACTGTGGAAAAAAACATCCGTGTTTACCCCAAACCCTGGATGACCAGCCAGGTCCGCACACTCCTCAGGGCCCACGACGCAGCCTTCAGGTCAGGGGACAGGGCACTGTACAGTGCTGCTAGAGCTGACCTGAAGAGAGGGATTAAAAAAGCAAAGGCCGACCACAGGAGGTGCATAGAGTCCCATCTGTCCAGCAATAACTCACGGGAGGTGTGGCGGGGCATTCATGAAATCCCGATCTTCAGAGGCTGCGATGTGACAACTGCGGATCAGAGTGCGACACTGGCAGAGGAGCTTAACTGTTTCTTTGCCCGTTTCGAAACCCCCCAGCGACACTCATCTGCTCCAGCCCTTCCCCCGTCCCCACCGGGCTCCGGCACCACTCCACTCACTGTACAGGAGCACAGTGTCAGACGAGTGCTCCTGGCTGTGAACCCCAGGAAGGCTGCCGGACCAGACGGAGTACCTGGAAAGGTGCTCAGGGCGTGCGCCCACCAGCTCGTTCCCCCCCTCACCAGGATCTTCAACCTCTCCCTGGCTCAGGCAGTCATCCCATCCTGCCTGAAGTCATCTACAATAATCCTGGTGCCGAAAAAGTCTCCAATCACCAGCCTGAATGATTACCGACCAGTGGCCCTCACTCCGGTAATCATGAAGTGCTTTGAGAGACTGGTTCTCCAGCACATCAAGGACCATATCCCTCCAGACTTCTACCCCCACCAGTTCGCATACCGGGCGAACAGATCCACAGAGGACGCCATCACTGTTGCTCTCCACTCTGCTCTGAACCACCTGGAGCAGCAGCAGAGCTACGTCCGGATGCTCTTTGTGGATTATAGTTCTGCCTTCAACACAATAATCCCGGACAGACTCTGCAATAAACTGGACACTCTTGGCCTCCCTCCTCTCACAAACGCCTGGATAAGGGACTTCCTAACGGACCGACCCCAGAATGTGAGACATGGCCCCCATCTCTCATCCTCCCGCACGCTGAGCATCGGCTTCCCACAGGGCTGTGTGCTGAGCCCCCTCATCTACTGCCTCTACACCCATGACTGCAGTCCAGCCCACAGTGACAACCTTACCGTCAAGTTCGCTGATGATACCACAGTGGTCGGGCTCATCTCCAGGGGTGACGAGGCTGCCTACAGGGAGGAGGTCCTGAAGCTGACGGCCTGGTCTTCGGAGAACAACACCAGCAAGACCAGAGAGATCATCGTCGACTTCAGGAGGAGCAGCACCGACCCTGCCCCCCTCTACATCAACGGCGAGCGTGTGGAGAGGGTCCACACCTTCAGGTACCTCGGAGTCCACATCTCTAACGACTTTTCCTGGACAGTCAACACCACATCAATCATCAAGAAGGCTCAGCAGCGGCTACACTTTCTGAGAGTCCTCGGGAAGTACAACCTGAAGCCTGACCTGCTGCTGACCTTCTACCGCTCGTCCATCAAGAGCCTGCTGACCTACTGTATTACAGTATGGTACGGCAGCTGCACTGCAGCAGACAGGGAGAGGCTGCAAAGAGTGGTCAAGACGTCTCAGAAGATCATCGGCCGCCCTCTCCCCTCTCTGATGGACATCTACACTTCCCGCTGCCTCAACAGACCCAGTGCCATCATCAAGGACAGCACCCACCCTGGCTCTGACCTGTTCCACCTGCTGCCCTCCGGGAAGCGCTACACGTGCATTAAAACCAAGACAAACAGGCTAAAGAACAGCTTCTTCCCCAGGGCTATAACCACCCTGAACGGACTGCCCCATTGTCCCTCATAACTGCCTTCTCTTCTGTGCGATAACCCATTCCACCATTATACATTTGCACAGAGTGTATAGAGTGTACATTGTACAGAGAGTATAGAGTGTACACTGTTCTCTTCCACACCTTTCTTTGCACTTCTATATTTTTTATATTTTTATATATTTACACATTGTTTTCTTGCTAGCACACATTGCACTGTATGGAATGGCCTCAATCTCGTTACCCTGCGTAATGACAATAAAGCTGATTCTGATTCTGATTCTGAAAGGGCAAAAGGGAGTTTAACGGTAAGAATGACAATATATTCCAAAATACAAAGGTGCAAAAAAACTTAGGAAGTAGCATAAAGCCAACCGTAACTTGTCACAGAGCGTGAGCAAGAATGCCAGACTGAGTGGAGAACTAGAAAGGTATACATAGCTCTCTGATTAGTGATCAGGAGCAGGTGAGTATCCTACCACTTATCAGAGGCAGGTGAAAACAATCAGTGCACATGGCAACAATGGAACCTAAAGTGGGCCCTGAAACATATATAGGCACTCAACTAAGAATAGTAATCAAAACACAAATATTATATGACCTGACGTGACAGGTCATAACAGTACCACCACACCCCCCAAGGTACGGATTCAAGATGTCCCAAAAAACAAAATTAGTCCATAGTCATGGGAGGGTGGAGGAAGGAATTGGCAGCGGGTCGCCAGGTCACATGTCTCTAAAGCCAGCGGGGACGAATCAGGTGACGGCGGCGAGTTGAAAGCCGCTGCAGCTGGTGAGGTGGCCATGGCCAATAAGAAGGCAGATGTGAGTGGGACCAATCATATAACAATCTATACAACATAAGGAGTAGTTCAAGTACCTTGGAGTTTTGTTCACGAGTGAGGGAAGAGTGGATCGTGAGATCATCAGGTGGATCGGTGCGGCGTCTTCAGCAATGCGGACGCTGTATCATCCGTTGTGGTGAAGAAGGAGCTGAGCCGGAAGGCAAAGCTCTCAATTTACCGGTCGATCTACGTTCCCATCCTCACCTATGGTCAGGAGCTTTGGGTTAGGACCGAAAGGAAAAGATCACGGGTACAAGCGGCCAAAATGAGTTTCCTCTGCCGGGTGGCGGGGCTCTCCCTTAGAGATAGGGTGAGAAGCTCTGCCATCCGGGGGGAGCTCAAAGTAAAGCCGCTGCTCCTCCACATCGAGAGGAGCCAGATGAGGTGGTTTGGGCATCTGGTCAGGATGCCACCCAAACGCCTCCCTAGGAGGTGTTTAGGGCACATCCGACCGGTAGGAGGCCACGGGGAAGCCCCAGGACACGTTGGGAAGACTATGTCTCCCGGCTGCCCAGGGAATGCCTCGGGATCCCCCGGGAAGAGCTGGACGAAGTGGCTGGGGAGAGGGAAGTCTGGGCTTCCCTGCTTAGGCTGCTGCCCCCGCGAACCGACCTCGGATAAGTGGAAGAAGATGGATGGATGGATGGAGGTGGCAAGAAATACATTAATGAATAAAGCATATTATGTATTGGACAAAAAAAAATCGCTCCATATTCCCTACTGCTCGCTAGTGTTACCATGTCTGAGTTGGTGTGGGGAAATAACTACAAAAAAACACTTCAGTCACTAACCATAATACAAAAGAGGTCAGTTAGAATAATACATATTGTTGGATATAGACAACATTTAAACCCTTTATTTATTGAATCAAAAATACTGAAATTCAAACGACATAGTGAATTTGCAAACAGACAAAATTATGTACAAAGCAAACTATAACCTGCTACCCAAGAACAATAATTCTTCTCAACAAAAGGGGAAATATAACTTAAAAAATTTGAATGCATGTACAACACTTAAAACCTTTCGTACGTCAGTATGTGGAATTACAGTATTTTCCGGACTATACAACGCACCGGAATATAAGCGGCCCCTACTAAATTTTAGTAGAAAAATAAATTTTTTCCTGTTAGCTGCACCAGACTATAAGCCGTAGATTGCGAAATGTGTTATTTACATAGTAAGAGTCTGTAAATTCTGTTTATATACATTCCTTAATTGCTGGTGCTGGTAACACAGCAGCTGATCAAACAAAACAGAAGCAATCATCATGAACCCACTAGCTGCGGAAGATAGCTCTCCAATCAGCCAAACTGACTCAATAACTCCACGGTGACGTCCTTGTGAGTTTACTGAGAAATTTGTGAAACAATACAAAAATAATGCCTTTGTAAGATAATAATAATAATGGACACTTGTAAATGTGTTAGCATATTAGCTAATGCTAACAATGCTAGCGTCATTACATTACGATAGCACATACAAATATGCATGAAAACACTTACAGAATATCGAAAGGTTTAGAAATTATAAATAATTCTAGTTGTATCATAAAAATTACAAACGTTGCTTGGAGTGATAAATGAAGAATCCACATGAGTCGTCCGCTATGGATGGCTACAAGACTGAACGGCACTACAGTTGAAAGAACCCCAATACCGATAAATGGAAGGACACTGCAGCACATGCTGTGAGCGAAATTGTCCAAAAGATGGTGCCATAGTACAAACAATAAAACACCATTAGTGTTTTTGCTTATTAATTAAAACAATTATTTTAATTATTGCGTCAGCAAAGAAAAATCCATAAATTAGCCGCTCTGTTTTATAAGCCGCAGTGTTCAAAATGTAGGAAAAAAGTAGCGGCTTTTAGTCCGGAATTTACGGTAAATTATGGAATGGATGTTAGGACTTGGTCAAGGTGTTGACCCTAGAATGAAGAGACGGGAGGCAAGATGTAATAAAAAAAGGAGTCCTTAATTAAGTCCAAAAAGGTTAACCAAAGGTGATGGGGCAGAAAAGCACACCATATAACATAAGCGGGAATAAGCAGAAACCTCAGAGGTCAGCAAGGGAAAGGGCCCGGGCACACTGAGTAAAGGAAAAGTCCACAATAGATATCTTCTCCACCTCAGGGAGGACAGAAAAAAAACACAGAGGTTAGGTGTATATTAAGGGCGAAAAAACATACCCGTACTTTGAGATCAACTAACGCATGCGATGTGGAAGAAACAGGAAACAATAACCAACAAGGCACAGCTGTCCCAAGCTAAAATAGTCAAAGAAGTGATTAGCTGCAGGTGTGCCTCAAGGCCCGGCCCTCGCCGAGGAAGAGTGAACTAAAAAAAATGCACAACAGGGAAAATGCAGGCACAAAATAAAAAGGAAGGCAGGAAAATAAAACACAAAAGTACCCCCCTCCTTACTGGACGCCACCTGGCGGCTTACTTGGATTCTCCGGAAAACGATCATAAAAACGCAGCTAATAGTGTTGGGTCTAGAATAAGGGAACGAAGAACCCAGGATCGGTCCTATGGGCCGTAACTTTTCAGCCGACCAGATACTGGAAACCCCTGCCCCTTCTCCTCACGTCGAGAATGCCCTTGATGGTAAATGCGGGATGACCGTCAATAAGCCTGGGAGGTGGTGGGAGCTCTTCCGGAGGACTCAATGGGCTGGCGGTAACGGGCTTGAGCAGAGAGACACGGAAAGAGGGATGTAAAGAACAGCAGAGGAATTTATTACTAGCTCAATGGGATTAGGACCTATAAACCGTGGCTGCAGTTTCTTGGAGTCCACCTGAAGAGGTAGGTCGTGAGATGACAGCCACACCCTCTCTCCGGGTTTGTATTCTGGTGCTGTGCTGGCGGTTAGCGAGACGCTGGTTGCGCTCTGAGGTGTGCGAAGGTGCAGTCCGGGTATTATGCAAGGCTTGACGTGCACGGCGCTTGACGGCAACCTCGGATTCCAGGGAAGGAAAAGCAGGAGGCTGGTACCCGTAGGCGGAGTGAAAAGGAGACATGCCTGTTGCAGACCTAACAAGAGTATTATGGGCGTACTCGATCCAAGGCAGGCTGAATGCCCAGGGGGCCGGCTGATGGTGGCAAACGCAGCGGATAGCAGCCTTCAGATCTTGATTGGCGCGCTCAATCTGACCATCTGTCTGCAGGTAGTATCCCGAAGAAAGGCTGGGCGACACTCCCAAAGACTTACAGAAGGCCTTCCAAACAAGAGACGAAAGATGTGGCCCTCTGTCCGAAACCACATCAACAGAGATTCCATTCAGCCGGAAAACGTGGCGTACCAGCAACTCGGCAGTCTCGAGTGCAGAAGACAACTTGAGAAGAGCGTTGAAATGGACCATTTTAGAAAAACAGTCTACAAAAGTCAATGTAACTGTGTTGCCATTGGATGATGGAAGTCCTGTGACAAAGTCCAACACCACATGGGACCATGGGCGGGAGGGGATGGGAAGTGGGCGCAGAAGACCAGCTGGTGCCCTATGAGAAGCCTTAATACGGGCACAGGTGGCACAGGCAGACACAAACTCCTTGATGTCAGACCTAAAGATAGGCCACCAGAAGCGCTGGGACAGGAGAAAAGATGTACGCGTTATCCCAGGCTGGCAGGCAACCTTGGAGCTGTGGGCCCAGTTCAGGACTTCAGAACGAAGCTCTGGGACCACGAACACATTTTCTTTAGCGCCTCCGTCACACTACCTTCAATGTCCCACTGTAACGCTCCCAGCACTCCGCCTTGACCTCTTCCGAGGGACAGGAGTATATTCTCGACAGGGCGTCTCGTTCACCGTTCTGGGATCCGGGGCGGAAGGTCATGGTGAAATTGAATCTGGCGAAGAATAGTGCCCACCTTGCCAGTCTCGGGTTGAGCCGTTGAGCGGTGCGAATGTAGGCCAGATTCTTGTGGTTCGTGAACACAACAAAAGGGATCTCCAAGCCCTCTAGCCAGTGCATTCATTGTTGAAGAGCCAACACAACAGCAAGTAGTTCTCTATTGCCAATGTCGTAATTGCGTTCCGACGGTAGAAAAAGGCGCAGGGGTGCAGTCTCTGGTCGGAGGAGTAGCGCTAGGAAAGGACCGCCCCCACGCTGGAGTCAGATGCGTCGACCTCAACAAAAAATTGAGAAGAAGTGTTAGGATGAACAAGAACTGGTGCAGAAGTGAACAACAATTTGACTCTATCAAAAGACTGAGCCTCCGAGGTCCACAAAAAGGGAAGCTTGGTGGATGTAAGTCTCTTCAAGGGTTCAGCTACCCGACTAAAATTGTGGATAAAACACCGATAAAAGTTTGCAAAACCTAAAAAACCTTTGGAGGTGCTTTCTAGAGGTGGGAGTAGGCCAATCAACCAACGCCTGGATCTTAGCTGAATCTGCTTGGAGTTGACCCCCTCTCCACAATACATCCCAAAAAAGGATCGTACACCATATAACATAGCCAATAAGCAGGAACCTTAGAGGTCAGCAAGGGAAAGGGCCCGGGCACACTGAGTAAAGGTAAAGTCCGCAATAGATATCTTCTCCACCTAAGGGAGGACAGAAAAAAACATACAGAGGTTGGGTGTATAATAAGGGCAAAAAAACATACAAGCAAACGCATTGGATGTGGAAGGAACAGGAAACAATAACCAGCAAGGCACAGCTGTCTGTGCCAAGCACAAAAAGTCCCAGAACTGATTAGCTGCAGGTGTGCCTTAAGGTCCGCCCCTTGCCGAAAAAGAGTAAACAGAAAAAAAAGCACAACAGGGAAAATGTAGGAACAAAATAAAAGGGAAGGCAGGAGAACAATAAAACACAACAAATGATTTAGTAAAGAAGTCAAAGAATGTACTTATATGATCCAGTTTAACAAACTGTTCAAAGTGAAAGTGTTTACAAAGTACAAAGAAGAATAACAATGATGAATATTTCATCTCAATATATTCATCTCACTATATGTAATATAACTTACTTCACTTCCTATTATTAATTTATTTAATTATTTTAAAAATGGTATTAGGTATGGACAGACGTGGGTAGTAACGCGCTACATTTACTCCGTTACATCTACTTGAGTAACTTTTGGGATAAATTGTACTTCTAAGAGTAGTTTTAATGCAACATACTTTAACTTTTACCTGAGTATATTTATAGAGAAGAAACGCTACTTTTACTCCGCTCCATTTATCTACATTCAGCTCACTACTCGCTACTGTTTTTTTATCAATCTGTTAATGCACGCTTTGTTTGTTTTGGTTTGTCAGACAGACCTTCAAAGTAGGATCTACGCATGCCTGCGTTTCACCAATCAGATGCAGTCACTGGTGACGTTTGACTCCGTTTCACCAGTCAGATGCAGTCACTAAATAAGCTCTGATTCTTCCTACTCCTTTTTGAACATGTTGAAAAGAGAAACTGGAAATTGTGATGTGTCATGTTATAATTGTATGCATTTTCGAAATAAATCCAAACCATAAACCATGAATCAGAACTAACTCTGATTTGGGCTCTTAGATCTCAAGAAATCTACACGGCAACCATAAACAAATTGAAACGGTCTCTGAATTGACTGCTCATCCAGCCTTGACATAATCCAGAGTGTACCATTAAGGGAATGTTCCAAATATGATAAAACACAATGGCACTGTTCATGGCTCTTGGTTCATACAGATGGGACTGCCAAAGACACAAGAGACATGTACTGGTTCTTCTCTCCATAAATCACCAAAAGAAAGGAACATGTTCCAGGCCTCATTAGGGCTAATGACAATACCCTTAACTCACAATGTGGACAAGTTGTGGTCAAGGCAGCATTGACCGAGTATGAAGTGAATACAAGCAGTTGTGTTTGTGTCTGTCCTGTGCTGCCTTTCTCGTCTCCTGTTGTCTTATTAAGAGCCCGGGGGAGGCTAATCAGCGTTGTCATGTGACGCTGAACAGATGCACGGGCACAAAAAAGAGAAGGAGGCCAATGTGGGCCCAAGGTGCATGCGGGGGAGGAGGTACCAGCACTGCCTGAGCTGATGGCGCACCCTGTCAAGGACCCCTCTCGCACGGCTAATAGGTGGAGAAAAGGTAGAGTGTGACTACGGCCAACATTTCATGTCACATTTACCTTAATAATTCCTCACTTCCTGACGCCGTGTGACTGACACAAACTGCGAGTGAGTTGGCTTTGCTTGCTCCCCCCACCAAAATGGCACATGGAGATATTCACTTAATTAACGTAGTCAACGCTGGATCCAGTCCGCACCAGTGGGTTATTTGAATTTGTGGCATGTGAATAAGGAATTAAACTTTTGCTTGAAAGCAAGGACATGAATTTGAAACTGATTAGGGAGAAAGGGATGGATGGCTGTGCCACATGGACTGCCTCTCTTATTCTGATGTTGAACTTCTCTGTTACTAAAAATTTGGTCTCTTGACATGGAGGGGGAACTTAACTACAGCTGCAGACAGAATTTAAGACGCAAAGCAGAGACTATTAACTCATCTTGCTGAGTCTACAGGGAACATTCATTTCCTATGCAGACACTTCTACCTCTTAAAAGATGACCTTGGTCTTATCAAGACAGGTCGAGATCTCAACAAAACCAGTGTGAAACCATGCTCTTATTCTATAGATTAAACCTATCACTGTTCATCTGTCATTCTGATTCAATTTAAACCACATAAACCCTTCAGTATGATATCAATGAGGTGTCAGAGACTTTGCCATATAATCGGCTGCAATAATACTTTTAGATAAGTTTTATTTCAAAATGTAGCTCTACTCAGATGTGTATCTGCCTCTAAAGGACTATAAGAGTAGAGAGTGGATGAAAGTTTAGCATTACAATATTTGGAAAGGCATGCAACCAATGTGGATTTAAGTGGATAGCACACATCCTACTTTACATATCATTAAATAAAGAAGGGTTCGTATTGTGTAACCGCTTCCATTTTTAGCCCAACTAGTAACATAAGCATAAAATTAGGGTTTGTTAGTCCAATGCTTGGCAAGGAGGACAGATCTCCAATCTGAGGAGAACAAGCAGCTCCCTTTTAAGAAACTATGTCGAGAGCTAATCTGGTAAACTACCATTTATGCTCCTCAACACCAGAGATGGAAGGAATTAGCTCCCCCAGACAGTTCTTAAAGTCTGTAATCCTGCCGTATACCTCTGAGATTAATTAGCTTCCAACTTTATATATTACTACAGAATCTTACTTTGCTACAGAAATGACCAGACGTCAACTCCATTAGATTATTTTTTTTGAACCGCAGAGAAGGCAGGGAGCCAGGCGCTTAGCAAGGCACAGTCTTCCATAATGCATGTTGGCCCCTTCCCCACTCTGACAGCACTTAAGAAACCTACAGCCATTTGAGGAACAAAGATCTCATCTATTTTTCAGTTTTGACGCTCTGACAGAGGAAATGCTATGTGCCTCGGTGTTTGCGGACAGGTGTCTGCACGAGAGAGTTTGCAGGGGCAATTAGAAACATGTTGTCGGGCAACTCACAAATGATCTCACGTCGACGCATGCTGAGCGCCTCCGTGTGTGAGTCTCACTTTTAACGAGTTGTTTTCATGCAGTCCTGCAAAGCTTATCTCACTGGCACTGCAGATGCATTGTGAGGCTCGTAAGTTCACATGCAGGAAAAAGAGCTTCCATTTAAAGAAACAACTTTCCAGAGAAAAAAATGCCCCAAAAAACATGTTCAACATGTATAAATCATGGTTTATAATTGTTCCTGTTTTAGTAAGATAGCTTTACTTCTGAGAACCTTTCAGGTTTTTCTTTAATGTGTGTTTTGGCGGCACGCTCCTGGTGGAGCGGTGACATTGCAGAGCCAGTGCCCCTACGCCTGGCACGGGCTGGGTAGTGCAGGTGTCTCCCATGGTTTGGGCCCGGAGTAGTTCAGATGATTCAAACAGTTTTATTCTCGATGATGATGAACTGATTCAGTAAAACAGTGAATAAAATGTTGTGCTGTATGACTGACTTTATTTTCACCGTCACATTTGCCTTTGCAACGTGCAAATTTACAAGTTGATCGACAATATTGTCCCCAACTGCATTTTAGGTGAAATCGTCATCAACCGTCATCAGTCACTTATCAACAGAGTACAAGCCAGGTCAGCATTTAGGTTAACCTGAGTGGTAGTTCATATTAATGAAAGTGGAGCGGCAAAGTGCAAAGAAAAGTAAAAAAGAGAACAAGTGTAGTGGTTTTGTAATCTCACTTGGCTGCATTGAGTTTTTTTCTCCTGCTCTTATCGGGACGCGAAACCCAGTTTGCTGGCATGAGAGGCGAGCGTGCTGACTACTGAGCTAAAAGCCTGATCAATCTAATCGATAGCACAGGGTTTAAAGGGCATAACATCGATTTCATGCAATTTGTGTTTCAGTTTGTGTTTACATAGCTTTAATGTTAATATTAATGTCTGTCTACACCTGTCTCTGACAGAGTGGGTAGCTCCAAGATGTGCTATTGTTTTATTGCAATACATCCACTTTTTACACGTAGCCTACACCAGGGGTGGCCAACCAGTCAAAGACCAATAGCCACATTTTTACTGTGTTACCACAAAGAGCCACATCGTACTCATGGGCACACATGAACATCACCCCATCCCTTCCACACACACACACACACACACACACACACACACACACACACACACACACACACACACACACACACACACACACACACACACACACACACACACAAACACACACAAACACACACCCCTTTGCTCAGCCAGATTTATTGTAAATGTCACACACCCACATGATAATAACATAAATTGACCCCTATAGTACTTAGACCACTGGCCAGTCATTTTCAACAATGAACATTGTGTGCTGTCCACACAGACACACCGTCAGTTCAACCATGTTCAAGGTGCTGAAGATTTGAAGCTTTGAATGACGCCTGACATATAAGGCAGAAAGGCTTGCCCTTACATTGAACAAAAAATATAAACGCCATTCCTCTGTTAAAAATGGCCTATGTTCATCTTTTTTGTTGTTGTGCATTTTTACCCCGCAAACTTGAGCAAGCTTGACAAAATTGTCTACTAGGGCTGTTTGATTTTGAGAAAAAAAACTAATTGCGATCCTTCTCTCCAAAATTGGAGTGCCATTCGATTTGAGATTTTTTAAATTTTCTAACAATGCATAAAACCGCGAAAATACAGAGTGAAGGAAGACATGTTACCTTTAGATGGTTAATCAACATATTATTGTCTCAAGGTGCCATAAATTAGAACAATATGCAATAATCTAATATTTGAAAAAATGATTTGTCTCCATGCAGACAGACACAGAGCTTTTGTCTTCATCATGCTCTTAAACGGAACAAATAACCAATAAAAATTATTCTATGTTTATAATGTCATGTAATCATAATATATAATATTAATGCAACTAACCATTTAAGATGATATAAAATTAGTTCCATTTTGGCCACTAGCGACGCTGAGATCATTATTCATGCGTTCGTTACGTCTCGTCTCAATTACTGTAACGTATTATTTTCAGGCCTCCCTATGTCTAGCATTAAAAGATTACAGATGGTACAAAATGCGGCTGCTAGACTTTTGACAAAAACAAGAAAGTTTGATCATATTACGCCTATACTGGCTCACTTGCACTGGCTTCCTGTGCACCTAAGATGCGACTTTAAGGTTTTACTACTTACGTATAAAATACTACACGGTCAAGCTCCTGCCTATCTTGACGATTGTATTGTACCATATGTCCCGGCAAGAAATCTGCGTTCAAAGAACTCCGGCTTATTAGTGATTCCTGTCACGACCCGAATAGGACTCTGGACACAGATGCAGGATTTCGGAAACAGATATTTATTCCGACAAGGGAAAGGGTCCAAAAGGTGAGAAACAAAACAGGCTATCAAAAACAGAACTAACCTGACCTCTAAACTAACAAAAATAGCAATAAACTCAAAACGCTCCGGCTGCGGAGGGAAAAAAGGTGCTAAGAATACAATATGCAAAATACAACAAAAAGCGCTCCAACGGAGGCAATGCTAGGAAGCTAATCTTACCTGACAAAAGGTCTACAAACAAATTATCTCCCGTGGGTCAAAAGTACAAAAATGTGGCAATGGCTGTAAACAGGACTGTGGCAAAGGAACGCTGGAGGTACGCACAAGATGATACGAAACACTCTGGCACAGGACAGAAGGAGGATGAGACATTTATACACATGAGGGAGGGTGACACAGGTGGGCACAATCAGGAGAGACATCAGACCAGTGAAACAGGAGGAAGGGCAAGTGATCTGAAACGAGAGGGAGAGTTAACCTTTCAAAATAAAACCGGAAATGACAAGACAACATTAAACCAGACGAAACCCAGACCAGACTTCACCCAGGTGTGACAATTCCCAGAGCCCAAAAAAAGTCTGCGGGCTATAGAGCGCTTTCTATTTGGGCTCCAGTACTATGGAATGCCCTCCTGATAACAGTTAGAGATGCTACCTCAGTAGAAGCATTTAAGTCCCATCTTAAAACTCATTTGTATACTCTGGCCTTTAAATAGACCCCCCTTTTAGACCAGTTGATCTGCTGTTTCTTTTCTTTTCTGTTCTGCCCCACTCTCCCTCGTGGAGGGGGGGGGGGCACAGGTTCGGTGGCCATGGATGAAGTGCTGGCTGTCCAGAGTCGGGACCAGGAGTGGACCGCTCGCCTGTGCATCGGTTGGGGACATCTCTGCACTGCTGACCTGTCTCCGCTCGGGGTGGTCCCCTGCTGGCCCCACTATGGACTGGACTTTCAAAATATTATGCTAGATCCACTCAACGTCCATCGCACCGGTCGCCTTAGAGGGGGGGGCCCGGGGGCCCACATCTGCGGTCCTCTCCAAGGTTTCTCATTGTCATCCCACTGGGTTGAGTTTTTGCTTGTCCTGATGTGGGATCTGAACCGAGGACGTCGTTGTGGCTTGTGCAGCCCTTTGAGACACTTGTGATTCAGGGCTATATAAATAAACATTGATTGATTGATTGATTTTCTGGATTAATGCCATACCAAATACATATCAGCAGATAACCGGAAGGTAAGAAAAGTTGGTTTTGCATAATATTGCGAAACAAAATGCCAGATAATATATCTGCTAATAGGTGCCATTTGGCGGTACTTATACACATACTTGCCAACCTTGAGACCTCCGAATTCGGGAGATTGGGGGGTGGGGGGTTGCGGGGCCGGGATGCAGGGTCTAAGGGGGAAGAGTATATTTATAGCTAGAATTCACTGAAATTAAAGTATTTCTTATATATATATTATATTATATTATATATATATATATATATATATATATATATATATATATATATATATATATATATATATATATATATATATATATATATATATATATATATAGTACTAAGTACAGTAATGAAAACACAGTTGTTCTACTAACTGCACTGTACTTGCTGCTTACTTAAAAAAAAAAAACACTTACCTTTCACTATTTGAGTAGCTTTTGTTCTGCCATTTGAGTACTGGCGAGCGATCTCTGAATCCGGGAACATATCCTTCACGGATTTGTTGAAAACATCCGCAAATGAGAACGGGATGTTGCTTGCAAGGTGGCCCATAATACTGGGCTGTGACCGGTGCTGCGTTGCTGCCGCCTTGTTCTTTTCTGATCGTTTATGAGTGACTATATCCATTAGGCCACCGTGTTATGGGTTATAGATAAACCTATGGATAACGGAGACATATATAATAGTCTCCTTTTGAGGTGAGAGATGACGCTAAATGCAGTGCCTTTAAGGCACGTCCCCAATATAGTTGTCCGGCTGGAAATCGGGAGATTTTCGGGAGAATGGTTGTCCCGGGAGATTTTCGGGAGAGGCACTGAAATTCGGGAGTCTTCCGGAATATTCGGGAGGGTTGGCAAGTATGCTTATACACAAACCATAATAATACCCGTATGTTGAAGCACAGCACGTCTGACTATGGTAGCCGTAATGCTCCGACAATCCATCAAGCCGTGCGGCTTCATAAATTACCAAAGTCTTAATAAAATATTTTGACGGATTTTTGAGCGCTGTGTGTAGTAATGTTCTATATTCTCAATGGAACATTTAAAGTTTTGGTTTTGTTTACTGGTGTCATCTTGCAGTTTACACGTATTTCTTATGTGTGACTGCCATATACTGGTCACACTTGTCATTACACCATGTACCCAATAAAATAGCTTCGAGGTCGGTAAGCACAGCCAGAATTATTCCGTACATTAGGCGTACCGGGTTAAAAGGCACACTGTCGATTTTTGAGAGAAAAAATGATTTAAAGTGTGCCTTATTGTCCGAAAAATATGGTAATTCCCTTACAAGAAATAACAGAAGTATGGAAAACTTCACCTGCAGTTTCCAGTATCCAGTATTTATTTCCCAGTCACACTTTGATTTTTTTTTGCTAAAAGTTACTGAATTGATTCCAACTCACTGAATCATTTTGTTCTAAAAATAATATCGTAATTAAAATCTGTCCTGTTCAGCCGCTTAAGCAAATCCTTAAAAACAAAAGTACGTCTTCCGTATTGAGCTGTCAAGGGACGCACTTTGTCGAATATTTTTATTAAGTAAGGGGCCAACAGAGCCGATTATTTTGTGTTCATGTTCCCGGGTTGGTGCGCCTGTAAACAAAAAAAGGTATATGGTCACGTCACACGCCAGTTTGGACTGGGCAGTTTCGCCACAGTAGCCAACACGGAGCAGCCATCTTGTCAATGCAGCAGATTACTAAAGTAAGTGTATAAAAGTTAAAATAGAAGTGTTCTTCTGTCTATGGTTGCAATAAGTGCAATATTTATGTCTGCGTGTTTGTGTTGTCACTGAGTGCAGTTGGTTCGAGGTCCAGCACATGTCGTCATTCAATGAGGATATTACACATCCAGTTTGCACCCTCAGAAGAGAGGTATGTGGAAAGTTAAAACTATTAGTGGCGTGTCATTTATTCCACTTTAATGAGCTATGAGTGTGTGTGTGATGCTTTTATTGAATGACAAATTACACAATATAGCATAAAGACAATATTCTCACTGAGAGGAGATCTACTTCATAAATAAATAAAGCACAATTGAAATTTTGCCAGTCATATTAATGAAACAAATATCTCACCTCTCTTTTTGTCACAGTAGTTTTCATAGTGATGAAAGTTGGAGACCTGCTCTATCATAAAGCTGCACACTGAACTGATTCTGTTTTAAAGGAGCCATATGTAATAATTTCATGTCAAGTCATCATTAAATGGCCCTGATATGTCAAAGGGCATTCATAAATCATGCTCTTTTCGAATACCTCTATAACTGATAACTGCCGGGATACGCTCATTTCAAAATTAGATGTACAGCCCTGAAATCATGTTATTGTTTTCATTTCAATGCCCTGCCCTCCACCATTGGACCAATTAGAAAGTCTGTGAGTGTGTTACATCCAGGTTGCCAAAGTTACTAAACATGTCAGACTTTAGTAAATCTGAAAGGCCTCGTTACGATTCTCAACTTATTCATGACAAAGCCAGGAACAAAACGAGGATTTGTATCGGGGATGCCTTTTTAAAGATGGAGACGATTAAAGGCGGAGAAGATTTTTTCATCTGACGCCCATCCATCCATCCATTTTCTACCGCTTATTCCCTTTGGGGTCGCGGGGGGCGCTGGAGCCTATCTCAGCTACAATCGGGCGGAAGGCGGGGTACACCCTGGACAAGTCGCCACCTCATCGCAGGGCTCATCTGACGCCAAACTTGCTAATTTCCTCCTTGATAGGTAAGTCAGACATTTACGTTTTCTTATTACTTGTAATAAATGGAATTGGACATTTTGTATGCAAACGATATTGTCCAATACAGTCTATGATCTTGTCTAGCAAAGCTAGTATGTTCGTGCAACGAATGCTTAGTGTGATGGTGCTCAGCTCCTAGTGTAATGCTTAGCATGCTAGCCCGGTCAATGACACATCGACATATCGGCTAACAGGGGAAATATATGCCTGTTAGCCTGTATGTCGATGTGTCATTCAACTGACAGGGCAAAATATATTTTCGACAAATAAAAGCTATGTGGATATGGGTAGTGTCAGTGCCTATTTCGTTTTCAATATGCTGATACGCTGAAGAAATGCGTTCCAACATTAGCACGGTTAATTGTGGTTTCTGGTACTGTATGTGCACATATGAGGTGGTATTTGCTTGGCACAATATAATGCATTACATGTCATGATTTTCTACCTTGTGTATTGATATGGTAGTAGGCTATATGATTTATGCGTAACATGGTTTTTGCGTAAAGTAGGTTGGCTCATTTAATTGCACTCTGCACTGAAAGATGGTGATGTGCGTACATGGAAGAGAATGCAGTGCGTCAGGTTGGATGCAACTTGGAGTTATGCGGAATGAAATGTGGCGGTAATTTTACTGTTGGCATTGGCTTGCCATCAAAGTAGGCTTATGTGATGTATTATATACTATTATATATAATTATTTCGATGGTGGTCCGTGCGGTCAAACTAGACATTTTAGCAGGGTAAAGCTAACAATCTGTCACGACTCCAGACGAAAATATTGCTGCGTAACTTTACAAATACATTTGGCTAATCGACATCAGTAAAATGTGGCATGATTACTTAGTAAACCATCTTGCAAGAAGCATAAACAAGAGAAACCTACAGCGTAGGACTCGTCGATTGCCATTTGAAGTTCCTTGGAGTAGGATTCAGATTTGGCTGCGTATCTGGGAACCTCAGTCATGGAGAGTGGGAGGGGACAACTGAATTTTGACTGTGATTGCAGTACCATTTCTGGCCACATTACTACATAGGGCACCTTTAAGTCAAGCAGGACATAAACCTGGTAAATAAATATGTTTATTTTTATTAAGTTAAGCAGAAAATATTTTTAGGAAAAAAAAGTGCACTGTACTTACTGTCACCAAGTTTTGAGAAAATCATTGTCCTGCAGTTCAGTAAAATATTTAGAAAACGTTCCTGTGATTAATCAAGAGTAATCAAAGAATTGGAGTGTGATTAATCTGATTAAAAAATGTTTTTCACGTGACAGCCCTAAAACCTATATATATATATATATATATATATATATATATATATATATATATATATATATATATATATATATATATATATATATATATATATATATATATATATACATATATATATATATATATATATATATATATATATATATATATATATATATATATATATATATATATATATATATATATATATTCCTTTTTTTTTTTTAGTAATGACACTACATTGATCTCACATAGGTAATAAAAAGCCTACATTTATTCAGGTAATGTTTCCTAAATAATTAATAATCTAGGTGTCATTAAATTATTGATTTCAGAAAATTACTGGCAATTAAAATTAGTCTCTCAGTATTCTAAAACAGCAAGTTTATGTATTTGGGGACAATACATACATAGTTGAATATAAATAAAATTACGCAGTCAGTGCAGAATAACGCCATCATTTATTTCGCCCTGTGATTTTCTATTGTTTGAATATGATTGCCCAAGAGCAGCAGCATTTGAAATTCACTACTTTTAAAATTTTACCAGACCCATTAGGTATATTGGCACAATGTATCGGTATCAGATCCATCTTCGAGGTCGGGTCGCGGAAGCAGCAGATCCAATCGCCAATACTAGCCTGAATTTTACTCTGTATCGAATCGTAAAGAAAATCAGTGGCATAGCACGTCACTAATTGTTGATGTAAATGCCCATATTTGTTGTACAGATGTACTACAAGGAGAAGTGAGGGATCTTGTTGCCTTTTTTGTATTTGACTTTTGTCATGGCGTGGACTATGGCGGGGTTTGTTTTCCCGAGATGCAAAGAAATTGGAGCGGACATGGCTTGGAGGTAAATACATTATTTAATTTGACTATAAATTACAAAAAAAAAGGTACAAACAAAAGGCGCGCACAAGGCGGAAATACAACTTGACTATGAAATCAAAACTAGCACAAAGGCAGAACTATGGACATAAAACTAATAAACACTTAATGTGACCAGAAAGAACGGCATTAACTATGATATCAGGTAACATGAGTAGCATGGGTATCATCAGATAAACAGGGGTAATGTCGCCAGGCCGATTGCCTGGCAACTACAAGCTTAAATACTGTGTCATGATTAGTGTCAGGTGTGTGAGTCCAAACGTCGAACAGGTGAAACTAATGGTTGCTATGGTGACAAAACAAGGGAGTGGAAAATCAGGAACCAAAAAAAGAGTCCAAAAACCAAACAGCACATGGCCAAACAAAACATGATCAAAAGACATGACAACTTTATAAAAATTGGTTGCTATGGTGACAAAACAAGGGAGTGAAAAAGCGGGAACCAAAAAATTAGTCCAAAAACCAAACAGCACATGGCCAAACAAAACATGAACAAAAGACATGACAGAGCCCTTCCTTTAAAGACAGATCCCAGATGTCTGCAAAAAAAACGAAAAAACAATGATCAAGAGTCATGGGAGGGCGGGAGGGGGACTTGGCGGTGGGTCGCCAGACCACGTGTCCCCGAATCCACCGGGGAAGAATCAGGTGGCGGCGACGCGTAGACCGCTGCTGAACCTGACGAGGTGGGCGCCCAGGGAATGGCCACATCCGTGGCCGACGAGGAGGTGGACGCACTTGGCGTGGCGGACGACCAGGGAGCGGCCACATCCGTGGTCGACGGGGAGGTGGGCGTGTCATTGACCGGGCTAGCATGCTAAGCATTACACTAGGAGCTGAGCACCATCACACTAAGCATTCGTTGCACGAACATACTAGCTTTGTTAGACAAGATCATAGACTGTATTGGGCAATACAGTTTGCATACGAAATATCCACTTCCATTTATTACAAGTAATAAGAAAACGTAAATGTCTGACTTACCTATCAAGGAGGAAATTAGCAAGTTTGGCGTCAGATGAAAAAATCTTCTCCGCATTTAATCGTCTCCATCTTTCAAAGGCATCCCGATACAAATCCTCGTTTTGTTCCTGGCTTTGTCATGAATAAGTTGAGAATCGTAACGAGGCCTTTTTGATTTACTAAGGTCTGACATGTTTAGTAACTTTGGCAACCTGGATGTAACACACTCAAATACTTTCTAATTGGTCAAACGGTGGAGGGCAGGGCATTGAAAAGAAAACAATAACATGATTTCAGGGCTGCATATCCAGCTGTTAATGCTAAACCATAACAAAACAATAACATGATTTCAGGGCTGTGTAACTCCCCCTTTTGGAGGGGGAGTTACACAGATCCGGTGGCCATGAATGAAGTGCTGGCTGTAAAGAGTCGGGACCCGGGGTGGACCGCTCGCCTGTGCATCGGTTGGGGACATCTCTGCGCTGCTGACCCGTCTCCGCTCGGGATGGTTTCCTGCTGGCCCCACAATGGACTGGACTCTCACTGTTGTGTTGGATCCACTGAGGACTGGACTTTCGCTGATGTTTGGATCCACTATGGACTGGACTTTCACAATATTATGTCAGACCCACTCGACATCCATTGCTTTCGGTCTCCTCTAGGGGGGGGGGGGATTACCCACATATGCGGTCCTCTCCAAGGTTTCTCATAGTCATTCACATCGACGTCCCACTGGGGTGAGTTTTTCTTTCTGTACCGAGGATGTCGTTGTGGCTCGTGCAGCCCTTTGAGACACTTGTGATTTAGGGCTATACAAATTAACATTGATTGATTGATTGATAAATCTAATTTTGAAATGAGCGTATCCCGGCAGAACTACTGTTATCAGTTATAGAGGTATTTGAAAATAACATGATTTATTAATGCCTTTTGACATATCAGGGCCATTTAATGATGACTTGACATTAAATTATTACATATGGCTCCTTTAAAACAGAATCAGTTCAGTGTGCAGCTTTAGGGCAGGAGAGGATATAGAGAAGAAGAAAATAAATTGTGGGGACAAGACAACAAAAAACAAAACAAAACAAACATTATAAATATATTGTTATTTGCAGCTGAAATGAATCCTAGAGACTCACCGGAGCCTTCAGAGCTCATCATTTACTGAGAGGATGGCTTTTTGACAGAGTTTGGACACTGTGCACAGATTTGTAGACACTTTAAACGGAAGCCTTAATCTTTCGCTGATCTTTAGTGTGAAATTCAGCACACTTTATTTTTTAAATTATCCTGTTTTGTGTCTTTCGTCAAAACAAAACAAAACAAAAAAATAATAATCTGACCCAGAAATACTACCCCATACGCCAATAACCCGATTTTTAATAAATTAGTGAAGTGGAGTTGAAACAAAAAACCACACAGGACCACCAGCAACAATAGTTACCTGGAACAGAAAGATACTTGACTTTTGGTGGGAAAAGGGCTATAAAGTAGTCACAAAATAGCTGAATCCTATTTTAAAGGAGATACAAGGTGTTTATCTCCTAATATTGTGCTTCAGCATGATGGGCTTCACTCTAACAAAGAGGCCAAGCTCTGTGAACCGTTAAAAGTGACATTAAGAACAAACTTTAAAGCATCTCCAGACAAGCTATCTTTAATGTTTGGCAACATCTGAGGTGGGCAGATCCTTATTGCACATTAAGTGCTTTTAGACACAAGAGCAGGCAGTGCATGAAGTGAGGGATGCATTAGCAGACGATATGTGCTTTCTCTTGAATGCCTCTTCTATTGATTTCTATGGGCCTTTTAATTTAAGGCACTCTCACTTAAGGCTGAGTGGAATGTGAGAAAACGCTGGCTGCATATCCAGTTGTTAATGCTACAACCATGTTCAATTAAAAATGCATGAAGCCACAGATTCAAATCACCATGAAAGTAATAGGATTGTTACAAAATACAAGCGCAGTCTTGCAAATGTTTCTCTCTGGTCCTATTTGAGGGAGAGAAGACTTATGGATCACTGCCAAAGACCATGAGTGAAGCAAAATGAGGACAATTAATCCCTTGAATGCTGACAAACTTGGTGGACGCAGCTAATTGGCGAGAGTACGACCTTTGCTGAACGCTGACCACTCTGCTACTTGATAACTTTCCCCATACTGCACGGTCTAAATGAAATTGCTGTTTTCAGCTGCAGTGACGATAGGATGGATGCCACCGGAAAGCGAATGAGGGCGCGAGGTAGCTCTGTGCAAAGGCACTCCGAGTCAAGCTCATTAACCCCAGCAAGAGAAACGTTACAATGAACCAGAAGATATGCGTGGCATCGGGTCACATTCAGAAGCGTGGCTCCCTGTCAAAGCTGAACCCTCAGCTACTGACACAGCACCGTAGGCACTTCATATATTAAAGTCCTTTTTTTCTGGGTTGACTTTTAAAGGGAGCGGAGGATGCTGAACTATCATACAGTAGTACTTCCAACAGGATGTCAGAAAGACACAGGACAAAGAAACTACCCCAAAGCAACACTTTATTTGTACCACCGGTGTCAAACTCAAAGCCCAGGGGCCTCATCTGGCCCGCCACATCATTTTAGGCTGCCTGTGAAAGCCTAGAAATAATGTGCGTTAATAAGCCCTTTCATCTTTCTTGATAAATGACGCAAATGCAGTTCTTAACTCAGTATTATTTGACAAGCTATTCCGAGCCTTTTTTTTGTCATTGGAACCATTTTCAAATTAAATATCAGCTTGTCCCGTTGACTTCCGATTACAAAGCAAATTTTCCCTCAGGTTGTTGGCATACTTGCCAACCTTGAGACCTCCGATTTCGGGGGGGGGGGGGGGGGGGGGGGGGCGGCATGGTTGGGGGCGTGGTTAAGAGGGGAGGAGTATATTTACAGCTAGAATTCACCAAGTCAAGCATTTCATATATATATATATAAGAAATACTTGACTTTCAGTGAAATCTAGCTATATATATATATATTTATTTTATTTTATATATATATATATATATATATATATATATATATATATATATATATATATATATATATATATATATATATATATATATATATAAATAAAATAAATACTTGAATTTGAGTGTTCATTTATTTACACATAAACACAAACATAACTTTCATCTACTCATTGTTGAGTTAAGGGTTGCATTGTCCATCCTTGTTTTATTCTCTGTCACTATTTTTCTAACCATGTTAAACACATTCTCTGATGATGCATTGCTGTGTGGCACGCACAAAAGTGCTTTCATCAAATGCACTAGAGTCTGGAATCTTCCATCTCTGCCTAGCATGGCCCAAAACCGGTCAATCTTTGCTTCCTGAGGAAGATCTTCACTGCCAAGCACTTGGTAGTCCACTACTTCTTCCCGGAGGCTATCCAGGTCCAATCGCAGCTGTGGCTTGGAACTTACAAGCGTATTTCTTCATCTTACTCGTCGTCGGCGTCGCCATGGCTGTATCTTCCTCGTTCTTCTGCTTCATCTCCTTGTTGTGTGCGCAGTTGTGCACTCTCTAAAAGCCGTAGATGTTATTGTCACATATGCATGTACAGTAGATGGCAGTATGGTCCTGTTTAAGAGTGTCACAACATTGCTGTTTACGGCAGACAAACTGCTTTACGGTAGCCGAAAATGTGACTGCTGTTGTTGTGCGTTGTTACCGCGCTGGGAGGACGTTAATGAAACTGCCTAACAATAAACCCACATAAGAAACCAAGAACTCGCCCTCGATCAATCTACAGTTATAACGTGATTGGGCAGGCACGCTGTTTATATTGTGGGAAAGCGGACGTGAAAACAGGCCACGCCCCCTCCAGCTCCGCCTGAATTTCGGGAGATTTTCGGGAGAAAATTTGTCCCGGGAGCTTTTCGGGAGAGGCGCTGAATTTCGGGAGTCTCCCGGAAAATCCGGGAGGGTTGGCAAGTATGGTTGTTGGTAAACAATGATGTTAATCAAATTAAGGGAAAATTGTGTAATAATTATGAGTTCCTTACAGGATTTTGCGGACATTTTTGTGATTGTTTTAGCCTAAAAAGGACCTGTACTTTTTTGGCCGAATTTTGCCTTTCGTTCACAATCATTATGAGAGACAAGAAGACAAAGTTGTTTTTTTTGCTTTCTAACATATAAAAATCGGCTCGTACTAGGTGGCTAGCAATGCAGCTAATGGGAGCAACTAATAATACCTCTGAATGACTTTAAAAATGCATTAAAACCCGTCAACAATACTTCATTTACGTTCTATAACCTGTATAATAATATATAATTAATATATAATAATCTTTAGCAAAATTGTTATTGTAAGAGCGAACACTTAGAAACAATTTTTCTAAGTGAGTAACACATCGGCATGCTACGGTATTAACCGTGAAAGCTAACTACCACAAGGGATACACTAGCTTCTACAGCAACACAAAAATAATGTATCGAGACATGCGATACGACACCAATTTGTACTGACTGAAAAACATGAACAATCATATTACAGTATCTGTATTAGCCCACAATTTGTTTGTACATAGCTAGCCGATGTACTGTAGTTGCATGATGTGCTGCATGTATCATGGTCGATTGAAGTGACTCACTCGATGTACAGTTGTTCTTCTGGTCCAGCTGGCCTGGGACATTTCCTGTTGGTTTTGGTTAAGCAATCCATTTACGTCAAAATAGCTTGCCTCCAAGTTCCATATACAGTATATAGCATCAAAATTGCTTTTATCCCCCTCTCCCGGTTTCCGTCTGCTCCAACGTGTCGCCTTCTTCCATGATCGCTTCTATAAGCAGCAATATATTTAGCTTTAAAAATCCAAGGTTGTAAATCCTACTTTGTCCAAAAAAAGTTGTTTTCGATGTCTGTTACCAAGTCTGCCATGATTAGAAAACACTTGTGTGTTATTCCGAAATTAGGAACACACATGCTGTTACGGCAACTCATAAATCAATGCGCAAAAAGAAATCAGTCCCGGAAATGATTAAAATTATCTAAATACGGTAAATATTGAATATATTACATATTTTCATGAACGTGTCTGTTACTACATTACATATAGACTTGCAGTGTGTAAACAAAACATTGCTAGAGGGTTTTGAAGTTGTTTTAGAGGGCTTTGAAGGCATACTTGCCAACCTTGAGACCTCCGATTTCGGGAGGTGGGGGTGGGTGGGGGGCGTGGTTCATGGCAGGGGCGTGCTTGGGGGCATGGTTAAGAGGGCAGGAGTATGTGTAACTATATCAATCAATCAATCAATGTTTATTTATATAGCCCTAAATCACAAGTGTCTCAAAGGGCTGTACAAGCCACAACGACATCCTCGGTACAGAGCCCACATACGGGCAAGGAAAACTCACCCCAGTGGGACGTCAATGTGAATGACTATGAGAAACCTTGGAGAGGACCGCATATGTGGGTAACCCCCCCCCCCCTCTAGGGGAGACCGAAAGCAATGGATGTCGAATGGGTCTGACATAATATTGTGAAAGTCCAACACATCAGCGAAAGTCCAGTCCATAGTGGGGCCAGCAGGAACCATCCCGAGTGGAGACGGGTCAGCAGCGTAGAGATGTCCCCATCTGATGGACAGGCTAGCGGTCCACCCCGGGTTGGGAGCAGAGTAGAAAAGAAAAGAAAAGAAACGGCAGATCAACTGGTCTAAAAAGGGAGTCTATTTAAAGGCTAGAGTATACAAATGAGTTTTAAGATGAGACTTAAATGCTTCTACTGAGGTAGCATCTCTAACTTTTACCGGGAGGGCATTCCATAGTATTGGAGCCCGAATAGAAAACGCTCTATAGCCCGCAGACTTTTTTTGGGCTCTGGGAATCACTAATAAGCCGGAGTTCTTTGAACGCAGATTTCTTGCCGGGACATATGGTACAATACAATCGTCAAGATAGGCAGGAGCTTGACCGTGTAGTATTTTATACGTAAGTAGTAAAACCTTAAAGTCACATCTTAGGTGCACAGGAAGCCAGTGCAAGTGAGCCAGTATAGGCGTAATATGATCAAACTTTCTTGTTTTTGTCAAAAGTCTAGCAGCCGCATTTTGTACCATCTGTAATCTTTTAATGCTAGACATAGGGAGGCCCGAAAATAAAATGTTACAGTAATCGAGACGAGATGTAACGAACGCATGGATAATGATCTCAGCATCGCTTGTGGACAGAATGGGACGAATTTTAGCGATATTACGGAGATGAAAGAAGGCCGTTTTAGTAAAACTCTTAATGTGTGACTCAAACGAGAGAGTTGGGTCGAAGATAATACCCAGATTCTTTACCGAGTCGCCTTGTTTAATTGTTTGGTTGTCAAATGTTAAGGTGGTATTATTAAATAGATGTCGGTGTTGAGCAGGACCGATAATCAGCATTTCCGTTTTCTTAGCGTTGAGTTGCAAAAAGTTAGCGAAATCCATTGTTTAATTTCATTAAGACACGCCTCCAGCTGACTACAATCCGGCGTGTTGGTCAGCTTTAGGGGCATGTAGAGTTGGGTGTCATCAGCATAACAGTGAAAGCTAACACCGTATTTGCGTATGATGTCACCTAGCGGCAGCATGTAAATACTAAAGAGTGCAGGGCCAAGAACCGAACCCTGGGGAACTCCGCACGTTACCTTAACATGGTCCGAGGTCACATTGTTATGGGAGACACACTGCATCCTGTCAGTAAGATAAGAGCTAAACCAAGACAAGGCTAAGTCTGTCATCCCAATACGCGTTTTGATACGCTCTAATAAAATATTATGATCAACAGTATCGAAAGCGGCGCTAAGATCAAGAAGCAGCAACATAGATGAAGCATCAGAATCCATCGTTAGCAATAGATCATTAGTCATTTTTGCGAGGGCTGTCTCCGTAGAGTGATTTGCCCTGAAACCGGACTGAAAAGGTTCACAGAGATTGTTAGACGCTAAGTGTTCATTTAGCTGCTGTGCAACAATTTTTTCGAGGATTTTCGAGATAAACGGAACGTGGGACACCGGCCGGTAGTTTACCAGGAGATCAGGATCGAGGTTAGGTCTTTTGAGTAGAGGATGAATAACCGCTTTTTTGAATGCTAGGGGAACAGTGCCAGAGGAAAGTGATAAGTTTATAATATTTAACACTGATGGACCTAGTAATACAAAAAGCTCCTTGATAAGTTTCCCAGGAATTGGGTCAAGTAAACATGTTGTTTGTTTTGTCCCATTTACACATTTTGACAATTCCTCCAATGTTATTTCATCAAAGAGAGAGAAACTATTTTGGAGGGCGGTATCCGTCGTATATACAGTCGTATCTGTGTTAATAGAACCCAGTTGTAGCTGAGATGCGTTGTCTTTAATCTCTTTTCTAATGACTTCAATTTTCTTATTAAAGAAATTCATAAAGTCATCTGCTGAGTGGGTGGAGCTACTGGGAGGAGTCCCTTGTTGGGTTAGCGATGCTACTGTACTAAACAGAAATTTAGGATCATTTTCGTTGAGGTGGATGAGATTTCAGTAATATTTAGCTTTAGCTGAGGTAAGCATGCGTTTATAAGTTATTAAACTATCACACCATGCTTGATGGAAAACCTCAAGTTTAGTCGCACGCCATTTGCGTTCCAGCTTTCTACATGATAATTTCTGGGCTTTAGTTTCTTCTGTAAACCATGGGGTATGCCTTTTAGGGGCCCTTTTTAGCTTTAGCGGTGCTACACTCATTTAGCGCAAACAAATCGTCTGGTTTGAGCCAGGTCTCGCCAACGACGTCAAGTTTGTTGTCTCTAATGATTTCATTAACTAATAACGTTTTGGAAGATAATGATCTTATGTTTAAAAAGCCCATATTATAGGTAGTGGGCTGTTTTGAGGATTGTTTGTTGAAATTATCCGAAGTAGCAATATTAATAATGTTGCGTTTATTATGCGTATTGCACTTTAAATAGTTTCGACCATATCTAGGAAGGGATATTCAGATTGTTTGCTTGATGTTGCGATAAACTGAACGCATCATAGTTAGCTACCTCAGTACAATGTATGTCTGCCTCTGACACGGTCACAAAAGAAAAAACATTATGTGAGTTGTGTTTTATTCTAAGAGAATTGCTATGTGTGCAGGGATTATCCAGCCTGACGCCGGCTAGTTCTAGTTTAAATGGCTTCTTACCCGGAGACTTAGCTTTTCTCTTTGTTGTTAGCCCAGCTCGGCATCCCCGCTTCTGCTTCCGCTCGCACCGCTTATGTCGTCTCCATTGGCGGTCACCGCTAACACTTGACTCAGCTGCTACAAAGGCCGCTCGATGTAGCCCACAAAGTATTACCATGCTAGCGAGAAGGTCCACCGTACATGCATCTTTCAGTCTATAACGAGCCGCAGCATTCCCATGCGCCGCCATCTTGCCATACATATAGATATGTATGTATATTTCTGGGGGTACGTTCTGGGCCTGCCTGTCAGGTGGGGGTCGGTGCCTCAGGCTACTGCATCCGGACTGCGTGTCTGGAGCTCCTGGGTCCCACCGTCCATCCCTTCCGGGTGCCCGTCTTGGTTGGGGCCTGCTGGGTCTAGACCCTGCGTCTACTGTGGTAGCTTGGTGCTGCAAGGTTTTCCGAGGTGCTGCGAGCCGGCCAGTTGTTGGGGTAGTGACCTTGTGTGTCAGCATGTCTGTGATCTTCTTTTAATTCTTTAAAAAATATATATATTTAATTATTTATTTATTTTTATTTTTTAAATATATTTTATTAATTTTATTTTTTATTTTTTCCCCTACCTCGGGGGGGGGGACTCTGCGGGGAGGTTGCTGGTTGTTCCATCTCCATCGTTGGGGTCCCTGCGGGTGGGGTGGGTGGTTCCCGTGGCCCCGTGCTGGGTGGTCCTGTGGCGGCCGACTTGGGTGGGGTGGCCGGGGGGTGGCCGGGGGCTGGCCTCGCTGCGCTCTCCGGGGGGGGGGGGTGGTCTCATGGGGGCCCGGTTGCCGGTGGGGCGGGGGCGGTCTTCCCGTCCGGTTGCGGGGGGTCTCCGGGCCCCTCGGGCGGGGCGTCCCGCCTTTCTGCCCGTGTGGGGTGTGGTCTCTCGCTGGCTTGGGGTCTGGCTGTCCCCTGCTTTTCTCGTGCCTTGTCCTCTGCCGGGTGCGTCTGTCTGCGGCCTGCTGCTGGCCCTTGAGGGCGGCGCGGTGGGCCGGGCTCTGGGGTTCCTGTTGCTGTCCGGCTTGGCTGCGTGGGGGCGGTGGTCCCTGGTTCCCTGGGCACCACACCTACTGTTTGTGGGTTGGGCTCTCGGGGAGGCTGGGGCCGTACTCTGGCTCCCACACACACTGGGAGTCAAATGTATTGTACATACAAAGTCACATATACTCACATACATATACAAATACAGTACATATTTACACGCTCAAAGTTCGTACATCCACACGCACATTCATTATACAAACATACACATACACATACTGTACATAAACATTCACTGTACAAACACATACACGTACTGTACATATACATTCACTTTACAAACACACATATACACATGCTGTACATATACAAGTACATATGCACACATACACTCATGCACATAATCACGTTTCATCAAACATATATTAATGTTGTTGCCCTAGGGTGAACTGGGTATAACGCATGGCACTCTGACAAAGCTTAACCAACTCTTACTATAACAATCTACACGGTTAATGTAGGTTGCTTCTCTTTCTTCCCCTCCATTTTTCTGCATTCTTTCGTATCTCAAGTTATCATTACGTATATGTATTGTTGCATTTGAACAACTGCATTGTTGATAATAAAGGTAAAGTATTGGTATTGTTCATTATCAATAGTGCTATTTCTATTGGTATTTGTATCGCTCCATTTTTAGTGTAATAATGCTCATTGTCATTTCTGTATTATTTTTTATTTTCGCTAACTGCTTATTTGCTATTACTTTTATCATCATATTTGTACATGTCGTATTTGCTGATGTTGCTCTATTGTTGTTGTTGTTGTTGTTGTTGTTGTTGTTGTTGTGCTTGCTGTTGTTGTTTTTGTCTCTCTGTCTAATCCCCTTCTTGTCCCCACAATTCCCCCCTCTGTCTTCCTTTTTTTCTCTTTCTATCCCCTCCTGCTCCGGCCCGGCTGCACCAAATGAAAATATAAATACATTTAATAAAGTCAAATACAAATAAGGCAACAAGAGAAGTATCCTACACTTCTCTTTTGTAAAGTAAATCTGAACAGCCGATATGGGCATCTACATCTACTATATGATTTGCCTGAGAAGCTGGACGGGACAAAAAAAAAAAAAAAAAAAAAGAGTGGAGGAGTATATTTACAGCTAGAATTCACCAAGTCAAGTATTTCATATATATATATATATATATATATATATATATATATATATATATATATATATATATATATATATATATATACATATATATATATATATATATACATATATATACATATATATATATATATGTATATATATATATATATATATATATATATATATATATATATATATATATATATATATATATATATATATATATATATATATATATATATATATATATATATATATATATATAAATAAAAGAAATACTTGAATTTCAGTGTTCATTTATTTACACATATACACACACACATAACACTCATCTACTCATTGTTGTACTTGAAAGACAGTAATGAAAACACAGTTGTTTTACTAACTGTACTGTGTTTGCTGCTTACTAAAAAAAAAGTAACAACACTTACCTTTCACTATTTGAGTAGCCTTTGTTCTGCCATTTGCGTACTGGCGAGCGATCTCTGAATCCGGGAACACATCCTTCACGGAATTGTTGAAGACATCCGCAAATGAGAACGGGATGTTTCTTCCAGCTATCAGCATAGCCATCTTTGTCTCGGCATACAGTATGTTACACCATCGGGTCTCCATTTAGCAATATGGTCCATAATACTGGGCTAGGACCGGTGCTGCGCTGCGGCCACCGTGTTCAATGAAGAAGTCTGTTCTACAAAATTTACAGGCAGCATACCCCTTCCCCTTCGAACTGTCCTGGATGAACTGAAATTCTTTTTTCCATTCGTTTTGGAACCTACAAGCGTATTTCTTTATCTTACTCGTCGTCGGCGTCGCCATGGCTGTATCTTCCTCGTTCTTCTGCTTCGTGTCCTTGTTGTGTGCGCAGTTGTGCACTCTCTAAAAGCCGTAGATGTTATAACGTGATTGGGCCGGCACGCTGTTTATATCGTGGGAAAGCGGATGTGAAAACAGGCTGTCCTCACTCAGGTCCGCATGGAGCTGGAGGAGGCGTGGCCTCCAGCTCCGGCTGAAAATCGGGAGATTTTCGTGAGAATATTTGTCCCGGGAGGTTTTCGGGAGATGCGCTGAATTTCGGGAGTCTCCCGGAAAATTCGGGAGGGTTGGCAAGTATGTTTGAAGGTTACAACGGTGACCTACATTATAACTCCATCTTTCAAGCGTATTTTATCAACTTTAAAATCGTAAAAAAAATGTATTAAAAAAAGACGTGTGTTCTCGTCTCTCATAATGATTGTGAACAATAGGCAAATTCCAAAAAAAGTGCAGTTCCCCTTTAACATGCCCGATTTCACTGCAGCATTTTCAAAAGTTGCATCAAATTTGCCTCAACTTTTGAAAATGCACACAGGGAGGCATTTGATTGTTTAGACAGTTGTGTTGCGTTTGAATGCTCTTGGGACACATTTGATTGGCGAAAATATCAATGACTGGCCAAAATGTGCGGGTAAATTGCTGGTGTACTAATGTTAAAGCCAGTGTTCGTAATAAAGGCGCTATATACAAATGGCATTCGTAACGCCGTTACTTTTAAACATCTCTCAGATGCATATGGCAGATATTTAAAAAACATTTTTATTTTTTTATTTTTTAAAGTAAGGTTAAGTAAGGTTTTCCAAAGTAATTAATTACATTTATTATAGAGTAATTCCGTTAGTTATTACATTTTTTTTGGTAAAGTAACGAGTAACTATAATTAATTACTTTTTAAAAGTAATATTCAGAACACTGATAGGTTGAATCTCCTCTCTGGTCAACAAAAGCACCTTGAGGATTCTGGCGGCAACTCTCGTTCCACCCTTTTTCGATTACGCATGCACCTCCTGGTACACCAGCACCTCCAAAACCCTCAAATCTAAACTCCAAACATCTCCGAACAAGCTAGTCAGGTTACTTCTAGACCTCCACACCAGATCCCACCTCACTCCTATCCACTTCTCTAAAGTGGGTTGGCTCAAGGTGGAGGACAGAGTTAAACAACTTGCACTGAGCCTAGTCTATAAAATCCGCTATACCTCCCTGATACCGAAGTACATGTCAAACTACTTCCTTAATGTAAATGACCGCCATAACCACAACACCAGGGGGAGCTCCACTAACCACGTTAAACCCAGATTCCGAACTAACAAAGGTCTTAACTCCTTCTCTTTTTATGCCACATCAATGTGGAATGCGCTCCCTACAGGTATAAAAGAAAGGGCATCTCTATCCTCCTTCAAAACCGCAATAAAAGTTCACCTCCAGGCAGCTACAACCCTAAACTAACACCCTCCCCGGATTGCTAATAATCAAATGTAAACAATCAAATGCAGATACTTTTTCTTATGCCTTCTGATCTCTCTCTCTCTCTTCCTCTCTCTCTCTCTATGTCCACTACTTGATGTCCATATCCTACCCCCCCCCCCCCCCCACACACACACACACACACACCCCTGATTGTAAATAATGTAAATAATTCAATGTGATTATCTTGTGTGATGACTGTATTATGATGATAGTATATATGATAGTATATATCTGTATCATGAATCAATTTAAGTGGACCCCGACTTAAACAAGTTGAAAAACTTATTCGGGTGTTACCATTTAGTGGTCAATTGTACGGAATATGTACTTCACTGTGCAACCTACTAATAAAAGTCTCAATCAATCAATCAATCAAAGTTTACAAAGTCACTCACCCTGTCTTGTCAACGTGTGGGAGCGCGTGCACACATACAAAAGTAGTCCAAGAGAAGTCACAAACAATTTGCAGTCATTTTGTTGTTAGGATGTAATAAACAGTCAATAGCCATGTACATGGATAACATTTATTTAATCTGATAATCGTTTGGATTAGAATATTACTGTGTACATGGACCCTGATTATGACGTGCATTTTCATGCATCACACCTTTAATCGTAATACTTTACATTGACATGTGCAGAACTTAACATAAATGTAAAGGTTTTTTATTATTTGTGCTATGGCGCCATCTTTTGGACAAGTTTGCTCACTGCAGGAGCTTAATAAGCTGTGACTTCAACTGTAATTATACATGGCTTTGTGCATTTCACGGTATTTATTTATCATTCTTTTCCTTCTATTCACTACTTTTGTTTTACCTCTCTTTTTGAAATGGAGCTGTTCTATGCTTTTTATGTTATGATTATGTACAGGTTGCGGTGTGTGTTTGTAACGACATTCTGTGTATGTGTTTGAGGCTAGCAATTAGCCCTTGGAGTAGCTGTAATGTCGTGAATAAAACAGCTCGTTAAGACGACAACTGGATCCCTTCTTTTATTGTTACATCGACACATGACACTCTAGACCAGTGGTCCCCAACCTTTTTGTAACTGCTGACCGGTCAACGCTTGGTATTTTATTTTATTTTTTATTTTTTTGTCATAAAAAAATACAATCATGTGTGCTTACGGACTGTATCCCTGCAGACTGTATTGATCTATATTGATATATGATGTAGGAACCAGAAATATTAATAACAGAAAGAAACAACCCTTTTGTGCGAATGAGTGTGAATGAGTGTGAATGGGGGAGGGAGGTTGTTTTGGGTTGGTGCACTAATTGTAAGTGTATCTTGTGTTTTTTATGTTGATTTAATTAAAAAAAAAAAATTTTTTTTTTATTTTTTTATTTCTTGTGCGGCACGGTACCAATCAATCCACGGACCGGTACCGGTGGTTGGGGACCACTGCTCTAGACCATACTTTGCGATTTAGTCTCCAACAAATAACAGGAGTTAGAAACATTCTGGCCACAGAGGCTCCTTCGTGCCATTTGTTTACAACTGAATGGAATGCTAACGTCGGTGATTCCAACTATTTTGGACTGGTCGTGGTCGATCCACAGCAATCGTTCTGCCACACAATACCTCAATGCTTATGATGGGAAATTACACTTCAACAACTGTCATTGGCTTTGACAGTTAGGATTGCTCGTTTGCACCTCAACAGTTGTGTTTTTCACTACGATAGGACGGAAAATCCTTGCCCAGGCACAACTCCGTGGTGTTGGAGTATAAATGTTTGGGGTTTTGGCACCAGCCTGTAGACTATATCGAACCAATCTAAGTCTATGAGCATGAACGGATGAAGCCTACTCGGATGAGAGGCGAAACGTTTTCAAAGACAAACCCAACAGTCCAGTTGCGATCGATTGAATGCCCTGAGATGACAATGACCTGGATGAATGAGAACATTTATAGACGCTGACAAAAAAGCAATTAAATAATGTGCAAGTGACCATCCCAATGAACAAACAGCAAGACGGTTATGAAAAAGTTGTGGCGACGTTCCCAACACATCGTTATACAAACCGCCTGCTGCATGTTTCCTCCTGCCCATAACACGCTCAGTCACAGCAGGTGGGTGAAGGAGCGACCAGTGACACTCCGCTGTGTTGCGCTTTCAAAATGAAAGCAACATCAAATATTTTTCTCTTCCGCTGTATACTTTTTGGGTGAGACAAATGCGTCTGGGCTTAATTGGATAAGCAGCAGAGCCTACTCTAAGTGTTATCATCCTCATCAAGTAGTGGCAGCCAAAATCGTGATATAAAATCAATACAAACAGTCTTAAAAAATCCTAAAAACTCTTAGATCCAACAATTTGTAATTAAGGCGTTAAAATGTCTAAAGTTCTCATACAAGGTCTTAAATAAGATTTTGAAAGGTCTTAAAAATCTATTACCGTTACTTTTATTTAAAATATACATAAAATTCAGTCTTTCTTTTAAATGTTTCGATTTTTGAGGACACTATAACTACAAAACGGCACTAAAGTGGAATTAATTAATTTACTTACAATTAATTCTGGCCCTCTGATTTTCCTTTATGTTTTTTTACTTTTGATGTGCATATGGGTGTGAAATGTTCTTAAATTATATTCTTCTTCTTTTTTATTTAAAGGCCTACTGAAATGAATTTTTTTTATTTAAACGGGAATAGCAGATCCATTCTATGTGTCATACTTGATCATTTCGCGATATTGCCATATTTTTGCTGAAAGGATTTAGTAGAGAAAATCGACGATAAAGTTCGCAACTTTTGCTCGCTGATAAAAAAAGCCTTGCCTGTACCGGAAGTAGCGTGACGTCACAGGAGGTAATATTCCTCACAATTTTCCTTTGTTTACAATGGAGCGAGAGAGATTTGGAGCGACAAAGCGACGATCACCCCAATAATTTGAGCGAGGATTAAAGATTTGTGGATGAGGAACGTTAGAGTGAAGAACTAGAGGCAGTGCAGGACGTATCTTTTTTCGTTCTGACCGTAACTTAGGTACAAGCTGGCTCATTGGATTCCACACTCTCTCCTTTTTCTATTGTGGATCACGGATTTGTATTTTAAACCACCTCTTGAAAATGAGAGTCGAGCACGCGAAATGGACATTCAAAGTGACTTTTATCTCCACAACAATACATCGGTGACACACTTAGCTACTGAGCTAACGTGATAGCATCGTTCTCAAATGCAGATAGAAACAAAATACATAAATCCCTGACTGGAAGGATAGACAGAAGATCAACAATACTATTAAACCATGTACATGTAACTACACGGTTAATAATTCTCAGCCTGGTAAAGCTTAACAATGCTGTTGCTAACGACGCTAAGGCTAATTTAAAGGTTGTGTGTGTAATGCGCATGCTCGAGAAGAAAACAGGAAGTGAAACAGTGAGCGGGAAAAAGGAGGGATATCAGAAAATGCCTGTAATATGAACCGTGGGATTTTTGAATAAATATTGCACCGAAGAGACAACGTTTGGTCATTTTAAGGGTGCAACATATACGTCGTCAGCATAATAAAACGTTTTTAACCGGAAGTGTGGCGTGAAATTTAAAATTGCACTTTATAAGTTATGCCGTATTGGCATGTGTTGCAGTGTTAAGATTTCATCATTGATATATAAACTATCAGACTGCGTGGTCGGAAATAGTGGGTTTCAGTAGGCCTTTAAGTCATAAAAAGTGTTGAATTTGACTTGTTTAAACCTGCATTGACCCTGAAAAGGAATAACGAGCCTGGTTAGCCTCACATCTGACACAAATTCCCCTTATCGATAGTCTTGAACTGGCCTCCACCTTTGTGAATTCTCGTTGCTTCTTGTTCCATGGGCTCGCCGCCACCATTGGAAAACCGTAGACTCTAACTGATTGGACCTGTATGCTCTTTTACTATCGATATTCAAGAATTCTTGATCGGGACTCACTTTTGAAGATACCTGCTCGTGGAGGCACCCCCTTACACATGCAGACTTCTGTGAGAGTGAGACCAACGCTGTAATATTTATCTGTGACCTGTTTTAATTAATGCTTGTAAAAACTGCCAGAAGAGCCGACTTATGACTCTTCAACAAAAGAACGCGGGTCGAGTCTTTAACACCGGCATTGGGCAAAGTTGCAGGTCTGCAGAGAATTTGCGATAAGTAGTGAAATTTGCGTCAATTGTCACGATCGCAACATTGCAAAATCCTGGAAGGACTGAATAAGTGTGTCCCGTGAGTTTTATGCACTTGATTTATACATATTCATCTCACAATAGTATTTATTAAATGTAAAATGTATATTGGAAAAAAATTCAAAAGGCCACGGCCCCCTGACATCCCTTCTCAACTGTCTATGCGACGTCAAGGCTTGGTTAGCCCAGAATTTTTTAATAATGAATGAGGGAAAAACGGAAATTTCAGTTTTTGGTCCGGCCCTCACTGACTTGGGACCATTGCAAAATTATGTGCGTCCCAAAGTCACCAGCCTTGGCGTCACTAAAAACAGCAATTTTAAACTTGACAAACAAGTCAATGGCGTTTTAAAATCGTGTTTTTATCATCTTCGTCTTTTAGCAAAGGTAAAACCATTTTTATCTTTTAACCTTTTTGAACAAGTCGTGCATGCTTTTATTTCAAGTCGCCTGGACTACTGCAATGTACTTTATGCTGGCATTAGCCAAAAAGCTCTCTCCCGGTTGCAGTTAGTCCAGAACGCGGCAGCCCGACTTTTAACAGGGGCCAGGAAACGCGAGCATATAACCCCAATTCTTGAGAGTTTGCACTGGCTCCCTGTTCACTTTAGAATTGATTTTAAAACCTTGCTGTTTGTTTTTAAATCTTTACATGGACTGGCACTTAGGGCTATATAAATAAACATTGATTGATTGATTGATATATCTCGGACCTCATCCAAATTTACACTCCTGGGCGCGCTCTGAGGTCCGAGATCCAGCTCCTGCTCGTGGTGCCCAAGATGAGACTTAAAACCAGGGGAGACAGGGCCTTCTCTGTGGTCGGCCCTAAACTCTGGAACACTCTGCCCCTCCATGTTCAAACTGCTTCCACAGTGGAGTGTTTTAAGTCTCGTCTTAAGACCCACTTTTATTCTTTGGCTTTTAACACTACGTGAGTTGTGTGGTCTTCTGTCCTCTGTTGTCCTCTGTGTTTTTTTTAAAATAAATTTTGATTTCTATTTACTGTTTTAATTGGTTTTACCCTTTAAAGTCGTTTTTAATCATACTTATTTTTATATTGTTTTTATATTGTTTTTATATTTATTTTTTTTTTGTTTTTATTCAGTCACTGGTGGAGCATAATATTGTTTTTAATATTGTTTTTAACATGGCTGTGCAGCACAATGTGCTATATAAATAAAGTGGAGTAGAGTGAAATCAAAACTGCTTGATCTTGTCACTGTTCAGCTACAACATCATTAGTCTGTCACCACATGCCTCGCTGCATATTTTCATTTATAAAACTTCTCATACAGTCCTTTATAATCCTGACTTGTTCAAATAAAGACTTTGCAGCAGGTAGGTGCAATCAGAGTGATGAGTAAACACATATGCAATGTATATCTTGCCTATTAATCTGAGCACCCAGCTGTGAGGAAAGCTTAGCTGCCATATCTCCGCCGGTCCACACAGCGGCCTGTCGGTGTTGCCTCTTCTGTTAGGATTCCATCGAGAGCGCCGCATCATTTTTCGCAGAGGAAGCACAGATCAGAGCACGTTGCTGAATGAGTGCCGCCTGTTTAGTTGAACATTTTTGAAGCTGGCAGCTTTTTTTGTATACCCGGAGTCATGCATCTGCATCTTAACCTTTAAGCCCGTGAGAGATGATGGAGAGACAGACGGAGCCGTAGATGAAATGATGCGGAGACAGCTTGCCATCATTCCTGCTCTGACACTAAGCACATTAGAGAGAAAGTGAACTGAAGTTCATAAGCGTTTTCTTTTTTTTTCCTTTCGCCAATACTGTAGGTGTGCAAAAGACAATACTATGCTACATGTCTGAAGAGGTTTCCAGGCCGTGAATGAGGCGTGAAAAGCTACTTCGATAGGTTGAATGTACAATAATCAAACTCCAAAAAGGTTTCAAGGCATTGAAGTTTATCTGTTCAAATATTAGCATTGTGGTCACACTATTTGCAAAAATATAAATAAACAGCTGGTATTTTATAGTGTAATAACCACCTTCTAGCCCCATTAATAATGTTCCTAAATATTCTTGTCTTGTCTTGTCTTAAAACCTTTAGTATATCTGTATGTGGAATTCAATTATGTAACGGATTAACCAAATAAATCAAACAAAGCACCAATATGTTTCAGTTTAAGAGACTGTTCAAACTACAAGTGGTCACAAAGTACACAGAACACAAATTATGATAAACATCTTGAACCATTTTTTTATTTATTTTTCTTTTCTTTTATTTCGTTTTATTGAGACAAAGATTATTTATGTATTTAATATTTGTATGCTTACTATCTTATGTTATTTGTTTATTAATTATTGGTTCACTGTTCTGTTACAGAGAACAAGGAAATTGGATAAAATTGCTATGGTATGAAAAGGGGTATGATTGAATAAGCTCTGCTTCTTCCTACACCTTTTCGGACGTGCTGTAATGAAACAACTGGAATGCATTACATTGTATCGTATGCATGTTCGAGATAAACTGAAACTGAAAACTGAAAAAAAAAATGTCTCTACTCATTCGTTACATTTTTGTCAGTACTTACTAATGAACAATTTCCCTTGTGGATCAATAAAGTTTGTCTAAGTCTAAGTCTAATGAATGTGTTCTTTATGCCAATTGATCAATCAAATGTTATTTGTATGGCTCCTAATCATAAGTGCCTGATAGGGCTTCACAAACTCACAACGACATCCTCTGATCCAAACCCATATTTTATTAATTCTTCCATGTTAGTTATGTACTTATCTATTGGTAAATTGCTGTTTTGATTATTTTTCTTTCCTTTAATATACATTTTTTTATGCCTGATTAAATGTGAGTTATAATTGTGGACATGTTAAACACTGCAAATGAACTAACAAGTGCTGCATGTGAGCCTCCACTTTAAATGCATCCGGCGCGTTCAGATTGCCTTGAAGATTTATTCCACTTTATATTCCCTGCTGATGTAGAGGAAGGAAGCACGTCCAGGTAGTTTGCCAGAAAACGTAAAACTGCATGCAAGCACATAAGGCTGCGAAGTCATGACTGTGTGACGTGTTGTGCCGTAAAGCTGTCTGGCTAAACATGTGTTTGCAATATTGATGTAAACAATGTTGTGGGAGGATTTACATCAACACTTGGATAAAAGAGGGGACCGACATGCTGAATTCAGGAAATAGGTTATGTTAACGAATGGAGGTGGTGTTTGTGTAACTAATTGCCAACAAGAGCCTCAATAAAAGTAAACCATTTAGGCAAGGCAAGGCAAGGCAACTTTATTTGTATAGCGCTTTTCATACACAAGGCAGACTCAAATCCACACGCACCAGTTCTGCCCAAATGTTTTTTTTTCATCTGACTGAAGTATTTTAAACAATTCTATGCTTCTTCTTTGTGAGAACAGTTGTGGGAAGGCCCACAATTGCAAAGCAAATGTAACAGTGGAGCTTTCACAAAAAATTTGCATAGATTTTGTTTTACACACCATCTTCAAGTCGCTTTCTGACCGTCTCTTTAGAATGCACCGATTAGTGTGCGGTCCCATTTACAGTGACGAAGCCCCCTTTGACTGTGTCTCCACCCCGTTAGCCCTGTTGTAGGTTTTAGCGCTTCCATATCGCGTCCATTGACATATAGTATAGTTAATACGTTAGAACTATAGGGTGCATGTGCATGTATACCAGCCAGTCTGCCCCACAATAAGAGGATAGAGAAAATTAAGAAACTTATTGACAACAACTATGGACTGCAACTAAATAAAACGTAGCGGATTCGCGACAAGGTAGGTAGGTAGGTCTTTATTGTCATTTCACAAGTACAACAAAACTTTGTTTTTCAGCACAAACCCGTTCAAGATTAGACAAACAAACAGTGTATAGGATTACAGAACGGGAACGGTGATGGGTCGCCACAAGGCGCCCTGTAAAAGATTGGAAAAAGGTCAACGCTGGGGAAGGATGAGTAAAAAAATACAATCTGGACTGGGCTACTAAGGGGGCCCAGTCTTGAGTGGGAAAACACCTTCATAGCAAAGCACATATGCATATTACAAGATACATCTCGAGACTAGCAACAGAGGGGAGGGAGTGGGGGCCATGGTGGCAGGCTGCTGCTCTTTAGGCGCTGCCCAGCCGTCCATCACCCCAAAGCGATTTGCGTCAAGGGCGTTGGATGGGGAGTGGTGTATGTGTGTGTGGCGTATATTTTTTGTGGATGCATGTGTGTGTGTAAGCCTGCCGCGTGTCTCTGTTCCGCGGCCTTGGTGTCGTGCTAGTCAGTCCAAAGTCAACAACAACAGGTGTGTGTCCATGAGAGACAAGAAGGGAGTTTGTTGTGTCTTTGCCGCACTGTCCTTTAGGAGAGTCTCGAAGCCAGGGAAACAATCCAAGTTGGAATGTTTTGTATGCGAGTTTAAATAAAAATTTGCCTTTCAGTCTAAATTGTCTATGACTGGCCCTCAAAATTCATCCTGCGGGGCAGACAGTCCGATGTTATCCAAATCACAATCCGAATAGGTGGATATCTTCACGTCCTCGGCTGATCTGACGACCCTTTAAGGGGCACTCTCCGAAGAGTCCGTCGTGTGTCCAGCAACAACCGTTCTTCGGGCTAACCTCTAACGTATATATCTGCTGACGCAAGTAAGGCAAAAGATGTCACTGACGTCTCAAATTCTAAAACTGCTTGTAAGGAGCAAGTTTGGAAGAAGGCGAGATTTTTTTTTTTAAATAGATATCTCTGCCATGCCTCCATGGTTTGATTTCACATTTTCGTACATTTTCATACACAAAAACAGGTGTCATCGGGTGAGAAAATTTGGTTTTGCATAATAGGACTTCCTTAAGCCAGCTACACCCCTGTTGGACGCAACAGTGACCTCTGACCTAAAAAAAAAATGCTCTTCTGGTTGAATGGACAGTCATTCCTACAGACATATGCCAACACCTTGCCGAAAGTTGTTATCCCTACTATTTTTATGACATGAAGCTGTAATGGCCAGGTGTCCCAATAATGTTTGTGTTTTTCTATCGCCTACTTCTTGGCCCTAGAAATAAAATGCTAAATTGCTAAATCATTTTGTAATTCAATAGGTGTCGTCTCACGGTACCATTTTGTTCTCTATCCTTCACAGGATATAGCAGGTGAAAACCTTTGGCCGGTAGCAGCATGCAGGAACATGACTCAATCATCAAAATAAATGGCATTTATGTCGCTGTAGAGCAGTCTGCAATTGTTGAATGACATTTTATCTCCTGTGTAGTATCCCGTATGTGGGACGGCAGGTATGGGTTGGCGGTTGGTTGAAGCATGAAATTGATTTCAAGGTTGATTTAAAGGTTTCCTACATCCCCCCCACATCTACACACACATACACACACCTCAAATAAGAAAGAAAATTAAGATATAGTGGTGATAATTGATTCAGGGGTTTAAAACACAATTACCAACATAGTTATTTTTTTCCTATGACCTGTTGTGTTCTGAAAATATCATGGCTTTTATTTAAGACGTTGAATACATTTAGAGGGATGTTACTGGAATATGAAGAACATTTAGCTAGTCCGTGTGGAACTCATGTATAGCAGGAGGGCTGATCTGTTGACCTCATAATGAAATGATGATTAGCATTTATTAAAACTCTTACATGCTAAAGGTCAGACTTCTGTTCTGACACGCGGAGATGAAACATTCTACTTTTTGGGGGGGGAATTTCATGATTTGAATTAAGATTGTCAGATTGGCTGTAAGCTCATATCCCAGTGCAGGCGTCTTGTATGACCTTTTCAAGGAATTGTCATTTTCCACCCCTGTGATGCCACCATGGCTGAGTGGGGGTGTGGGCCCTCCTCTTTCCTCATGTAATTTGTCCTGGCTGTTATCGTTCACACTGCGCTACTCCCAGCCACTGGCCCAAATGCCTCTGTAACTTCGCAGCAGCAGGCTGCGACCACACTCAAATGAGAATGTAGCTCTTCGGGCTCCACTCTGTGCTTTGTGTGAAGTTGGAAATGCCTCGGCTTTGCTCTGTTGTTGGCCTGAGCATCGCACTCTCATAACCTGCCACGCTACTGAGTAGAAAGCACCTCTTTTTAAAGCCAACAGGATCACAGCTGACCATTGTACTTTTATGAGCGCTTTAATGGACAAATTCAAGCACTGAAGACGTTGCCAGTAAAATGTTTGACCTAAAATAAAATAAATTACTGTACAAACAACTAGAGTAAGAAGTAAAACTGTTGTGTTATTTAATGCGGTAGTAAGATACAGTCGTGGTCAAAAGTTTATATACACTTGTAAAGAACATAATGTCATGGCTGTCTTGAGTTTCCAATAATTTCTACAACTCTTATTTTTTTGTGATAGAGTGATTGGAGCACATACTTGTTGGTCACAAAAAACATTCATGAAGTTTGGTTCTTTTATGAATTTATTATGGGTCTACTGAAAATGTAAGCAATGTACAGCAAAACAGGCCCAGAGCGTAGTACTACCACCACTATGCTTGACGGTAGGAGTGGTTTTCCTTGAATTAAAGGCCTCACCTATTCTCCTCCAAACATATTGCTGGGTATTGTTGCCAAACAGCTCAATTTTCGTTTCATCCGACATCACATGGACAAAGATAAGACCTCCTGGAGGAAAGTTCTGTGGTCAGATGAAACAAAAATTGAGCTGTTTGGTCACAATACCCAGCAATACGTTTGGAGCAGATAAGGTGAGGCCTTTAATCCAGGAACACCATAACTACCGTCAAGCATGGGGGTGGTAGTATTATGCTCTGAGCCTGTTTCGCTGCCAATGGAACTGGTGTTTTACAGAGAGTAAATAGGACAATGGTAAAGGAGGATTACCTCCAAATTCTTCAGGACAACCTAAAATCATCAGCCCGGAGGTTGGGTTTTGGGCGCAGTTGGGTGTTCCAACAGGACAATGAACCCAAACACACATCAAAAGTGGTAAAGGAATGGCTAATTCAGGTTACAATCAAGGTTTTAGAATGGCCTTCCCAATGTCCTGACTTAAACGTGTGGACAATGCTGAAGAAACAAGTCCACGTCAGAAAACCAACAAATTTAGCTGACCTGCACCAATTTTGTCAAGAGGAGTGGTCAAAAATTCAACCAGAAGCTTGTGGATGGCTACCAAAAGCGCCTTATTGATTAAAGGCCTACTGAAATGACATTTTCTTATTTAAAAGGGGATAGCCGATCCATTCTATGTGTCATACTTGATCATTTCGCAATATTGCCATATTTTTGCTGAAAGGATTTAGTAGAGAACATCGACGATAAAGTTCGCAACTTGGAGTCGCTGATAAAAAAAAGCCTTGCCTGTACCGGAAGTAGTGTGACGTCACAGGTTGAAGAGCTCCTCACATCTGCACATTGTTTTCAATCATGGACCCCAGCAGCGTGAGCGATTCGGACCGAGAAAGCGACGATTACCCCATCAATGTGAGCGACAATGAAAGATTTGTGGATGAGGAAAGTGAAAGTGAAGGATTAGAGGGCAGTGGAAGCGATTCAGATAGGGAAGATGCTGTGAGAGGCGGTTGGGACCTGATATTCAGCTGGGAATGACTAAAACAGTAAATAAACACAAGACATATATATACTCTATTAGCCACAACACAACCAGGCTTACATTTAATATGCCACAAATTAATCCGCATAACAAACACCTCCCCCCTCCCGTCCATAAAACCCACCAATACAACTCAAACACCCGCACAACACACTCAATCCCACAGCCCAAAGTACCGTTCACTTCCGCAAAGTTTATACAGCACATATATTTCCCCAAAGTTACGTACGTGACATGCACATAGCGGCACGCACGGACGGGCAAGCGATCAAATGTTTGGAAGAAAGGTGCATACTCACGGTAGCGCGTCTGCTATCCAACTCAAAGTCCTCCTGGTTGTGTTGCTGTAGCCAGCCGCTAATACACCGATCCCACCTACAGCTTTCTTCTTTGCTGTCTTCATTGTCCATTAAACAAATTGCAAAAGATTCACCAACACAGATGTCCAGAATACTGTAGAATTTTGCGATGAAAACAGAGCTGTTTGTATTGGGACACAATAGTGTCCCAATACTTCCGCAAACTCTGTGACGTCACGCGCAAACGTCATCATACCGAGACGTTTTCAGACGGATATTTCCCGGGAAATGTAAAATTGCACTTTATAAGTTAACCCGGCCGTAGTGGCATGTGTTGCAATGTTAAGATTTCATCATTGATGTATAAACTATCAGACTGCGCAGTCAGTAGTAGTGGGTTTCAGTAGGCCTTTAATACTTTTTATATACGGTATATCCACCTATTCTTACTAATGTATGTTTTTCTCTATTGTTAAAATGTTCTAAGTTTTACAAGTGAGAGACATTTCAAAATAGTGATGTCAAAGCACTAATAGAATGTTTACAACAAATAACACAATAAAAATAAATATACAGTCACTATTTCAGAATAATTCCCACCAGTAGAGTGTGTTTAGTCTTTATTTGAAGGGACAATGCACAGAAACTTTAAGCTCAAAGACATATATGTTCTGTACCAGATTATAGCTAAATAGCTCATTTCCATCTGCAGTTCCTGGCTACCTAAATTAAAGGGATGACAATAAAATCATACACAAGTATTAAGAAAAAAGTCATAAAATGCCCTTTCATTGACACATACTTAATATACAATACAACCACACCTCATTTACATCATCACACAAAGACAATACATGCTTTTGTTCACATCTGTCATCATTTGTAAAAACAACCATGATTTTAACAGACACACCTCACAATTTACAACAAAAATGCTCTCATGGATAAATATAATACACATTAAGTTGATGTGTCAAACATAATGCCCACCTTAATGACGGTGTGAGCAGCTTTGATTGCTCCAAAGCCACTTTTTAACTTCAGTTGTGAATGAAGAGTAATCTGTTAGACTTTTCAAAAGTTTGTTGTGAGGTCGTTCCATTCCTTTATGGCTTTATATTAAAAGGCCGATAGTGCAAAAGAGGTTCTACATCTGGGTACGCTACACTGCCCCCTGGTGGAGGCTCATGTGTTTCTAGTTTTTACAGCAGATGCAAACTGGACAAAGTGCTTAAGTGGCGCTGGTGCAGTGTTATTTAGGATTCGATGGGCAATTCGTATTGATGCTAATCTTTGAATGTTAGCTAAATTTAACAATCTATATTTTTGGAGAACTAAACAGTGATGGTGGTGTTGTGGTTTTCGGTCAAGCATTTTGAGCGATTGTTTGTGCAAAGTTTCCAATGGCCACATGCCAGTAATGCTGGTGTAGATTTAAATTGCAACCAGTGATTGTTTCCTTGATAGATAACAAAAACAATGTTTTTTATAAAATAACTATAATAATCAGCCAGCTTTTTAAATGACTCATTGAGAAGAACAACTCCTCAAGATCCGACTGCCTTCAAAGAGCCATACAACCCATCTCTAGTAAGAACATTTCCCTTGTGGATCATTAAAGTTTGTCTAAGTCTAAGTCTAACATGATAGAGTAGCTTTCGTGACTAATTACTTAGCGTAGTACAGATATTCCAAACCAAAATGTCTTCTAGCAGGTTGAACATGTAGGTTATCTTTATATTCTGCTGTACTTACTATCTTAGATTTCAAGGAAAGCTTTTAAAAATATTTTTTTAAAGATAGCTTTAGTCCCCCACAAGCAGAGGAAGAGAGAGAGCAGACAGACAGCACTTCCAACACTTTGTCTCTTACATAGTTCTCACGCCTGCATGTTTTTTGCAGGTCGGCATCTTTGGTCCATGTTGTGTTCACTTTTCAGCTAAAGTGAACCAAACTGCACCAGAGTTCACCTGCAAGACTTGTTTACTAGTTTAGTGCATTTTAAACAGTGAATGAAGGGTTGTACGGTATACCGGTACTAGTAAAATACTGTGGAACTAATTAATCATAATTGGTACTATACCGCCTCTAAAAAGCAACGGTTCTCTGTTTTATTTAACGGGCATGACATTGCTGGTTTTACGAGCAGAGGAGCATGTTCGGCAACGCACGATCACGGAGTACTTACAGGCAGACACAGTGTGTAGACAGAAAAGGAAGAGTGGACGCATTTTGGCTTAAAAACTAACAATAAAGTTTAAGCTATAACTGAAACGCCCTCAGCAAGAGGTGCTTTAAGACAGAGGTCCCCAAACTTTTTGTAGCTGCCAACGCTTGAAAATTTGTCCCACGGACCGTAGGGGTGGGTGTATGTTTTTTTTTTTTTTTTGTCATAAAGAAATACAATCATGTGTGCTTATGGACTGTATCCCTGCAGACTGTATTGATCTATATTGATATATAATATAGGAAACAGAAATATTACTAACAGAAAGAAACAACCCTTTTGTGTAAATGAGTGTAAATGGGGGAGGGAGGTTTTTTGGGTTGGTGCACTAATTGTAAGTGTATCTTGTGTTTTTTATGTTGATTTAATAAAAAAATAAAAAAACGTGGCCCGGTGGTTGGGGACCACTGCTTTAATACACCACTTTTTTAATACCGCTTAAGGTGCATGGGAGAGAGGCTGCACTTATGTGCTCAAGACGCAAAACATGTTTTTATCACATAGGATATATGTTAGTAATATAAATTATTTGTTGAAAAACAAACATCATTAAGAAAATATTAAATGAAACCAAAACGCATCAATTGAATTCCTTTTAATCAGCCCCTTAAATCATCTAGCAGCTATGAAGTTAGGAAATTATGTTGCTGAATAGACAATGTGTCTAATATTTTCTATTTCTAACCATCCAAATATGTTGAAACGTACACGTGAGACGGAGGATTCTATGTCCATCGTGTGTCTTTGCAGCGCGAGCACTCCTTTCTTAGAGTCGCGTGTGGAACTGTATCAGTTTGTGCGTCTTTTTCAAACATGCTAAATAAAATGCAAAATAGTGTTCCAAAACGGTGATGAGTGTTGATTAATCACTTTGTGCGTGCTGTACAATATATTTGCATTTTCTCCTCCCAGCATTGTAGGCGTTTTGATGGTCAGTATATATTTTGCATATTAATGATGACAGAGATGCAAAAAGGGATTTCACACCTTATTTTGCTCACTTAAGACAGTGGTTCTAAACCATTTTTCAGTGATGTACCCCCTGTGAAAATTGTTTTATTTCAAGTGCCCCCTAATCAGAGCAAAGCATTTTTGGTTAAAAAAAAGAGATAAAGAAGTAAAATACAGCACTATGTCATCAGTTTCTGATTTATTAAATTGTATAACAGTGCAAAATATTGCTCATTTGTAGTGGTCTTTCTTGAACTATTTGGAAAAAAAAGATAGGTTTTTATTTATATTTATAAAGGATTTTTGAATTGTTGCTATTTTTAGAATATTAAAAAAAAATCTCACGTACCCCTTGGCATACCTTCAAGTACCCCCAGGGGTACGCCAGTGGCGTGCCGTCACTAGAGGCAGGGGAGGCACGGCCTCACCTGCCATCATGGAAAGAAAAAAAAAAAGTAAAAACAAAAAAATAATAATTAAATTGTTATATGTATCCAGTGATTATACTAAAGTTATTTTCCATTTAACTTCACCATTTTTAGATTATTTTTATTTTTATTTTCACATTTGCCGTTCAAATACTGAGAAGAGACGGTGCGGTGATCAGCAGCCAGTTGAGGCACGTCACTGATTTGTGCCTCAACATGGATTGTGCGCAATGACTCGGCTAACTGCTGGCCTGCTGTGCAGTGAAACCGTATTGCTATATGAATTATATTATACATTTCCATAGTTTAGTTAGCTGAGGTATATAATGTACAGTGTATTTTGTCAACAACTGTATGTGTGTAACGTATTTCTTGTGCTGAGCGATCATAAAACTCTGCTGCGAAGACACACTGTGAGAGGCTCGTCTCATAACCCCGCCTCCTGGTGCCAAGCACCTCCGCCGCAGAATGCACCGCCCGACGGGAGCGCCGCGGCCACACCAACCAAAGCCCACACCCAAACCCTCCACGTGCAAGACCGAATCCACCCAAAAAAAGTCACTTAACAAGAAGCCAAAAAGTGCAAAAACAACAATCCTCCGCTGGAGGAGCTGCGAACGACCGCAGGGACACAACATTAGGTACACCTGCAGACTGCAGCACGGATGTCATATTTCATTCATTCACAACTCTTCCAACATGAACACCACTGTTCCCGCACTTATAAGTAAAGGTAAGACCATAATAATGTTTTTTTTTATTAAATGTGCTTTTTTGTGTGCTACAGTTTGTAAGTGTAAAGTTAAGTTAAAGTACCAATGATTGTCACCCACACACTAAGTGTGGTGAAATCTGTCCTCTGCATTTGACCCATCCCCTTGTTCACCCCCTGGGAGGTGAGGGGAGCAGTGGGCAGCAGCGGCGCCGTGCCTGGGAATAATTTTTGGTGATTTAACCCCCAATTCCAACCCTTGATGCTGAGTGCCAAGCAGGGAATAATGCTGGTATGAGCTTTTAAACATAACCCGTTAACTGCTGCCAATCAAATGGTGAATAAGATACTCTTTAGGGTTCATAAGTTTGTAAATCTGACTGTGATGAAGTCAGTGCCTCACCTGACATGAACCTCACCGCACGCCACTGGGGTATGCGTACCCCCATTTGAGAACCACTGACTTAAGAGACACACTCCACTTTGCACATGTTTAGTAGATCAGCATTGCATGTGCTATCAAGTTTGCACATGTTTTAGTACACGCAAACCTTTGGTAAACCAGGACTTTAGTGTTCAATAACTGCAGTAATATAGATGTCCCACTTTTACATAAAAGTGATTGCAGTAAACCCATCTTCTGGTCAGTCATGACAGTTGGCAGGCCATGATTGGTCATTTGAGTTTCTGTTATCTGTGTTCCTGTAATCAAAATCATCCTCAGACATATTTCTCATTGCCACTAAAACCTGTTGCCATACGGCAGGCTTCCCAGCAACTGTATTGCAACATTTTCATTACATTCACTATGACAGCAATGCATTTTTATTTAATGTGCCTTTCAAAGCACTTAAGGACACTTTACAGCCGGGGTAGGGAACCTATGGCTCGGCAGCCTGATGTGGCTCTTTTGATGACTGCATCTGGCTTGCAGATAAATCTGAATGCCTTAAAACATTCTCATGCATTTTAATCTATCAATTCATTCTATACCACTTGAGTTCAGGTAAGGGTTTGGGTCAGCTATACCTGCAATGTTTGAGCCAATCACAGCTACATGTGTTGGGAGGTCAAGCAATTAAAATGGTGCCTTTCAATCAAGTATTCAGCTCTATAGTTTGTGGATTAAAATAATGTCGATACAATGATACAAAGGAATGGACAGGGAGAGGAAATATATAAAGAAACATAAACACATTTCAAGCTGAAGACCAACTGATTGTCAAAACTTGAACGCGCTTTATGTCACATTCCACGCACTGTAGCATGTGAGTATTGCTATATGGACCATGTTTGGTTCTACATGTGCATGTGAGCAATCCCTCTCACATCTAAAACACCAAAGTCAAAAATATGTGTTTCAAGAGGAGCTTTGAAAGGCTGAAATCATGTGTATTCCAGCACCATATACAGTTGTGGTCAAAAGTTTACATACACTTGTGAAGGACATAATGTCATGGCTGTCTTGAGTTTCCAATAAATTCTACAACTATTATTTTTTTTGTGATAAAGTGATAGGAGCACACTCTTGTTTATCACAAAAAACATTCATGAAGTTTGGTTCTTTTATGAATTTATTATGGGTCTACCGAAAATGTGACCAAATCTGCTGGGTCAAAAGTATACATACAGCAACATACAAAATCAATTTTGGTGATGTAGAAAAGTTACAATCAAATCAAATTAGTTTCATGGCGTGGCTTCTTAACTTCATGTGAGTGATTATGATTGACGACACTTGTTGACTTCTCTGAGCCCATTTAAATAGGGCTTGTATGCTGCAGTCATTAGACTCAGTTACAAACGCGACAATGGGGAAAATCAAAGGAACTCAGCACAGATTTGAAAAATCGAATCATTGACTTGAACAAGTCAGGAAAGTCACTTGGAGTCATTTCAAAGCAGCTAAAGGTCCCAAGAGCAACTGTGCAGACAATTGTTCGTAAGTATAAAGTGCATGGCACAGTTTTGTCACTGCCACGATCAGGAAGAAATCGCAAGCTATTACCTACTGCTGAGACAAAATTGGTCAGGATGATCAAGAGTCAACCGAGAACCACCAACTAGCAGGTCTGCAATGATTGCAAGCTGCTCGAACACAGGTGTCAGTGTCCACAGTCAAACGTGCTTCACATCGCCATGGACTGAGAGGCTACCATGCAAGAAGGAAGCCCTTGCTCCATAAGCGACAATTAAGGCTCGTCTAAAGTTTGCTGCTGATCACATGGACAAAGAGAAGACCTTCTGGAGGAAAGTTATGTGGTCAGATGAAACAAAAATTTAGCTGTTTGGCGACAATACCCAGCAATATGTTTGGAGGAGAAAAGGCGAGGCCTTTAATCCCAGGAACACCAAACCTACCGTCAAGCATGGTGGTGGTACTATTATGCTCTGGGCCTGTTTTGCTGCCATTGGAACTGGTGTTTTACAGAGAGTAAATGGGACAATGAAAAAGGAGGATTAACTCCAAATTCTTCAGGACAACCTAAAATTATCAGCCCGGAGGTTGGGTCTTGGGCACAGTTGGGTGTTCCAACAGGACAATGACCCCAAACACACGTCAAAAGTGGCTAAATCAGGCTATAATTAAGGTTTTAGAATGGCCTTCCCAAAGTCCTGACTTAAACCCCATTGAGAACATGTGGACAATGCCAAAGAAACAAGTCCATGTCAGAAAACCAACAAATTTAGCTGAATTGCACCAATTTTGTCAAGAGAAGTGGTCAAAAATTCAACCAGAAGCTTGCCAGAAGCTTATGGATGGCTACCAAAAGCGCCTTATTGCAGTGAAACTTGCCAAGGGACATGTAACCAAATATTAACATTGCTGTTTATATACTTTTGACCCAGCAGATTTGGTCACATTTTCAGTAGACCTATAATAAATTCATAAAATAACCAAACTTCATGAATGTTTTTTGAGACAAACAAGTATGTGCTCCAATCACTCTATCACAAAGAAATAAGAGAAGTACAAATTATTGGAAACTCAAAACAGCCATGACATTATGTTCTTTACAAGTGTATGTAAACTTTTGACCACGACTGGAAAGAGTAACACACACATTTCCAGAATAACAATCTTCTGCTCTCCAATACAAGTATTAATGACGCACGCCACGAGAGCCGTTGGAAGTCAGGAGGAGACATGTGTCCCTATGTTCTTATCAGTGACAGAGCAGGATGTGGCCAGGAAAACGTTTGGAGTAAAATTTTATATGAAGCGCCTTGACATCCAATAATTTACGTTTGAGATGTGCTTCTCCACGCAAAACAGACCCCCTAGGGATCGTGAAGACCTACGCACAGCGCATATTTGACATTTAGGACGAGGCTTGATCTCTATGAGCAGAACCTGACTGACATGACAACATAATTATACCGACAGCATTTCACTTTAATTTCATTCGGTTTAACCAACATTAGTTATGTCAATATAAATTACTGTTAATGTTATGTTGACAGCACATTTCGGCTCGGATGATGTCTAAAGTAAAAGTGGCCTACATTACGGTACGTTGTCTAGAGTTGTAGTTAGCTGTGCATGACCAAATATTGTATATAGGTGAGGGCCGACATCCGGGCAACTGAGCTACATACGGGTTCTTCGAGCCATAGCAACCAGACTGGCGTTGAAAACAAACCGTTGCCATTACTCTTTAACCTGTCGACCTACGCTGATTAAACTCGTCATTCTGCCTCCAAAATGCCGAAAAACTGTGTTGTTTTTGGTTGTGCTAACCACAACTGGAAACAGGGAAAACAAAGGTCGTATTTTGTTCTGCCAAAGCGTGATAAAAGCCCACAGAGACGAGACAAATGGCTCGCAGCTTTACACCGGGAAAACGAGGACCGTTCTCACTGGAGTCCCCCAAAGTCCCGGGTTGTGTGTTCGGATCACTTCGTTTCTGGTAAATATAAGGAAAAAAAATCCACCTTCTTAACCACAACTTGGCTATACCGTCCGTGCTAATGTTGTACTTGTTGAATTTGTACCTTATAACGTTCGACAGCTGAAGTTGTTGTTGTACAAAAATAACATGCGGTATATACTATATAGTCTATAGCCTGTATAGGCTATTTTCGAAAACCGGTTTCGTTTAAATTTGCACTTAATAGTTGGGTTTTTAAAAACCAATAAACCCTATAATTTTCATGTTGCAATTTAATCAACTTTTCAAGACAGTTGCTAAATGCTGTCTGCAAGACTTTTCAATACAAAGTTTGTACATTATTCGCCTGCTGTACTGCGCCTTCATAAGGCTACAACTCCATAATCATACGCCATTTAGAACAGTTTAAAATGCTGTGAAACCTCGTTAAATGCTTTTTCTGTCAATGCTGTGTTCGCTGTGAGCTGGTTTGTTTTCAACGAATTCAATATGGCGACCGGTTGCTAGGGGATTGGTAGGCGGAAGTGACTTAGGTCCGCCCTCGCCTTTAGAGAGAGGATAATCTACCGCATGGTGATGTACAGCGCACACAAAGTCCTACTGTACATTTACAGTCAGTCATATCATCTTGTTTTTGTCACTAAAAAATAATACTTACGTCGGTGTCCTCAATGGTACTTACGGCCATGCTAACAATGGAGCTAACAGAAGTCCTCTTTTGAGGCCAAAGAGCCCTCTAAAAAACTGCCAACAATACTTAATTGACGTGTCATGACCTGCATATTGACCAAGTTTTAGCAATATTCTTATTATAAGAGCTAACACCTAGGAACTTTTTTTAGTGGAGCCATGACAACAGAAACACACAATAATGCTATGCAATAGCTTATGCAGCTATTGACATACGACGCTGGTGATCTGCTGCATCGCCTCTGATATGATAAAAGTTTGTGTTAGATTATAAATCATGGCTCACACCAGTATAGTAGAAGGTTGTGGTCATAAACCGAGAAGTAGGTTAACTTTAATAATAAACTGAGACCCGGAGATTGCATGAAGAATTGCTCGTTTGCACCCACCTTTTTTTTTTTTTTTTTTACCTGTCTAAGGATTATGATGATTTCTTCATCTAAATGGGAAGCTATACATATCCCATCAGTCGGCATCACAGTGAGAGCAGTAAAGTGATTGTTTTATTATGTTCGTAGTTTGTATTTCTTGTTTAGCACTTAGCAAAAGTACTGCCTGCTGGATCTGCTTATCACTCAGCTTTTAAAACTTGTAGCTCATCTTCCTTATATTCAGGCTAAAAAATATAAGGTTCTGGATCATATTTTGTCCCAAATTAGTCGTCGTTGTCTCTCATGAAGTCTGCGATAATTAGGAATAGTTGTTTTTGTTGAAGTGAATAAAGAACTTTGTGATGCATCTGTGAAATGAATGCGCTGCTGACATGTACACTAATGGGAGAAAAAGGGAAACACTTGGAGATTATTTAAACTAGTACAGCCTTCACGCACCGCAATGACATCAGCACCCCTCAAATGCGCACTGTTGAAGGGTACAGCCGCCGAATTGAGACACAGCTGTTGTTCCGCTTTTCTGGAGGAAGTGAATTACATCCGTGTGAGGTCAGAGTGTCTGAAGGCTCTGTATCCTAAGGTTAATAAATGCCCAGAGGGTACAGTGAGGGTAAAAGAAGAAGAGGACTGCAGAGTTCTAAAGTGTGATCATGTAGTTCCCAAAGATAGAGTAAGGCTATTGCACTGTTTTTAAGATTTTGCTTTTCATTTTTAAAGCCAAATCTTAAAAACAGTGCAATTCTGGATTAATTTCTTGTATTTTCTCAGACTACAGATTATCATTAACTGTTGGAGTCAATAAGGCTTCCTTCAAGTGCATATGTTCAGCTGCAGGGATAAAAACTGTGCATTTTATTTGGTGTTGTATCTACATAGCAACGGTTTATGCAGTTTAGAACGTTGCTGCTTCTAACTGGTTATTAGTATTGGTCCAAATACAGAACCCTGTGTAACTCCTTGCCTAAGGCCATGTCGACACGGCAACGATTTTAGATGGGAACGATAAAGTATTGTAACGTTTCAGCCTTTCACCCACACGGGAACAGCGTAATGGGAGGCCTAAAACAATAGTTTTAGAGAATGGCCTCCAAAGTGGCAGAGTCTGATAACACCGCTTGGTTGTTACCGTGTGGACAAGCAAACCACAGCTTTTTAATATCAGTTACATTGTTTTGACGAAACAGCTGGTAAAAACAACAACAATGGTGACCAACAAAGTGCTTAGTTAATGCTATTAGCACTATGGCAACAAAACTTCATCAACCTTAATCCACTAGACGAGCAACAGAGACGTATACACAATTAATGAAAATACATGTCATATTCTTTTAAATACCACCACGATGTCAAGCAGAAAGACCAGCAGAATAACGTGTGCTTTATTATTGCATGCATCGTAACTAGCATTAGCATGTAGCATATAGCTTTGACTTAGCCATTCCTTTCTACAAGATTGAAAGCATGATCAAACCTATCTGCAAAAGAATGCATTGTTTGACCACCTAAGAAGGTATACTACTGCGGGTGTGGGATTTGATGAAAGCTGGAACAAGAAACTTTCATCATATCCCGTTTTCATATCTGATCATTTGGTTGCTAGTGAAACACCCCACATATCCTCACAGCTGAAAAAATATCAGGACCACTCGTCCTGGCCACTCGGACACCCAATATTGATTACATTTGTTTAGGAGATTTTATTTGAACCATCTAGTCCAGGGGTAGGGAGCCTATGGCTCGCGAGCCAGATGTTGCTCTTTTGATGACTGGCTCTCAGATAAATCTTACCTGACATTGCTTAACATGATAAGTAATGAATAATTCCGCTGGAAATCACAGTGTTAAAAATAACGTTCAAAATATAAAACATTCTCATGCATTTTAATCCATCCATCCGTTTTGCTACTGCACCAGTCAATCCCAGCTGTCCTTCGGGGTACAGGAGGGTCGCATTAATGGTAAGAAGTACTTTATTTATTATTGGTTAGCTTCAGAATAACAACGTTATTAAAAAGAATAAGAGACTTATTATACTCTAAAAATGTTGGTCTTACTTAAAAATGCACGCATTTAGTTGTAATCAGTGTTACAAAATATTATATGGCTCTCACGGAAATACATTTTACTATATTTGGCTTTCATGGCTCGCTCAGCCAAAAAGGTTCCCGACCCCTGATCTAGTCTATGTGGTTGTTATGTTTTTGTCTGCTTAGAACACCACAACGGGTAAGGTTTTATATTACAGTACTACATTTCCACCCACTGACGCATTTCAGTCAGGACATGGCTTGTTGTTGATTCACCAGCGTGTGGACACATTTCTTTTTTTAACAAGGCAAAACAATGAAACACAAATGTTGCCATATGGACAGAGCCTCAGTTACACAAAGGGTTCAGGGAATTTGCAACACCTAGTAACAATTAAAATTATTTGACACAAACATAAGATGATATTATTTTTCCTAGAAAAAAAGTCTGAAAAAGACTACTTCTCCCGAAATGGGTTAGAAGTGTCAGGACATGGACTTTGGTGCAGTTGCCTGCGTGGATTGTTTTCCGGAGATGCAAAAGAACTGGATTGGACATGGCGTGAAGGTAAATACATGATTTAATTCTACTATAAAAAAGGTGCAAACAAAAGGCGTGCACAAGGCGGAAACACAAACTTGGCTAAGGAAACAAAAAGCATCAACACATAAACTGAACTATGGTCATAAAACAAAATCACTTACAGTGACGTGAGCAGAGCAGCATGAACTATGAAATGGCATGAAACAGTAAACATGGCATGAAGCAGAATCAAAGTACAGAGTAGCATAAACAGAGTGATGACGCCAGGCCGACTGCCTGGCAACTACAAGCTTAAATAATAACGTCTTGATTAACACAGGTGCGTGAGTCCGAACACATGACAGGTGAAACTAATGGGTCGCCATGGTGACAAAACAAGGGAGTGAAAAAAACAGGAACTATATAGTTTTAACCAAACAGAACATAACTAAACAAAACATGATCACAAGACATGACAAGAAGAGTTTTTCTTCCTGTTTGTCACACATGCAAGTGACCTAGAGAAAAGCAACCAATGATTGGGCAAGTTAGCAAACGGCAGAGGGGGTTATAATACCACTTTTAAGATAATGGTGATCAAAATAAAGCATCAAAACACTGTTGACAATATGTGATATCATTTTTGTATTGCAAAGTACAAATTAAAGTTAAAAGTTAAAGTACCAATAATAGTCACACACACACTAGGTGTGGTGAAATTAACTTCTGCATTTGACTCTTGTTCACCCCCTGGGAGGTGAGGGGAGTAGTGAGCAGCAGCGGTGGCCGCGCCCGGGAATCATTTTGGTGATTTAACCCCCAATTCCGAACCTTGATGCTGAGTGCCAAGCAGGGAGGTAATGGGTCCCATTTTTATAGTCTTTGGTATGACTCGGCCGGGGTTTGAACTCACGACCTACCGATCTCAGGGCAGACACTCTAACCACAAGGCCACTGAGCAGGTTATAAATTGTTATGTAACTCAGGGGTTCTTTACCTTTTTGAACTCGGGGCCCAACTTTTTCAATATAGAGGTATCCGCGGACCACTTAAATATTAACACTGATTTTCTAATCTTACTCTTGATTTTAATCGTATTCAGGGCCGGCTCTACGGAGGGGCAAGAGGGGGCAGAGCCCCCTTCAAATAAATATCTTGAACCCTCAAATAAAAATGTTTGCAGTTGAGAAAGTACATTTTAATATACCCATAAACGTATATATTACAAATTGACAACATTTTTCGCAGTAGCGTAGACATCCGCAGAAAAAGGGACACGCTACAACCCTCGTATGATATCATCTTCCCTCCTTTCCGTCCATCACTTGTGTGAGGCCCCGCTACTCCGCGTGCAGACACACACACACACACACACACACACACACACACACACACACACACACACACACACACACACACACACACACACACACACACACACACACACACACACTCACACACACACACACACCTCCCCTCAGCAAGCCAGTGTTGACAAATTAAAAACAAGACTAGTAGTTGTCAGAAACAAAATCCAATCATGTTTAATTTCGTCATGTAAATGGGTGCGACAAGTTCAGAATATATCCAATCCCAGTTCTTTAATAGTGTACAATATGACAGAGGGTGTGAGTTAGCGAAGAAGATGGGCCAATCAGATGCTTTTCCTTCTAAAAAGGAGAAAGTTCAAGTTGAATGTCTCACTGTAAGGGCCAAAACAGGTGAGGCCACAAAAGAGTGGAAAATGGAGTTGAGATGGTCGGAGGGTGAACGATCAATTACTAATGGCAAGGTGGAAAAGGGATTTCAGTCGGAGTGAGGAAAGCAGTGACTTTGATGAGGAACGATTTTGCAGGAAGAGGTTTTGGAGTAGCTCATCAAGTAGCAGTGAGAAAGATTGTGCGAGAGAAGACTGATGGGGAGGAAAAATTCAAAGTAATGTTAAAATTCAAGGAAGGGCAGGATATTAGAAGAGTGGGACCAAGTGCAATTACTCGGTTCCTCTGTGGAAACATAGGCGACGTAAAGAGGGCTAATGTACATTAAAACGGTGACCTAATGATGTGTGTAAGAGTGAGGGACAAAGAGAAAAGGCATTGAAACTTAAGTATTTGCAAAAAATAAGTTGCAGAGGGCAGAAAGGTAGAATCTAGTAAACCAACAAAAGGAGTAATATATGGTATTCCAGCGAGTGAGAATTTGGACAAAATGAAGGAGATAATTATTGGAGGGGACATCGGCGGTCCCCTCCAAGGTTTCTCGTGGCGAAGTTGGTAGAGTGGCCGTGTCAGCAATCGGAGTGTTGCTGGTTACTGGGGTTCAATCCCCACCTTCAACCTTCCTAGTCACGTCCGTTGTGTCCTTGGGCAAGACACTTCACCCTTGCTCCTGATGGCTGCTTGTTAGGGCCTTGCATGGCAGCTCCCGCCATCAGTGTGTGAATGTGTGTGTGAATGGGTGAATGTGGAAATACTGTCAAAGCGCTTTGAGTACCTTGAAGGTAGAAAAGCGCTATACAAGTATAACCCATTTATTTATTTATTTATCATTATTATCCCATTGGGTTGAGTTTTTTCTTGCCCTGTTGTGGGATCTGAGCCGAGGATGTCATTGTGGCTTGTGCAGCGCTTTGAGACACTCGGGATTTAGGGCTATATAAGTAAACATTGATTGATTGATTGATTGAAGTGTGTAAATTGTGGCAAAGCACACAGTGTTGGGCAAGAAAAAAGGCAGCTGAAATACGGAAAATTAGTTATGCTATCATATGCAGAGGCAGTTAAAAAGTGCAAGGAGATAACGTTGTGAAAAGAGTAGACGTGTTGTACAATCCAGGAGGACTTGCTAATTTTTTTTAAATAAAACCTTTGTATTAGGGTTGTACGGTATACCGGTAATAGTGATGACAATTTTACATAAATTAATACATCCAAACACGTTGTACATATTTATTATGTGCAGGAAGAAATAACAGTTACAATTGTGTGTGTATCTTCCAAGCAAGAAAGAAGTTTGATCACATCAACATCGGACTAACTGGCACACTCCGCTTCGCTGCAGGTCCGCAAGCCACGCCCACCCCCCACAGCCACAGAAGAGGAAAACTGTCCTTAAATAAATGTCAAACACGTAGCGTTACAATAACCAGGAAGATAAAGTATTTGTCTCACACCTACTAATCAAGCATTCACATTTTGCCACAACACACATGGGGGAAAGTCCTAATTGGAAATACAGTCATATTAACTCCTAAACTGCCATTTTAACACACACCAAACCATCAGCACGCATCCAATGCTTTCTCGTGGCCACGAGAAAGTTTCTCGTGCGCACGAGAAACTTTTTATAAAAAAAAAAAATAATAATAATATATTTTTTTATTTTTTATTTTTTTTTTATAAAAAGTTTCTCGTGGCCACGAGAAAATTTCTCGTGGCCACGAGATACTTTCTCGTGCGCACGAGATACATGTCTAAAAAAAAAAAAATTCCCATGTCCCTTTAGGGGCTCCGTAGAAAAGTACCAAAAAGTATCGAAATAATTTTCATACCGGTACCAAAATATTGGTATCGGGACAACACTACTTTGTATGTTTCATGGCTAAAGTGATCATCTGTTCATGTCAAGGTAAGATTAATTTAGAGAAAACAGCAATTGCGGTGAAAAGTGCAGCTCGATATTTGGACCTGTGAGCAAGTATACGAAAAACTCAAAAATTGAAAAGGGAGTGAGAAAGAGATAGGGTTTAAATCTCAAACTTAAGAATAAAAGATCTGGAATGAAAAGTACGAGTGTGTCAAGTGGTCATGTGAAAAGCAATTAATTTAAGAGAAAAACGGAAAATTTGGGAAAAACAGGAGCATTCATTTGTTGCAGATGTTTTTTTAATTATTATTTTTTATATATATACCTAGATATGTGTTTGTGTCGAATTGCCGGAAACAAACAACAACTATATATATTTATACATGTATAATGATGATATGTTTCTTTCTATGGAAATAATGTGTAGTGGCGTACACATGTAGATTGTAAGCTATTAGTAAAAGATCATTCACATCCGGAGGGTGGCGGGACTGCACTAACTCAGTCTGCAACCACCGTAAAACAACAACGAAGAAGATGACTAGATGTTACAATCCCCTATTGCATAATTGAGACACCTGTGGGATGAAGTGAGTGAAGGCATCCTGTGGGTTATCAAGTGGGCGCCCTCCTTCCTCAGTGTTTTTCTGATAGGCCCACGACACCTCCAGATGGTTCAGCAGTGAGTCCTAGCGTCCCAGGATCACTCCCTAGATGCCATCAACTCACTTAAAAGCCCAGGTGGAGTCCCTTCGCTTGACCCACAGCCACTGACTCCCCTTTTCAGCGGCTTTGGAGAGGTCTTTCACTGCCTGTCGGTGGGCCTTCCCTCGCACTCCCATTTCCCCGAGGAGCCTGGATGTTGAGGTGGCCACGAACCCTCTGCAGCCTACTTCCACTGGGCGTACCGTCGCTTTCCAGCCTTGTTGTTGCGCATCGGCTGCAAGCTCAGTGTACCTCAGCTTCTTGCGCTCGTAGGCTTCCTCCATTGCACTCTCCCAGGGCACCGTGAGCTCTGTGATGTACACGAGCCTGAGCGAGGCTGAACACAGAACAAGATCTGTCCGCAGGTTGGTGGACGTAGTCTCAACTGGGAAGCAGAGCCTCTGGCCCAGATCTGCCAGCAGTTTCCAGTCCCGTGCCCCGCCTAGCTGTCCAGTGTCTGGTCTTGTGGTGGTGAGGCTGGCTTGACCCTCGCCCTCCCGGACAAATGTTGTTGCTTGCCATTGGGGATGACGGGGGAGGAAAGGCATTGACACATGTCCGTCGATTTTACAGCACTGCTGCAAGACACTTTAACACCCGGTTGTGCCGCCAGGTGTAACGGCCTTGGGTGAGGCTGGTCTTGCAGCCCACCGGGATGTGCTTCATGGTTGCTGGACTCCGACATAGAGGGCATGTGGGGTCTTCACCATACCACTGGCTGAGGTTTTTTGGATAAGGCAGGACATCGTAGGCAGCCCTGATGGTAAAGCTCGCCCTGAATGCCTCCATCTCCCACAGCTCTTTCCAGGAGATCTTCCTCTTCTCCACTCCTTCCCATGCCACAGCTTGTGCGCACCTTCTTGCTTCCTCTTCCCGACGTACCTCCTGGACCACCAGCTTGCGTCTCTGAGATGGAGTGGCCTTGCTCCAGGCTGGTGTACTGGCCCCAAGGCCAAGACCAATACTCCCCTGCTGTAGTTGGCCCACAATGTCTCTGTGCCTGAGTGCTGCTTTAGCCTGCTCAGTTGCAGCCAATGGGATCCACTTCCTCCCGGTGGCCAGGATGGGGGCAGCTTGGGCTACAAATGGATCACTCGAATCTAGTAGCATCATCTCCAGTCTGACTTTGGCGCACTTGTACTCCTCTGAAAGACTGGACATGGGCAGTTCTAGCATTCCTTTGTTGTAGAGCCCAATGCTGTTGAGGAACCTGGGAAGGCCAAGCCACTTCCTTGCATATGAGCTAACCAGTCTCTCCAGCTTTTCCACTTTAGAGAGCGGGACTTCATAGAGGGTTAGTGGCCACAATAAGCGTGGAAGTAGTCCATACTGCATGCACCAGAGCTTCAGCTTGCCAGGAAGCAGGGTTCTGTCGATGTTCTCCAGCCCGCTGGCTATCTCCTTCCTGAGCTGATCTACCTGCTCTTTGTCTTTGAGGGAGGCATCATACCAACGACCTAGGGACTTCACAGGCTGTTGGAGTAGGTTCCTCACCAATGTGAAAGTGGTGGTGTGACAGTTTCCCCTTGTCAATAGAGATGCTTCTGGACTTGCTTGGCTTGATCTTCATGCGAGCCAGCTCAATGTTTTCTTGAAGCTTTCTTAGAGGCCGTACTGTGCAAAACTTGGTTGTGGTGAGTGTTGTGAGGTCATCCATGTAGGCTCTGACAGGCGGCAGCCTCAGGCCAGATCTTATTAGCTGTCCTCCAACCACCCATCGCGATGCCTGGATGATCACCTCCATGGCCATGGTGAAGTCCAGCGGGGAGATGGTGCAGCCGGCCATGATTCCCACTTCCAGGTGTTGCCATGCTGTGATGTACTCGGCAGTTGTCACGCAGAGCTGGACGTCCTGGAAGTAGGCCTTGACAAGGGTTGTGAGAGCTGCTGGGACCCTGAAGTAGTCGAAGGCTGTCCACAGGAGGTTGTGAGGGACTGAGCCAAAGGCATTGGCGAGATCCAGGAAAACCACATAAAGGTCTGTTCTCTCCTTCTTGGCGACCTGGATTTGATGCCAGATGACACTAGCATGTTCCATGTAACCAGGGAAGCCTGAGATGCCTGCTTTCTGGATTGATGTGTCAATCAGGTTGTTTCTTTGCAGGTATCCTGCCAGCCTGTGAGGAACCACGCTGAAGAAGATTTTTCCCTCGACATTTAGAAGGCTGATCTGGCAGAATTGGCCGATTTCTGATGAGTCCTTTTCCTTGGAGATAAGGATTTCACCGGCTCTTCGTCAGGAAGTTGGTACCTCCTTCTTTTGCCACACGACTCTCATCAGCTTCCAGAGGAAGCGCAGGACATCTGGTGCGTTTTTGTAGAGGCTGTTTGGAACTCCGTTGGGACCTGGAGCTCTACGCACGGTTTTGTCTACTTCACTCCATCTGGGTAGGCTGATGTCTAGATCGTGCTCTGGTAGATTGACTGGTGGCATGTCAGATGGGAGTGTAACCTCTTCATGGTGTCGGTTGTCTGTGCTGGATTTTTGCAGATGTTCTTCCAGGTCGGCCTTTGACACTGAGAGACTTCCAGACTTCTTCTTTGTGAACAGACTCTTCACAAATTTGAAGGGATCTTTGTAGAAGCGTGTTCTTGTTTGCTCCTTCCTTCTGCGCTTTCTCAGAAGGTTTTCAGCTCTCCTCAGTGTTGCAAGCCTACTCTGGATCTCTTCCTTCAGCAGGTTTTTGCCCTCCTTCTCCTCCTCTGTGGCCTTCCTCCATTGCTTCTTCAGCTGCCTCCTCTCCTTGACTAGGCGGTCTATTTCTGTCTGCCTTCTGGACTTAGTGGGGATTGATGGAGCAGATAGTTTTCTTTCGACCACTCCAAACCGTTCCACTCCATAGGCATAGATTAGATCCCCCATACTCTCCAACTTCTTCATAGTGGTGCCTCTGACCCCTTCTTTGATGTTGCAGAGATCAGTGTTGACCTCCTTCCACAGTGTCCTGTCGCAGGATTTTGGCCACTTGACTAATGGCCTTCGCCCCTGGATCTTCTTTTCCGTTGCAGGTCGTAGTGGGTTGGGTACAGGTGGTTCTCCCGTGCCTAGTTTTCCTCCTCAGGGACAGGGGTGTTGATGTCCTGCAGACTGTGGGTTTTGTCCTGCTGCTGAACTTCAGTCGACTGACTAGACCTGCTTCTCAGAAAGTAGCCGTCGATGCGAGTTCCATGTTGACCCTTCTTTAGGCACCCTTTCTTGCCTTGGTGTATTTTCAGGCCTTGGGTGGAAGTAACCTTTGTCCAAATGCATACCCAGCTCTGAAGCTTGTGTCCTGCTGTGGCTTTTAGAGCCTCAGGTATGCTGATCATCAAACTCGTAGTCTGTTCCGTTCCTGTGTCCGTTACCGGGTGGTCTGCCAATGAGCCATCTTCAGCCCCCGCTCTCGCTGACTCAAGGGGTATTTTCTTCTTACAATTTTTCGTATCCATGTTTGGGTGGAACCCATACACCGTTCGTGCTGGATCCCGCCACCACAGGTAGCTAGCCCATGGCAGCCCCGTTGGGGTCTATTCCCTCCTGCCAGCTGTCTTTCCATGCCGTCGCAAGGTCTTTCCCTTGTTGTCAGCTGCCCTTTCACAGCAGTAACTGGTTCACCAGATGATCAGATCTGTTGTGTATGACTAGATGTTACAATCCCCTATTGCATACTTGAGACACATGTGGGATGGTCATGTGAGTGAAGGCATCCTGTGGTTATCAAGTGGGTGCCCTCCTTCCTCAGTGTTTCACTGATAGGCCCAAGACACCTCCAGAAGCACCACGGCTGGTCTCCCCGCCAACACCTGCTCCAGGGCTGGCCCCCACTCCAGCACCACGGCTGCTTCCGGTTCCTGCACCACGGCTTCTTCTGGTTCCTGCACCAAGACTGGTCCCCGCGCCTGCATCTGCACCTGCACCATGGCTGGTCCCCGCGCCAGCACCTGCTCCAAGGCTGGCCCCCACGCCAGCACCACGGCAGCCTCCTTCGCCTGCCGCTCAAGCTCCAGAGGGGCCTTCATCTTCCTCGTCTCCGGTGGGCCGTCCTACGGTGCCGCCTCCGTCTTCATCGTCTCCGGCGGACTGTCTCCGGCGGACTGTCTCACGGCGCCGCCCTCATATCCAGCGTCGTCACCACTGCGACCTCCAGCTGGCCTGCAGCACCAGCGGCGCCCTAAGTGGCCAATTAATGGACACCCTTGGCGCAGACAGCAGCAACGCCCAGGACTGGAGCGTAGGACTCAAAGGCTGCTGAGGTACTGGCGCCACTCACGTCCACCTTCTCCACGTTCCGTGGTCGCCCACCTCGTCTCCTGCAGCGGCGTTCCACTCTCCGCCGCCACTTGACTTGTTCTCGGTAGATTCTGGGACACTTGGCCTGGCAACCCTCCGCCAAGTCCTCCCTCCGCCCTCCCATGACTCTCGAAGTGTTTTTTTTTTTTGTATTCTGGGGACATCTGGGGGGTACTGTCATGATTAGTGGCCAGGATCATGTTTTGTTCTGTTAGTTTGACTACCTCAGTTCTGTTTTCAGCACCCCTGGGTTTGTGTTTCTGTTTCTAGGGGTGCTGATTAGTCTCACCTGCCTCTGATTAGTGTTCGGCACACTCACCTGCTGCCGGGCACTAATCAGAAAGCTACTTATCCACGTTGTGCGCCACTCCACTTCCTTATTTGCAGTATGCAATATTCACGTTGCATGTTTACCTTGCTTCTCGTTTCTATGCTTTATTTATTATTTTGATTCCTGTGCTAAGTTTTACTTTAGCTCCCCGTGCAATCGGCACGCGTCCCTTTTGTTTGTTTCCTGTACTTTGTATGTGCTATGATTTATGATGAATAAATCATATCCTACCTGCACGCTTTGTGCGGAGTTGTCCGTCTGCATCTTGGCAGAACGACCCCTGCAGTAAGATGTGACCCATCCGTGACACACACGGCTGCAGGATCAGTGCTCGTGCTGCACAGACACACGATGGACAGATGAGAATCCTCCTTCATACGTGTATGTTTCAACATATTTCGATTGCCAGAAATAAAAACTATTAGACTTATGGTCTATTCAGCAACATAATTGTATATCTGCTAGAACAGTGGTTCTCAAATGGGGGTACGCGTACCCCTGGCGGTACTTGAAGGTATGCCAAGGGGTATGTGAGATTTTTTTTAAATATTCTAAAAAAAGCAATTCAAAAATCCTTTATAAATATAAATAAAAACCTATCTTTTTTTCCAAATAGTTCAAGAAAGTCCACTACAAATGAGCAATATTTGCACTGTTATACAATTTAATAAATCAGAAACTGATGACATAGTGCTGTATTTTACTTCTGTATCTCTTTTTTTCAACCAAAAATGCCTTGCTCTGATTAGGGGGTACTTGAATTTAAAAAAAATTCACAGGGGGTACATCACTGAAAAAAGGTTGAGAACCACTGTGCTAGAGGACTTAAGGGGCTGATGAAAACAAATTCCATTGATGCGTTTTGGTGTCCGTTAGTATTTTTTTTTTTTTTTACTTTGTTATTTTTTTCACAGAATATATATCATCAACATATTCCTTTGTATAAAAAAAAAACTTCTTGAAGTATGCATTTTTGCGTATTGAGCGGAGTCAGTGCAGCCTCTCTCAATCAATCAATCAATCAAAGCCCTTAATCAGAAATGCCTTAAAGGGCTGCACAAACCACAGCAACAACCTCTGTTCCCACATCAGGGCAAGAAAAAACTCAACCATTGACTTCTGAACATGGAGGACTGACATCTTTGACAATTATCCCTAAACAAATCCTTTATAACTGCTGAAGTGTAGCGTTTAGGACATTGTCTTCAGCGCTTGTATAACATCACATTTGAGTGCGGCCTGTCTCCTTCCACTGGCTGGATAATGCAGCCTAATCCACATTAGCAATCACTCCAGTCCCTGTTGTGCGGTGGCAGTCCTTCCTAATTGCTTGGCATTACTGGGTGCTTTACTTGTAAATTTGAAGAGGAAGAACATCATTCTGCTGCATCCAAGCAGCAAATTATCCAATTAGCTTAATTTCCAAGAAACACTACAAGCCTTTTTTTACTGCTACTGCTCCCCCTATTGTTTATTAAGTCAAATAATAGAGAAAGTACCATGGAGGAAATCATAGAGGTTCCTAATTTAATGAATATTTGAAAACAATAACTAATTTTGTCCTTAAAAACAGAGCATTAAAACAAACTTTGGCCAGAGTGGAGCGGAAGCACAGGCCATTAACAACATTTATGATGTTTCTTGGGGTCCTCGTGAATGCGCTGATTTTAAAGACAGTGCAAATCTCATTGTACATCTAATACATCACTATATCAAGACTCACTTGGACATTTGCTATGCCAACTAATGGCAGGGTGGCTTCTAACTATTTTTTTTTAGCTTTCAGCTCATAGCAAAACAACTAGCTGAGAGAAAGCTTTTATCTCAACATTTTCCTATGTTTAGGTACAAGCGGTAGAAAATGTCTACGTTATATCTTTTGTTTTCGCCCTCTTTTTGTGTCCTTGTGTGCACGATCTTTTCCACCCTTACCCTTTCCATCCTTTGTAACTGAGCTACTGTGTGGAACAATTTCCCTTGTGGATCATTAAAGTTTGTCTAAGCCTAAGTAGATGGTGGATGGATGAACAACATTTACATTAGAGAGCAGAGATACAGAGTCTCTTCCTGCTTCTGCTTCTTTGTCAAACACACCATCAGCAGCTAGTCTAACATTGACAAAATATTGTAATATCCTTCGCTGGTGTAATTGACTCATTCTGCTTTAGCATGTTGCAGACTAGCAGCGAACAGCTTTGCCAAGTCGCATTACACACTCGGTCATGTTTTGGATGATTTTTTTCTCTAATTCAATAAATATCGATATGCATCTTCTTCTCAGCACTGTCCTTCACACTCACTCTATTCGCTCCCATGGTTAGAAAAAGTTATGCTTTGCTCGCTATTGGCTAACTTGCTAACAAGTAAGACACTCTGTTTTGGTTTGGTTTTCGTAACTCCAATTTTTGCTTGCAATCTAAAGTATCACAATTAGCATAGAAATGTCTGTATCCCGCTGAGGCACTCGTAAATTGAGGTGCCTTGTACTTTTTGTACTTTTATAAACTCTGACATATTTTCTCTCTTGTTAGTATATAAAAAAAAAATTACTTCAAACCTCTAAAAGTTTCTTTGCTACTTTATTCGTGTCAGTTACAATTCTAAAAAAAATGGACTTAAAGCTGTTGAGGGCTCCCTCTTTCTTTCTCTATTGTCGCCATCCCTTGTGCCTGTCAGTCACCCGGCGTCGCTGTTGGAGAGTCCACGTGGCCCAAGGCGTGCCACTACACACCAAAGAATGCAGATATGACAGCCTGATGACACTTGCTTTTGTGTATCATATCATTTTACCAATCATCTACATTTCATCTATGTGTGACTGGCTTCTTCTATTCAAAGTGTCAGGCCTGTTGGCCTACTTAGGTTGGAAATGGAGTTAAAAAACTGATGAAACCTTCCTGTCCGAGCCTGGTTGACTACTCCAGCACTAAAACGGAAAATGGAAAGGAAGCCTTACTATGATGTGTTCTATGCATAGCATGGGGATATGACAAGAGGCACTCTGTTGTTGTTTTTGTCAATAATGGAGTCACTAATGCCTGGTGTTTTCTTTCTGAATTTCCTCTCTGTTATTTATTTGTATTCTTGTTGTTTTACCTGAACAGTGTAGTGGGCAGATCACCTGTCACTCCGTGAGGATCTTCTTTGTCGTTCATGAACCTCTATGAACTGCCACTGTATCTTACTTTAATATAACATCAATGCAATGGAGGTGGCACCCATACAGTACATACTGTACACACCCTGCTGTGCATTCATGTTGTGAGATTTAAAGGTTCTTCTTCTATTTTGAGAGGCTTGGCAGTTTTCTGCTCAGGCAAGTAAATGTCAAGGTGATAACTGAGTTATTGTTATTTGGCAGTCCATCAGAAGTTTTTGTAGTTACGGAAAGATGATAACAAGCATGGGGTGATGTTTAGTGAATGGTCAGAGGGAGAAGTTTGAGCAGAAACAACAATTGTACAGAAAATTATGTTGCAGCAACAATTCAGTTGCTACATTTGCAAAGTGAACAGAAGGAGGACCAACTTAAACATCCATCTCAAACACACACAGTACAATACCCAACTAGACCTATTCAACAGTTATTGTTATTATTATCAAAACCCATGGAGACCAGGCATTCCAGGCTATAGCTTCCAGACTCTGGAACAATTTGCACAGTGGTATGCCGTCAGGGCCAGCAAGGCCCTTCTCTGCTGGTCTAACATAACCAGAAATCATGATCATAATTAAAGATAAAAGTCAAGTTGAATTTACTTTCCCTAAATATCTAAAAGTATTCATATTCTCTTCATGTCATATTATGCTCCTTTCAGCTCTGTTGTTTTTAGGTTATAGAGTTTTTATCCAATCACAATTCAGCTAGCTTATGTTGCCATGATGTACCAAATCTGTCCGGGGCCTTCAGAATTAACAATGCGGGCGTCCATGCGCTGTCAGTGAAAGGGACATACAGTTGACAGACAGTTGCGATAGCCAATCAGATCACGAGTTGTTGTCAGTAAAGCCTTCTAGATGGCTTAAGGCAGATATACTGTATATTGTGATGTTATGAGCTAGGTAACTTAAGAACTCCATTACCCAGCATGCCACAGTAGTTTTTGATGAGCACCTTGTGGAGCAAACTTTAAGAACTCAGCCAACACGCCTCTTCTGCATCTTTTATGATTAGATAAGACAACACATATTTGCAAGGCCATTTTCAAGAAGGATATTTAAAGAGAAACTACATCATGTGAGATGATGTCGGCCAACCCCAGAAGCTCGAATGGGTTCTACAGATCATGAGTTCAGATGTTTTATTTCTTTATTTTTTTCACGTTTAATATGTTTTATGCAATTTTAATTTTGACAGTACCACATAAGATATGTTTTATTTGCTGACGCCGGTCTATTGATATTTAAATGTGCCAGAAAATAAACCGTTTTGTACACTGTTGATGCAATTAATGTGGGGACATAAATTATGGTATTTTGAGAGGTAATCATTGGACACACGACATCACTGAAGGCCTAGGTGGGAAATGCACGGCCCACCACTGAATTTGCATCAGTCCCTTTGTGATCTTGACTCTGTTGAAACTTTTAAGAAATATTTGAAAACTTCTCTTTTGAGGAAAGCTTTTAGTTAATGCACCTTTTAACTATGATTTTAATCCACTTTGTATCCCTGTTATGATGTTGTCCCTGTTGTTTTAAATTGAATTGTTGTTTTACTTTACCTATGTTTTGTACAGCGCTTTGTGATTTTATCTGTGAAAAGCGCTTTATGAATAACATTTACTTACTATTTACTTACTATTATCTGCCATTTATATAGAATGAGAACCGATACTGGTACTCAACCATAACACATATTTGAAAACCGTACTTTTTTTGTGTATTCAATATGTTGATAAATATTGACTGTTTAAAAACATCTAGATACTTATTTGACATTCAACACAGAGCTGTGCTGTCCAGTTGTTATCTTGTTTTCTTACACGCATTTCAATTGCATGTACTGTACTGTACTGTACTGTATCATATACAGTAGTAAACTATGCATGCAGATGCAATTCCAAGACGTTAAATGTCATAGATGTATAGACTACATGTGTTGCCATAGTCAGGAAGTAGTCTTTGCCCTTAAGTTGAATGTGCCAATATTTTATTTTGTTGAGCCCTACAATGTGCTTATACTGTAAATATTGTATTTATTACTCACCAACTGTTTGATTGTAATGTGCAACTTAGTCTTAGTTTTCATTACCAAATTTGAAGGTGTCGAAAGACAGATAGATTTGCTAATGCTAATAACCAGCAGGTCTATGGCAAATCCAATGTAAATTAGCATCGAGCTAGCGCATTTCATTAGCTCAAGTCAAGCCTTACTATAATTATTGAGCTCCTTCTTCTTGCGATGTTGGCATGTAAAATTGTATCATTACCTAGATGCAATGCGATTGAGTCCGCTCTGAGTGCTTGATTGCTTATTTCTTAGCCAAATGATTGATCTGGTGCAAGTCTGTAACCGAATATTTATGAACAGGTCGCTAGATACCTTGCCACTAAAAAACTCATGTACAAATTCCACTCCGGCTTCAGAACTAACCACTCCACTGACACATGCCTTCTCTATCTGACCGACCACATCAAACATGAGGTGGACGCGGGCAAATACTGCGGCATGGTCATGCTGGACCTTCAGAAAGCCTTTGACACCGTTAACCACGCTATACTGTTGGATAAGCTCAGAGCAATCGGATTTGATAAAACCTCATCAAGCTGGATGCAATCTTACTTGGAGGGGAGGAAACAGGTGGCGGAGGTGAACGGCACTGTGTCCCCCCCCCCCCCCCAGTAAGCTGTGGACTCCCCCAAGGCAGTATATTAGGGCCTTTACTGCTCCTAATATACGTAAACGACATGTCATCAGCATGTGACTGTGAATTGTTCCTGTTTGCGGATGACTCGGCCTTGCTGGTATCCGGCAAGGACAAGTCACAGGTGGAAAAAATCCTCAGTGCCGAACTCTGTAGAATTTGCACCTGGCTTGCTGACAATAAGCTATCCATACACTTGGGTAAAACGGAATCCATCCTATTTGGGTCCCAAATCAACTTTAAGAAAGTCAGTGACTTCACTATTAAATTGCTAAGGGTGGAGGACAGAGTAAAACAACTTGCACTGAGCCCAGTCTATAAAATTCAGTACACCTCCCTGATACCGAAGTACATGTCAAAATACTTCCATAACATAAATGACCGCCATAACCACACCAGGGGGAGCTCCACAAACCACGTTAAACCCAGATTCCGATCTAACAAAGGTCTTAACTCATTCTCCTTCTATGCCACATCAATATGGAATGCACTCCCAACAGGTGTAAAAGAAAGTGCATCTCTGTCCTCCTTCAAAACCGCACTAAAGGAACACCTCCAGTCAATTACAACCCTAGCCTAACCTCCTCACCCCACCACATCCCACCTCCCCGGATTGTAAATAATAAAATGTAAATAATCAAATGTATGTACTTGTACTTATGTTTTCTGAGCTCACTATGTTCACTGCTCGCTGTACATATCCTACGAAGTGAGACCTACACTGTTACAATGTCCATTTCTCCGATTATATAATTGTTGTTGACTGAAGTGCTAATAGCAACCCGACCTAAACCCCCTACCCCAACCCCCTCCACATACCACCCCCCGGATTGTAAATAATGTAAATAATTCAATGTATATACTCTGATGATTAACTTGTGTGATGACTGTATTATGCTGATAGTATATATTTGTACCATGAATTGATTAACGTGGACCCCGACTTAAACAAGTTGAAAAACTTATTCGGGTGTTATCATTTAGTGGTCAATTGTACAGAATATGTACTGTATTGTGCAATCTACTAATAAAAGTTTAAATCAATCAATCAATCAATCACAAACAAAGGCATCAAAATATGGCAATGTTTTGTTTTACATGAATCGATACTCAGTAGTACTGACAGGCTTTAGTTGGTCCCTATAAAAGGACCAAATTTGGTATCTTGCCCAAGTTACGGCCGATAACAGTAATCCTTAATAGGAGTTTGTGTGCCTTACTGCAATTTTCATTGCTGCTCAATAAAAACCTGTTCCAGCAATTGAGTCTTGTACTTGTGTGTATAATAGCGATAATGTAATAATTGTGTCTTTGGGATGGACATGTGAATTCTTGAACCATTCACTTAGTTTATACTCTGAAACGGTTTGGCAGTTTTGAAGCACATGAAGCACATGTTATTTTTCAAATCACATTATTGTCTTTGTTTTGTTTCATTATTGCAACATTTGCCAACGGTACAAAGACAAATTCCCTGTTTGTGTTGCATGTGTTTGTGGTATTAAATCTGATTCTGATTGTATTTGAAAAGACCTCTAAAATAATGAATGTTTCTGATATAATATATTTGTAAAAAATATAAAATTCTATTTTTATCATTATGGAGTATACAAATGGGACCTATAATGATTGTAATATGCATGTAAATTAAGCACATCTAGGTGAAATGTATTGGATATCGTTGGGTGTAAACGTTGCGTAAATTTTGCTCCACAATCAAATTAGTATCCTACTGTACTTTTTTAGTATGTCTGCAAACAGATCTTGTGTGGAGGTGTTTCCTTTCAATTGCAAATACATTATTAATAATAGTTTTCCTAGCTGTGATGTCCCTACGTAGCCAGAATACAAAACGCAGCGATCAGAAGGATCCAAAACTGTGTGCAAGCTCACCTCCAAATGCATGAACCTTATGATTTGATGCTTTGGCATTGTTTAAAACAAGTATCCAACATTTTAACAATATTTATAGGTCAGAGAAGAGGAAAACCACCATCATTCCCTTTGATATATTTAAAGACAATTAAAATGATTTAGGAATTCAAACACACACCTTGACCTTAACATAAAGAAGACAAACATCACAATTATTTGTTGTTCTACCAAATTTCCTATCCTGGCTGCCTCAATCACAGGACACGCATAGACAGTTAACCATTCACACAATGGGCAATTTTGAGTTCCCAATAAACCTAATATGTTTTGGGCTGTGGGAGCAAAAAAATATATATATATGTTTTTAAGTACTGCACTCTTTCACACGGTTTTGTGCAATATTTACCATCAGTCCGCTAGTATTGATTGCTTTTGTGTGCTTCATCAATAAGATAATGGCATTGTGGAGGCTACTCTGAATAAAATTAGTGATCAGATATGTCCTTCAGATTAGATCAAAGATTTTCTGGATCCTTTTAAATTAGCTGAACAAGTTACTTGACTTATATCAGCAATTTATGTTAACATATTGTATTTCTTAGGCTACACTTCTTAGATATTGTGTCTTTTACGCACTTTTGTCAGTGTCAACACAAGTTCTATGTTTGTGTTAAAGAAGAGCACAGATTAGCAACAAGGCCCTCCTCCACTCTTTGTTGGTACTTCTGCCAGTTTCCCTCACACACATTAAAAAGCTTTTCATCCAAAAACCGTGGGAGAACTTGCCATGAAAAAGAGTCTGGATACTGAAATGAATGAATAAATACAATCAAATTTGGGCACTTCTCTTTTTGCAGCTTGGATGCAGTCTTATCAAATGGTACTGTGAAAAAGCAAGGGAGTTGGGTAAGGTTGAGATGTTTGTTCTAATTGACGCCATAATGAATGCTAACAGAGACGGGCCTTGGCTGCCGGAGAGGGCTCGGTGCCAGGATGCTTTTTGAAGGAGCTCTGCAGCAGCCCTGGGCGCTTGGCACAGACACTTCCTCACAATCCCACACAAAAGTGTGCAGCAAGGACCTTGAGATAACCACCCATGAAATCTCTCATCACATGCCTTTGATTACGGGTCCACTGGTTACTGTTTTAGCTGTTTAATGTTGTTTTTTTTTAACTCCATTGTGATTTGTATGACAATTCCACACCAATAGCCTGTAGACTACGTCCATCCTCACAGTTGTGTATTTGTTGAGCTTGTTTATCACATCCCTTATGAAAAAAATTCAATTAAAATATACATTCATACATATATTTGCTTTTATAAAATTCCAATCCACTTTTTTCTAGAGTACATTTTAAAAGTCGCCACCTCATCACAGGGCCAACACAGATAGACGGACAACATTCACACTCACATTCACACACTACGGACCATTTAGTGTTGCCAATCAACCTATCCCCAGGTGATGTTTTTGAAGGTGGGGTGAAGCCGCAGTACCCGGAGGGAACCCACGCAGTCATGGGGAGAACTTGCACACACCACACAGAAAGATCCCGAGCCCGGGATTGAACTCAGGACTACTCCGGACCTTCGTATTGTGAGGCACATGCACTAACCCCTGTTCCACCGTGCCGCCCACAAAATTGACCTAAGATATCCAAAATAAATGACTGTAGATCAATTTCCAAGTGTATATCTGACCGAAATGTACATAACTAAATATAATTGGGGTTTTGGTTTATATTGAATGTAATAATAGTATTATTACTAATTTTTATTTGTAGTATTTATTAATAATATTTATTTATACATAGAGGTGTCCTGATCTTGATTATGAGATCGGATCGGAGACTATATCAGCCTCTGTTTTAACTGAACGAGGATTGCCTGATGATTTCCGTGAGGTATGATTATTATTAGTGTAGTGAAGTGAATTATATTTATATTGCCCTTTTTCTCTAGTGACTCAAAGCGCTTTACATAAAGAACCCCATTATCGAAACCATTAAGCTACATTTAAACCAGTGTGGGTGGCACTGGCAGCAGGCGGGTAGTTTCTTTCTCAAGGACACTAGTTGGACTCTACCAACTGAGACACGACACCCCATTAATACAATTTAATTTTCATAGAGTGAAAAAACCTGTAATAACCTTCTAAATATGTTTTTGAACATAAATAGATCCCTCTAAACATGAAATAACTCTCATATAGTCACTTATACAGGCTTTTCATGAAATGTAGTGGTCTTGAGTGTGTTCTACTGTAGATTAAAGTACTTACCCTTAGGCCGTAGGATCCGCCGAGTGTCATTGCTATGGCTCTCGCCCTGCCACTAAAACCTGACCACAATGTGGAATTTCTCAAAGTTAGAACTGGCCTTCCATGTGGTGAAACAATGGCCCTGTGTCGATCTGCAAACACTTGGTCAACTTGACAGATGCAGCTAAGATAGCCGTGGCCATTAGCTGTGTTGTTAGCATTGCGTGTCGTTGGCATTTCATGTTCTGCATTGTCAATCTACATCGCTCACGTCAAAGGCTGTCAAAAGAGAGAGAGAGAGAGAGAGAGAGAGAGAGAGAGAGAGAGAGAGAGAGAGAGAGAGAGAGAGACAGACTTAACCTATATTTTACTACATTCACTCTACTTTAGTATTATGTTAATATTTAAAGACACATTTTAAAACACCCCAGCAAAAATTACCATAAATTATGGACAATAAGCCGCTACTTTTTCTCCTAAACTTTGAACCCTGCGGCTTATAAAATGGAGCTGTTGATTTAGGGATTTTTCTTCCCTAATGGCAATAAAAAACAAAAACAAAAACAAAAAAAAAAACACTCAGAAGGTGAATTTTTGTTTGTAGTATGGTGCCATCTTTTGGACGAATTTGCTCATTGTAGTTGCTGCAGTGTCCTTCCGTTTAAAGCTAGTGCAGACATTAGTCGTGTTGTTAACATAGTGCTACCCCTTGTTGTCGTTCGGCATTGCTCACGTAAAAGGCTCACCAATATAGAGATTTGTTATTGATAAAGGTAAGAATAACAAGTTAAACATATCAATGCTTATACTCACCATTTAACATGAAAAACAAGCACGGAAGAAATGACCTAGCGCTAACATAACTAATAAAATAAGTATATATATATATATATACACACACATAAATACACATATATATACATATATACACACATATATATATATATATATATATATATATATATATATATATATATATATATATATATATATATATATATATATATATATATATATATACATATATATATATATATATACACACATATATAATTATACACATATGTATTTATATATATATATATATATATATATATATATATATATATATATATATATATATATATATATATATATACACACATATATATATATATATATATATATATATATATATATATATATATATATATATATATATATATATATATATATATATATATATATATATATATATATATATATATATATATATATATATTGTGGAGCATCACAATACCTCCGAACAGGTGAGACTGGGCAGAGGGCCAGCCATCACAGTGAAAGCATGCACCAGGAGGTCAAACTACGCCACTCTTTAGGTGTGGTCATTGAAGGCAAGTACATCCCTAATTTTATCCTCAATCAGGCTGAGGTGTGGCCACCTGCCCCAAGGCAGCTGTGGCAGGTTGGCAATCACTGTGTTGGAGTTAAATAGCACCTCGGTGTTTGACTCATTGTGTGGCTGGCTCCCTGCTGGGAAAGGTCTGCTTCCATCGGGCGGTAAGTGTGTTGCTCCACTGAAATATAGTTTGTAAATTAGTCTGCTAAATGTGTAAGATGTTTGATTCATTGAATGCTGGGATTTATTTAACTTTGCACTGATCAGTTTCTTTGCTATATGTTCCAGGCAATTTAGGAGACATGATCCAGACTTGGAAAAAAGTGACAATTTGTTTGTTTCAAGGGAAGCCCCAATCGGGAAGAACTTTAAGTTATCCTTTATTCAGAAAAACTGACTGAATAAAACAACGCTGCGGCGTTTGAACTTTAAACAGAACTGTCTCGGGGAGGTTGGTTTGTGACCGCACATCACAAAGTGGTGGAGAATGCAGGTATAGAAGACCCTCCCCAACCACATTATGGAGCAAGCAATAAGGGCACTCCTGCAAAGCCAGGCGGAGTTGCAGAATGCGATGAAGGAACTGCTCAAGCAGGTCAACAAAGACGAAGCAGTGGTTCGAGCCCCGGGGGGAGTCCTCACCAAACAAAGCCCCGATGACGACATTGAAGCCTATTTGGAGCTCTTTGAGCGCACTGCTACCAGGGAGCGATGGCCACCCGGTGAGTGGGCAGGAATAATTGCCCCGTTCCTCATTGGGGAGGCCCAGCACGCCTGCCGCGACCTGCCAGCAGAGGACGCACGAGACTACACCAAGCTCAAGGCCGCCATATTAGCAAGCCATGGGTACAGCCTACCAGCTAGAGCTCAGCGATACCACGCCTGGGCCTACTGTGCCAGCCAGCCGCCCCGGGCCCAGCTCGCAGAGCTGCTACGCCTTACCCAGGGATGGCTGACGAGTAGCGGGGACACACCCTGGATCCAAAGATTGGTGATTGATCGGTGTATTCGAGCTTTGCCGCCCGATGCCAGAAAGTATGCTGCGCAGGTGAGCCCCGCCTCCCTGGATTCTCTGGTAGCTCTGTTGGAGAACTACCAAGTTAGCAACGAGATGCTCCGAACCACCAGAGCTGAGCCAAGCCGCCCCACCCCTGCTGAAAGGACGGGCCGTGCGCGCCTGCGATCTCCTCCCCGTACTCCTCCACGTAATGCCCCAAGGGATAGCAACCCACAGGAAAGGTTGGCCCGGCCCCCCAGAAGGTGCTATGTCTGCGGGCGAGAAGGCCACATCTCCTGGGCCTGTCCGGAACGGGACCGAGACGTCTCAATGCCCTCTTCCGCCAGCTCGGGTGCCCACCGACCTTGCTTGCACACCGGGGACACCGGCCGACCCCATGCCTCCCTGCCGGTGCGGGTGGGAGGTACCGACGCCCATGCCCTGATTGATTCTGGCAGCGTCGTCACCTTGGTGAGGGCTGACTACGCTGGTCCTGTCGGCTCAGACACCTTCCCGGTCACCTGCGTCCATGGTGATGTCCGCCATTATCCGGTCAGCCATATCCGGGTCCAGACCCCCCGTGGAGACGCCGTTGTGGCTGCTGGGGTGGTCCCCAACCTACCTGTCCCTCTGCTGATAGGCACGGATTGTGTCCTCTTCCAGCGGTATTGGAACCCAGGCCGCCGCCCACATCCTCCCCGACAAACAAGACGCCGAGACCGGCGCCCCGCAGCCTCGACCCCGCGGACCGCATTCCCCACCTTCCGAGCACCTAGAGGAACCTCACCAGGAAGTGGAGCATCTGAGAGAGACGCCAGTGGGGGAGAGACCCCTCCAGCCAGTGAAGACCCCTTCTCTGAGTTCCCGCTCATGCCGGTCGAGGGGTATCCACCTCAAGGCGAGTACGCCACAGCCCAATGGGCTGACCCGAACCTGGAAATGGCCCGCCAAAGCATCGCCACCATAGACGGTCAACTGGTCGCTGGGGTGAGTGGGGTGTCTTATCCTCATTTTTTGGTAAAAGCGGGTCTGTTGTACCGAAGTGAAAAAACTAAGGGGGGGGGGGGGGGGTTGTTGAACAACTATTAGTGCCGAAAAGTTACGTCACCCGGGTGTTGTAGCTCGCTCACTCCCACCAATTAGGGGCTCATCTGGGAGCCCAGAAGACTTACGACCGAGTGGTCGCACGTTTTTATTGGCCTGGGGTGAAACGAGCCGTCGAGGACTTTTGTCGCACATGTCCGGAATGTCAAAAAGCGGCACCGCGGCCCTTTCTCCGGAATCCCCTCATACCCCTTCCTATTATTGAGACGCCATTTTCACGGATAGCTATGGACATTGTGGGGCCGTTGCCAAAATCGTCTCGTGGACACCGCTATATACTGGTCATTGTCGATTATGCAACCCGATACCCCGAGGCCATTCCCTTGCGTGTTGCTACCGCCAAGAATGTTGCCCATGAACTACTCATGCTTTTTAGCCGGGTTGGAATAGCAGACGAGGTTTTGACAGACCAGGGTACCTGTTTTATGGGCCGTGTAATGACCGCGTTGTATAAATGGCTTAAGATAAAACAGATCAGAACCTCCGTCTATCACCCACAAACTAACGGACTAGTGGAACGCTTTAATTCAACCTTGAAGACAATGTTAAGGAAACTGGTTGAAGTTGACGGGAAAGACTGGGACCAATTAATTCCTTATGTACTGTTTGCTATTCGTGAAGTGCCACAAGCCTCTACAGGTTTTTCCCCTTTTGAGCTGCTCTACGGGCGGAATCCACGGGGTCTGCTGGACCTCGCCAAGCAAGCCTGGGAAAGTCAGCCCTCCCCCCACCGGAAC